>NW_025335268.1:135679422-135895440 GCF_004798865.1 Varanus komodoensis
CCGAGGCTTTGTTGCAATGGGGGCGGCATAGAAATGTTTTAAATAAAATAAATAAATAAATAAATAAATAAATGTCAAAAGAGAGGCATTCTGATTGCATTTTCTCTTAGACTTCCTAGTTTCTTAGCGGGTTATAAAAGAAAAAGGAAAAGAAAACAGCAACATGGCCAGTCATTCAAACAAATTATACTCTATATTCTAAATAGTTCCTGAAGGGCTGGGCTGCCGGCTCTTTTCCAAATGGGCAGACTTGCTCTGGGGATCCCCATGTCAAATTTAACAGGATATGACTGAGGGCCAAGGATGAGGCACTTCCCGCTTACTAGCAGCAGCAGGATAACTCCAGGGAACTACAGCAGTACTTTGATATACAGAGCTTTGATGGTAGGCTATACAAATATAAATGAATACAGTAAAAGGAAGCTATCCTTCTTCTGCACCTTACCATCAGTGTCAAAGCAATACAGCACCAAAGTTAGTTGCCTTTCTCTGCTTGAAGCCTTCCTTCCAAGCCCTGCAGGTTATCACTTCAAGTCACAGTGGGGTTTATTAGCTTTCTGTCAGTGCTTCTAATGTCCTCTTGATGTAGGATCCACACCCAGGCAAGGAGGCTTGTTCTAAATCCGGTGATTGGCAGAATCACTACAAACACTTGGCTGAAAAAAATCCCACAAATAAGCAAACATGTTTAAAACTTCATCCAAGACACTGTGAGCAGAAATGCACAACCAGATGGAAAACCTGACAGCCCATGTTATGCTAGCGATGGGTTTGCTATCCGTGGCTAAATAAAAGATTATCAGAGAGAAATGTAATTTTCTATCATAAGAAACTAATGCTGGAGAACTTACAAAAGGTGAAATGGATTAAAGCTGCTTGGGTACTGCTCCAAATGAAGGGTGAAGAAATCAGGATGTAACAGAGTAATGACAGAAAGAAATACAAGCATTGTGGAAAGTGAGGACTGACTGGGATAATGCAATGTATGAAACCTTGTATATATTTTTATGAAAGTGAACAGTTGAATATGTTTTCTATTCTTACTTTTTAAATACAAGACTGGCCTTATCAACAGGGAGAGTGAGGTAACCATCTCAGGCAGCTGATTTGGGTGTCCTGAAGGGCCACGATATTGTGTATTATTCCCTAGGGGCCTGATCACTCAGATCTGAAGACATTAGGAATGCAACAAATCCAACTGTGTCAACGATGAAAAACCAGTACAATGATGAACTCTGGGTGCAGAATACAACAAACAAAGGAAAGTTTATACTCCCTTATCTGTGGCCATATTTGTTCCCTAAACAGCTCAGGGGAAACCAAAGTTGCCTGGGTGAGTCAATTCCTCTCTCCAAAGTGATGATAAAAGGCTCTTGCCATGGATTTTGTAATGTTCCTCTCTCCCCTTGTTCAGAGAAGTATAGAGGAAGCTTCCATCAATACTGAAAGATAGGCAAAGCACATTCAAGCTGAGAACGATGACAGAAGACTATCATATGACACCCCTCTGATATGCTCATTATCTTGAACATTTTTCCATGGAAGATTATGCTCCAGATGCTGGACAGATAATGCTTTCAGAAACATGATTAATTTGTACCTTCTAAGACAGTAGAAAGGTAAACGATTGGTTAGTATGTTTTGAAACTCACCTAATAAAGCATGTAAAAGTTCAGTCTTCCTTCTAAAGAGTTATGGGAGAATTTTGACATTATTTGGATTTTAATGAATAAAGCCAGGTGTTTGTCCTAAAATCTGGACCCTTTCACCCCACTTGCTGGCACTCCTTTCATCCACTTTCTGCCATAAGAGGGATCTTCAGGAAGTTTCATTCTCCTGCTCTCTCTTTCTTCTCTTGCCGAACAGGCACTCCTCAGCCGTCCTTATCTGCACCACATCCTTTGCCACCCCTCGTTCCTATGGAATCCAGCTAGCTTTTTCCCTCTCCTTCTTTATATGTTACCAAGTTGTGAGGGAGGCAAGCAGCTTGTAATTTGCTTCCTTCTGTTCTGTTCAAGAGCCCAACTAGTTTGTCTCTTCCTTTGCTCTTCACTCTACTGTGACATGTTCACTTCCCATGCTTAGCCATGCTCAGCTTTCTTCTCTTCAAAGGGCATATATTCAATCTAACTAGGATTAGACTGCTAGGATTAATGGAATTTAATGGAATAATTATTAACCCAAGTCCTATTTATTTGAATGGGTCTAGTCTAACTAGGATGAATATTGCGTACAACCGACTGGTTCTCCCTTTCATGCTTCATTTGGATCCTCTATCACTCCAGCTCCAGCTAATTTTACCCTTTCCATATTTGCAGCCACCCTGCCCTGGAATCCCCACAACTAGAATCCCCCCTTTTCCACAACCACTGGTGTTGCCCATCTTCTGAGCAACCAGCAGCCTTCCTTTCTAAAGCCACTCTCCGTGCCACTTCCCTTGCCCCTCACTCATTTTACATCACCAGGCACTCCAAAATCTTGCTCAGAAGTCCCCCAGGTGGTTCTTAGCCTCCTACATTTTCAAATCATTCTCACTCCATCCTCCACATGGACACCTGTTTCTCTCTGCTGCCAGATTTGTCCCACTCCTCCCAATGCTTGTCATCTGCAGCACACAATTTTAATCCATTTCCCTCAATAGTTAAAACCATTCCTCATCCCAAATGATTTTTAACTCTGCCGTATGAATGCCTCTTGTTCGTTAGTGTCTTAATCTGACATTAAAAAAAAATCTTTTCACTGAATTAATGCTTGATTGAACAACTATGTCCTTAATCTCCAAATCTCCTCAACCCTTAAGGGAACACTCCAGGTTAAAAGATCTGCATATCTAAGTGTTAGTTTTATGTCTGAAAGGGCACATTGATGCAAAATCACATATTCGGTAATTAACATGTTATATTTGAATGTGACTAATATATTCCTTATTGCAAACTATTTTCAGTCCATTGTTTCATTTTCTGTTTTAAGTCTGCTTATCCTAACATTTATCTTCAATTTATATTGATCATTGCAGCCATGACATCTTTCCTAAATCAGCCAGGAGTTTCATTAAAAGGCCAAAACAGCTTCAGGCTTTGTGGAAGCCAAGAGACAACCTGATAGGTGGAAAAACTAACTGATATATTTATGCAAAGGGTTAAATCAGACAGTTCCAGTGAGCCCAGGATTAAGATAAATAATTATGAGCCAAATCAATACTGATAAAGCAACCAAAGTGGAGCTATTGGTTTATTGACTCTTTGAGTGTCACTTTTAATAGGTTTTTACAAAGTGAATTGCATGTAGTCTTTCACCCACTGTGAGAATGTAGCTGAATCCCTAAATATATGTTTAGATGCTTGAACCAGACTTTGCCTTTGAGGGAAATAAAATATAAGGAATGATTATAGATCTGTGTTTTCTGTTTGCTTTTTAAATTGCTGGTGATAAATTAGTAACTTGCTCTGATTGCTATAAAAGGGAAAAGGGAAACAAGTACATAATAGGGTTCCAAATCAAATATCCCTCCTATGTCTTAAGGCACACCTTTTAAAATATCCCTCCTATGCCTTATGACATACCTGGGAGTATATTTGATTTGGAATCCTATTATACACTTGTTTACATATTTTCCCATTTAATATAATTGCCTCTTATAATCAAAAGATTTGTCACTATGCTGCATTCAATTTAAGAAAGTGATTATGAGTGTAATCCTATGGATTTTTACACAGGAAAAATATGCTACAACTCCCAACATGCCTTGTAAAGTAATCTTGGCTGGGGATTGTTGGGAGATGTAGGATTTCTTTCCTCTTCAATATACATAGAATTGTATCCTGCATCTATATTATAAGAAATGGAAAGTGAGGCCATTAGTCTCCTACTTCTACCTACTAAGGTAGAATAATTTTTTAAGATGCATCTTTGGTGGATTGTCCTGCTGTGACTGGTAAATTACAGACATAAATATTTATGGTAGAATTTCCAACATACCAATTCATTGGCAATGTTGTTCCCCACCCCCACCCCCACCCCCACCCCTTTTATCGTAAAACATAGGTCAGTTTGTGCTTGAGATGGGACATCTTGTTATAAAGTCTTTCCTGGAACGGATATTTTCTGTTGCTTTCAATGGACTAACAATTTGACTTTGGTATGGACTACATTATATATCTTATCTGATGCTGTGATTAAATGGTAATTGATAGAGTTGACTGAAGACAAATATTTATATATTTCTTTGTTCATACCTATATTTTATTATCATTCAATTTATTCAATTATTTAAAATAATTTGATGCTGTAATATCAAAAAAACATAAAAAATTAAAGTGACCCATTATATTTTATATTAAGCTGAATTATGCTTAGGAGTAAATCTTCCAGAACCAAACCTTTTTCAGAATCAGTTTTCAAATTAGTACAGCTCAGTACCAGATTTGGAAGCTTACAAATATACTCAGCAGTTTTCCAGCTTTGAAGCTATAGAATTGGGCACACTTATCTCAGCAGTATTTTCAAATGAAAAAGTACATATATGTATGAAAAAGCTCAAGAAAAGCAGCAAAGAATTTTTCAGTGTCAGACTATACAGGCAGACTCATGCACAGATCTTACTCTGTTTATGAATAACAATAAGTCTGTCTGTTTAACCTGCCAAAAAATAGCATATTTTGCTGGATGGATGCCAGTTAGAAATTAAAAATTGTTCCATGGGAAATAAAGATCCCTGACCTAAGCAGAGCAGGCACATAATACCACCTAAAAAAAGGACATGCATCACTTTAAAAGAAGGGAAAGATATTGATGTGCATAAAATGTGCATAAGCTATAATGGATAAATTGACAATGAGAATTAATTAATACAATTGGAATAGAAATACATCTCACCATAGTAAGAAAACCTGTGATCACTGACCAAGGTGACCTGTGCACTTGCCATGTCTGCTGTCCAGGTGTTTGATGGACCACTTCAAGACTCCTGTTATCTCTTCTTATAGGTCTCAATATTTCAACCTGATCTGGACTGGAGACACCTTTAGAGGATTGTTCTCTGATAGCTTATGTATTCCATAAAATAGGTCCTTACCACTTCTCCAAGCTTCAGAGAAGCTATTTGGGGCTGTTAATTACTAACCACACACATGCTAATTCTTAAACACGCACACCACTGGACATCCTTATCTAAGATCTCCTGAGTCATTTCTAGTCTGGCCCTCTGAGACAATTCTGAGAGGATGCTACCTCCTTTTATGGCTTCATTCTTGACAGGACTTTGATCAACACTCTCCCTGGCTCACAAAGTGTAATTTATGGAGAACATATTTGCAATAATTAGTATTGTAGAAGTGGTCTGAGACCAGTAAACAAGCAAGTCATTAGGAGCAAAGCCACTCCTATTATCTGCAAATCAATAGCTCATTAGACTTGGGTGAATTCACCTTGCAGCACCTTCTAATGAGAAGATTTTACACAAGACAAAGCAAGGGCAACAGATTCACTGCAAAGCAGAGATTTTTGTGCTTCATTCCTGACCTCCCATTAGCACTAATGGATATTATTGACCCTTCCAACTTTGCAGTAGAGTTTTGCTCACCATCTTCCTGTACAGATAACCCCTCAGTTTCAACTCCATCATTAGACCATTGTAGAGATGACCTGGCTTATTTAAGGCATCTAGTTCCATGGCTTGCAATTTCCAGAAAAACCTGAAGCTTCCAGCTCTGCAGAAAAGGCTCTCTTAAGGCACAATGCTAATCGTGTTTATAAAGGAAATTATACTATTGCAGCAGGTCTGGCTGGGGAATGCTGAGAGTTATAGGAGTTTCTTCTGACTGAGCATGTAGACAATTGCACCCTTAGTGGCTGGGAACAAGAAGGAACAAATGACTGCTCAAGCAGTTAGAAGGCAAGCTATTTCAGTGATCTTTTCTCCATCACAGTATCTGGAGCTCATCCTACAGTGTATGCATTTTTCATGCCCTCATTTCTCATAATCAATGGCATCTTTGCAGACTATTTATGAAATTTTACAGAAACATGATTATACCCACCCACCGATTCCTGTAAATTGGATTCAAAAGTACCTGCAAACAAGATTAGCTTAAGTGCATTTCTACAGGAAATTGCCACTATTTTGGTGAAGCAAGAAAAGTACTGAAAATAAATAGATTTGCCAAAAACAAATAGAGGTAGGTTTAGGAACATAAACATGGCTTGGCAGATGATACACTGCAGGAGGGAAATGTGTGTACAGTAGCCCCACTTGCTGTACCAAAAGGTTTATGAAGAACATCTCATGAGATTGGACACAGAGACCCTAGTAAGTCCCCCACCTCCCAGCAGTACTGGGAAAGTGCTAGTTTTATAATTATTAATTTTAACTAGAAGGGCTTCACAATCACAAGACAGTGAAGCAGTGCCACATAAGAAATGTATCACCTCATGGACCAGCTTCATAGCAACCAGAAGGCCAATAAGTTTTGTTTTGTTTTTGTTGTTGTTTTTAAATGCCAGCACACTTTTGATTTGAGTTGCTACACACAGCAGTGGTGGTTTCCTTAACACAAGAGTTGGAGCCTCTTTCAGGCCAGGGGTCAATTTTGAGCTGGAACAATCTCCTGGGGTCCACATTCCAGTGATAGCTGGGGCAAAAGATGAAAGGTACAAAAATGCAAGCATATTGTATATTAATGTTCTTACTGATGGTGACTAAGCCTTAGGAGAGTTGTTTAACTTTTTTGAATGTGGGTAGGGGGGCTCCACAAAAGCTGAGCAACCTCCCACATAAGGTGCCAGGCCGGAGAAGAGGTTGTAGCCTTCTGTAGAACACCAGATAGCCATCTTAAGACCCAGGGGAACAGATTTGGCCCCTGTCTTCCAGGTGTCCCACTCTTGCCCTAACAGTTAGAATAGTTACATTCTATTTTCATAGGGCTGTTTGTCATTTAACAACATTTTATTGGTAAATTTCCAATCATTTAGCATTGTTCTACAGTATTAATCAAATGTCATATAGTAACAACTCCAATTATCATTATAGTATAATTATTTTATCTTGTAGCTGTTGGAAGCCAGGTTTCCTGCTTTACACATTCAGAGCAACAAACCGTTCCTTTAGAATAGTTCTATTATTCTTCAAAGTACATCCTGGAAGCATAATCACCACAGAATGTGTATCTGAGTATGTAAGCACCCCAACTAGAAACTACCCAATCTAGCACCCTCTTTTTGAGTACTCCTGGGGCTCCTCCCTCTGGGATGGTCCTTTTGAATCCTCTTCTCTGTATGCTACCCCTCTAATTGGCAAGCCCTTCTTTATTCAACATATCACCAAAATGGAAGCTCCTGTTTCCATTTTAGGTGAAGTTGGCAAAGGTAAAGAAATGCAGCTGAAGCGAATCAAAGATGTCAGTGTGAACTAAATGACGTTTCTGAAAGTGAACATGAGCAGCATCAACAGAAAGAAATTTTTGCATCTGACAAACCTGCTTCTTTCTTTCCTTTCATTTTGAGATACCCAGATGACCGGTAGTCATGTGTCTTCTTTTAAAGAGGAATGTTGTCTCTTAGATGGTGCCCTGTTGGAAGGACTGTCCTGTTCAATTCTCAATTAGAGACCAAAAACCATAAGAATTGTGACCAATCAACATAAAGTATCCAAATAGAAAACTAAATAGGTAAAAAGGTGAACAGACTGGTACACGGATCATCCAGTCACTATCTTCCACCTTATGGTGAGATGAACTGCATTTCAATTTAAATATCAGCAATTATATATTTGTATCTATGCATGGAAATTAGTATGTGCAAATTTAATACAAATTAGTGTTGTTTTTGTACTTTTCGTTCTTTGTTTCCTTTGGGGAGAGAAGAACTATTCATAACTGACCACCTACAAGTTGAAGTAATAGCAGGCCAGAAATACTTGATCTCAGGGACGCTTTCTCCCCAGTGGACATGTATGGGATTGAATTACGAGGCTGCCTTTAAATTCCCTTGAACTCACAAGGAATTGCTTCAGAGTAAATATGAACAGGCTAAAGCTGCAACACTACAAGGAAAGAAGTTCCCCTGAACCCCACTGGACTTACTTCCATTGAAATGTTTTGTGATTTGGCTTGCAAGAAATTAAGCCATTTTTGTCAATTTTCATCAAGTGTTGGACTGTTTATTAAATCTTATTCCTTTGAAACTGTTGATTCTGTATGCCTTGCTGAGCATTAGTATGGAAACATTTCGTGTTTTAAAAAAAACTGTTAGGATAATAAGGGAAAAATCAGCAATCAAGCATCTTTCTAGGGTGCCAGCTATGCCATAATATGCACCTCTGAGGTGTTACCTCATGATTTCAATTCCACAGAAAATTCTTTTCAGAGTACTTGATTAAGATGGCCTTTGGTGTTCTGGGGAGGGGTTGCTAATGAAGAAGAAAAATAGAATAATTAATGCATGAGCAAGTCTTCTTGTCTTCTTATAATTTTATAGCATGTTGTGCAATGCAGATCTAATCAGAGGCTCCCAAAATAAAGAGGAGAATGTGGATACAAGATTACAATCTGAGCTTGATTCCATCAACATAAGATTTACTTTTTTTTTTTTTAAGACCATAAGCTGATAGGTGATTTATTTGTGAAGTGAACATCCCTTTATGAAGCTGCAGTTCATACAAGGAAAAGAAACACAAGGTTCTTGGTAGGATAAGCAGTAATTCATTAACAATTTTTGGTTGGAAAATAAAGGAGCAACAATGTGAAAAAACCTCTAGAATTTTAGGTAGTTCTATTGCTATCCTGCACCTCATATATATCTACCACAATGGGTGACAGTATTGCTAAAGGCAATGAACAATGGAATAAAATAAACAAGTATCTAATAAAACCAACAGAGAAAGAAAATACTCAACAGTAGGTCTGGTCCAGTTCATTACAATGGCAACTAACCATTCTTAAATGCCCAGGTAAACAGGTGATTCTTAGCTTGGCACCAATATGACAGTAAAGTTAGCATCAGATGACACTTGTGGGAAAGCCATTCCAAAATCAGGTCCCACAATGGGGAGGGACCTATCCTGTGCCACTCCTTAACATGTTTTTCCCAGTAGTTTCAGAATGAGGTAGGGGTCCCTCACAGATCTAAGCCTAATAAAAGGAGGTGGGTGGAGGGAGATTGGGTGTTGTTTAAAGCAGCCCACCTGTCACCTTGTAGTTGGTCAATAGAAAATATAGAAAAGCAGACAATACAACCCTCCACACCCCACAGGGGCAGGAAACAAGAGAAAACAGAGAGAAACAAGAAGCCATAGTAAAACGATGGGCTAAACCTCTGGTTTAAAGACGCATTCTGGAAATCTATCCCAGCAGTTTCGCATAGATAATAGAATCATAGGATAGTGGAGTTGGAAGGGGCCATATGAAGGCCATCATGTCCAACACTCTGCTGTTGTGGGACACAGTTTACACAATCCCACTCAGATCGCTGTCCAGTTTCACCTTGAATGTTTCACCTTGAGTGTGGGATGTTAAATGTGTTTTGGGATCAGGCAGAGCAATGAGCCAAACATGTTTCCATGCAGTTTGAGTAATACAGGATGTGGTGTTTCAGTTGTTTTGTATATTACATAAAGATTTAAGAATAAAGGGAGAGACATAAAAGTATCAAGCAGCAGGGGAAAAAATGCAAGAAGGTCCATGCCCTTTTGCAAGGTTGCTCAAGTACTAGAAGCAGAAAGAATCCACTGAGAGGCTTTACTGCTAATTTTCCACTATGAAAAAATTTCTTCTGCCCATGGTATTTTTATTCAGGCAGCACTAAAGAGATTTCTTCTCTATAAAAGACTTCAGTAGTTGTTGCAAGGGAGTAGTTTCCCCATTCAGAAGTCTGACACAATATGTTGCAAGTGTATTAAACTAGATTGTTCTTACAGGGTAAACATCATAGAGGAGATTTATAAGATGGATACAGTAGTATTCCCCCATCCCTAAGACTTATTTATCATTAGTGCATTCCATGCAAGAATGAGTCCTCTCATAATAATGAAGGAATTCATAATAGCACCGCACCACTGGAACACATGGATTATTGCCTTCAGGCCAAGGTATCAATATTTCATTGTGCTTGCCATTCTTACCAAGACCAGGAAATGAAGTGATGGGCAAAACTTCACCTGCATAAATTTCACAGGGTCCATGTTTCCTTCTTTACAGCGTTTAATCTTCTGTTTGACACATAACAGTATGGGTTTTTCTTGCAAGGGGAGAAAAGTACTTGCTCAATTGGCAGATATCACATTTCTGTTACAGGAAAAAGAACAGGGCAAGTAAAACAGTTGTCAACAATAGACCTCAGAGGGTAATAGAGTATTAGATGTTCTTTTAACATCGCAACACCTCTCTCTGTGGCAAGGGTCTTCAACTTGCTTTGAACAGGTGGCACATCTGAAATGTTGAGAAAGTACAATGTCTGTACTTTTATGAACATACAGGGCAACCTGTATGTTCATAAAATGCCATGATGAGCTATTTTTTGAGACACTGAACAGTTCTTAGAAGCCAAGCTGGTGGAAAGAAAACCAAAATACAAGGCAAATGAACGGTTTCTGCTCCAATACAGACACCATTCCTTGGCACCCAAATTAAGATGGTGCTGGAGGAAACCGTTACACTCTGCAGCAAGCCACATAGACTTTTTAGTTTTATTTAAAAAAAAAAACATAAGAAATAAAATGAAAATTGGGAAAGGCAGCAAGTAGGCACTCACAGACACCACAATGAAAAGCCAATGCTTTGGGGTGCATGTTAAGAGACCTGAGATACCTAATGCAGCATGGGAGATGGGAAGATTTTCAACTTTATCCAATAGAAGAGGTAGAGCAGAAATCAGTGATATGTTTTCAATGCAATCAGCTAAGAAAATAACAAGTATATAGCATTGTAATCATGTTTCCTCATTGGGTGCCCATCTTTCTCCAGGCTCAATTGAAGCTGCTGGTCTTAAGTGTTAAAACTTTTAATGGCTTAGGATCTGGCTATGTGTGAAACTAGCTGTCTTGTTTTGAACTTTTCTCATTTTTTAAGCTCAGCAGGCTTATATGCCAGGACTTTCTTTCATTCCAAAATTTCAGAAGAACATCCAACCTTCAAGGATAAGGTCGGTTCCCACAATCTCATCTTTTTAGTTGACTTGACACTTCTTTTTAATTTGACCTTTCAAATTGTAAATACATGTTAGGATACCACTGAATGTGACTTCCCATGACCAAAGGATTGGTATCCAAGGGGAGGAGGAGCACAGAAACAAGGATTGGCTCCTCTTACCTACAGAACAAATCTATGGTCAATTTTAGCTGATTAAAGGCAAAACCCTGTGCAAATTGAGAGGAAAAAAGAATTAAAACTCTCATCATGCCCCAGCCAGCCATGCCTCATTCCTCTTCAGTCCCCCAGAGTATTCCCTCAAAGTGGCTCTAAAGTTGCATTTGCACCAGCTGTGAAAGCAGAGTGTGCCCCACATTCTCCAGTTCCGACTCTGTAACACTTTTCAGAAGTCAAAGGCGGGACTCTAATTTTCCTGTGGTGTTTTGTTTGTTTGTTTGTAACTTTGACCTTTCAAGTTGTAAATCCATGACAGTGTCTAGTAGCCATAGGATTGCATCCTTGATACCTTATTTTTATTATTTTGTGCCATCAAGTCACCTTGACTTAAATCAACTCTATGAATGAGTATTCTCCAAAATGTTCTATCCTAGAAAATCCTGTTCAGCTCTTCTAAACTGAAGGCTTTGGCTTCCTTGATGGAATCAATCCATCCCATTATTGGTCTTCCTCTTCCTTTGCCTTCAATGTTCCCATTATTTGATTGCTTTTTCTATTGTTACAGGTTATTTTATTATTATTTGACCTGTACACTACTATGGTGAAATTTGTGGGAACATGATATATAAGTACTATAAATAAATTATAGCTTTTGATGTTTTGTTCTCTAATCATCAAGCTGGCTTACTTTATAGATACACATTTGCTCTTCCTGTTATACTGACCATCATATAGTTTTACATTTAATTGATAAGAAGGTTATATGGTAGACTTTTCAGCCTATCAATATTCTGCTATTTCTAGTTGGAATGCTTGTGTGGCTACCATTTCCACAAGATGTCTCCAACTCCATTTTGAATGAGTTCCACTGTCAAGATGTCCATCCATACATGGAAACACAAATATGATTTCCCTTCATGCCATTCTATGATTTTCACATTACTTTTAAACTGGAGTGACACTTCCTAATTGTGTAGCTCCAATAAGTGCTTGTTGCACTGGACTAGTTGACACAGTTAAGCAAGGCACATTTTCACCAAGAAAAAGATCCTTGCATATGATTTTAGGAGAATAGACGTCTCCCTCCTCAAAGCAGTCTTACGGATAACATGACTGGTGCATTGTCAGTTTCCTTGTGATCCCTCCATGCAGTGTTTGTAATGCAGGTGTTTACCCAGCATTAAGTATTTCTTGTCTAGTTGTGGCAGGTTCTGAACCCATATCTATAATTAATACACAATTGGTAAACAGGCTTCTAAACCTTCTGACCTCTCTGTCCACTCGTCCCTCCTTCTGGTGCTTTCTGCTGCACCTGACTGGAAATGTTGACAGTAATAAACGGCTGGCAAAACAATTATGCACATTAAGATAGGGAGGATGGAACTGAGGTCAAAACTATTTTCTTTCTATAATTACATGGGGTATAAATTCATTTTGCCATGAATAAAAGCAACATAAAAGGTCATGGAGAGTAGAAAGGAATCAGATGGCCAGCCCAGCAATTTAATCAAGGGCTAAATCCAAGACCATTAGCCTCTCTGTGTTGCTTTTACACAGGCATTTAATTTGTAAATATTGCCTTAACTTTTAGCTGGCTAGGGGAATTGAATGGAAAAGCACTTAAGCCTGGGTTTTCCTCTTGTCCTGACATCATCCCGCTCAGCCCTATCAGCAGCATCCTTTAAATGAAATTAAGAGAGAGAGAGAGAGAGAGAGAGAGAGAGAGAGAGAGAGAGAGAGAGAAGCAAGTCTTAATCTGAGGGTGATTAATCGTTGCTGCCTTCACAGCACCTGACCAATTGTTATGTCAGAACAAAGGCCTGTAAATCAAACAGAACTTAGGCAAGGCTGCTGCAGGGGTGGTGATATACAAATCAGTAAAATGAGAGCTCACCAAAGTTCTCCAAATTCCACCTTGAAATGCCTTCTGACTGAAGTCCTTATCAGATTGTAAGCTTTTTTTCTTTTTTCCTCATAAAAATTTGTACTTTTGTGTCCATTGCCCAAATGTTGTTTCTTTGAAATAATTTTAACCCAAGGGAAATTGTTTTTCCCATTGATTAAAGTACAACTGGCTCATTTCTCAATGAGTGCTCATTTTTATAACTGTATATGTACAACATATGCATGCTGTTAAACATATTTTTGGGTGGGTCTGTGAATCATATAGCAAGTTTAGAAATGTATGGAAGTCAAATGCAGGTTGTACTTGATCCATAATTCATTTTGAAGGATAAAAACTGCATAAAATCCCAATCAACAATAAATGGAAACAAAACTGTCAAACATCTCTATGTTAGGATGAGTTGGAAGCTTTGAAGGAAATTAATATTTCTCATTTGTCTTGCAAGAAAGTTCACAGAACTGGCTGCATGTACTCTGAACAGATCATGGGAAAGAACTGTTAAGCAACAGGGGGCTATGTCCTACTGGGTCACAGGTGGCCCCCAGCCTAATTTCTGTAGAAGAGCTCTGCATACAAACCACTAACAATAACAAGCTATCCCTTCCCTGGCAGAGTGATGTCTGGGAAATAAAGAGAAAAGTAGATAGCAGGAAGAGGAGAAAATGGCTGGCTTTTGCCTTGCCTGTGCCTTGACCTGCAGTTTCCAACAATTTACCCACGAGAGAAAGTGACCCTTAGTTGCCCCCCTTGCTTTACTTACATCCCAAGAGCAGCGGACTAGCCATTGTTGTAAACAGGATACAAGATGATCCAGTCATTCTTACAATGTTCTTGTCATAGTTCTATTTTTATCAATGAATATTTTGATGTGTAATACTGTTAAATGCACTACAATTATCACAGCAGTGAAAGGTGCAGCAGTCAACCCAGGTCTGGTTTCCTGTGGAATGAATTACTAGAATTTTGGAGGGTTATTGGAATTTTGTAATATTTGTATTTATTTTCCAATGAAAAATATGAGCATACGTGCAGATACAGCTTTAATGTTCCAAGATAGACAGAGTTCTGTGCCCCTGCCAGATTTTCAGGGAGACTTCAAGCATCTTAAAATGCTTTCAAACCTGAAAGAACCCACCACTCTGTAACTTTTTCCAGTATGAATTTCAAACTGTCACAGCATTCTTGCCTTTATATAGACTTCCTTAAGCTGTGAGACCACTGGTATCAGACAACAAAATAACCAACACTTGAACACTGGGTGTGGATCATCACTGAACCATCAGTTATTGTTGACATTTGGGAAATCACATTGTTCGTGCTGCTGCATTCAGGTAACACAATAAAACACATTATAACAACCCATGGCATAACATCAACTGACACTCAACCCTTGTGTTGTTGGAACCCATCCACTGCCTTGTAGCCATTCAAAACTTTATCCAGATTCTTATTGACAAGTCCAGTCTTTGGCCAGGTAGACAACCAGAAAACAATTTCTCAGAAATCTGATAGAACAATAGAAATAAAAACTATGGATAATAAATATCTAAATATCTATGCCCTTAAAATCTTCCTTTTTGCTCATGGTGTCTGTCTGTCTGTCTGTCTGTCTTTTTCTTTCTTTCTTTCTTTCTTTCTTTCTTTCTTTCTTTCTTTCTTTCTTTCTTATTCTGCTTTCAAGGCGGTCCTTGGCCTCTTGACTCTGTCAAGCAATCTATCCCATTTCTGAAGTACCAACCAGTATTGAAATAAGGTTTCAATGCTGAAGCTGAAATAAGGTTTATTAATCCGTAGCAAGGTTTGTTACTTTGCTAATACAGCATATAAAAAGTCATGAAAATAAACGGCTGACTATTACGGCTAACTCTCACTCTTTAACTTAAAAAATCTTGGCCATTTTGTTGAAGACTTTTATTCTCAACCGAGTGTCCCATTCCCTAAAATATTTTCTTCACATAAACCTAAGCTCTACAATTTGTTTGCCTACCATTCAAAGGTGCACTGTGTTGTGAAAAATTCTAATGTAGGGACTGTACCACCTCATACTTCACATGGAGAAGGGTTCAATTGAAAATGCTGACACATACAACCCATTTTTTCTAGTTTGATGTAAAATATCAGAAATGAGCTCTTCTCTATGATGTGACATAGAGATGATTTTTATATGGGCTTGCTCTCAAAGAAATACCGCCATAAATCAAACTAGGTTCTTGGGAATAGCAATAGAAGGCTGACACTTTGTTATATCTGGGTGGGGTATAACAGACACATTGCCAGAACGGAAGTTCTGAAAATATCCAGTAGAACGTAGCATCAAATGGGCTTTTACAAATTATTCTTTTTGAGCCCCATCTCATGATACATTTTATCTGTAAATTAGTCTAGAATTAAGAATATGCTTTTAGGTACAAGATTGTATGTGAATTACTCTATGACTTCATCTATAGAATGAACACAATAAATGTGATAGTGACTAAAGTCTTGAGTTAGGTCAACCAAAAGGGGGGGCTTTAAGTCTCTAGCCTAATGTCTTGGGTTGGGTGGGACTGGGTTATTGTTTTCTACTGGCAGAGATTTCTTTATAAGGGTTCCCCAAAATGTATTACTATTGGCTGCCACCTTTTAGGTTAAACCTCCAAACAGGCCTTAGTCTTTCCACCTGCTTGGAGTGTTTCTGAGACCACTCAGGAAGGACTCCTCCCTTTAGCCCAATCCTAGAAAAAAATATAAAGAAAAATGCTTTGTATTTTCTTGCCCAAAGCTGCAAAACCTAGGACTCAACAAAACTTTACAAAACACTAAAAATACAAAGTATGTTTCTGTAACCATATGGTACTTTGCATGCAGAACAGTTTAGTAAGAATTTTAAAACAATGCAGCTAAATGTCTAAACTCTTGAAGAGGAGTTTATGGGCAGGAGGGCAGGGGAGAACCAAGAAAAGATAACAATCACACTTACACACAATTCCAAATACAATAAGATGCTAGATGTCAATTTCAGTCGACTAGTTACAGATTACTTACTTGATTAAACTCCTGGGTTATAGAGCATATACAAAATTCATTGCAGGGAGGATGATCTGAGACAGAACATCTTGGCCTCCAATTAAATGTTATTAGGAAGGTTTTCCAGCAGTGAACTACACTGTGCCTTTGTAGAAGAATGTGTTCAGCCATGGCAAGTAGAAATTCGTAAGGAGGGTTTTAATTTGAATCCTACAGGGGAGGGAAAAGTAGACTTGTAGTAACAATGAACAGAGGATTATGTATAACAATAGAGAATAGCTTGTTAGCATACAATAGCAATCTTCCAAAAAATGTTGGGGGAAAGTTGAACTATAAAGGCTGTGTCTATACATTAATGCCCAGAATATGGGAAGCAAACAGCATGAATTTGAACTCTTAATGCAGCAGGATGAATATAATCTCATAGGTATAGCAGAAACTTGGTGGGAAAACTCAAATTACTGGAATTCCACATCTGAACAACAGAAGGAATAGAAAAGATAGTGGAGTTAGCCTATATGTTAAAGATACATATCTCTGCTCTAGAATACAGAAGTTTGAGTTTAATAACCCATTGAGAGCTTTTGGCCTAAAATAAATGGAGCAAAGAATAAAAGAAACATGGTGGTTGGAGTCTACTATTAACCACCTAATCAAGGAGAAGGACAAAACTTTCATAAAGTAAACTGCTAGTATTTCAAGGAAACATGTGGTAGTAATGGGCACACTTCAATTTCTCTGGTATCTATTGGCAAACAAATTCTGCCAAACATGATCTCTCCCAGAAATCCCTGGTTTGCATTGCTAATAACTTCCTCCTACAGAAAATGGAGGATTAGCTATCCTTGACTCGATCCTAACCAGCAAAGATGACCTTGTATATAATATAACAGTTACAGGAAATTGGGACGGGGGCGGGGGGGCTATGTCATACTTACATTCTTGATTCTAAACAAAGCAAAAATCAAGTGTAGTTAAATCCAGAGTATCCAAATGGAAACTCTGGATTTTAGGAAAGCCAGTTTTAATAAACTGGTAAGGTCCCATTGGTGATTAACTATGCTCAGAACAGGAGTCCAAGAAGGGCTTATTTTTCTTTTTATAAAGGCCAATTGAACTGCATCCTAGAGTAATAAAAGAACTGGCAGAAGAGCTCTCAGACCCATTTCAACCATTGTCTATTATCTATTGAGAAATAGTGGAGGATGGATGAAGTGCCAGGGCTAATATTCCTATCTTCAGAAAGGGGTGAGGGGAGAAGATCCTGAGAGCTACAGATTGGTAGCCTAACATCAATCCCTGAGAAAATTCAGAAATAGACCATAAAGCAGTCTATCTGTGAACACCTTGTAAATAATGCAGTGTTTACTAGAAGCCAACATGGATTTGTCAATAATAAATCCTGCCTAATTTGTTCTCATTTTTTATCAGCTAGTCTCCCTGGTAGATTATGAGAATGCTATGGACATAATACATCTTGACTTCAGCAGTGCTTTAGACAAAGTGCCCCATGAAATCCTGATTAGCAAGCTAACTAAAACTGAGCTAGATAGAGCAACTATCAGGTAGATCTATAGTTAGCTATAGAATCAGACTAACGAGTGCTAATCAATGGTACCTTTTCTAACTGAGGGGTGTTAACAAATGGAGTACTGCAGTATTTAGTCCTGGGCCCAGTGCTCTTCCACATTTTTTGTAAGATTTGGATGAGGAAATGCAAGGAATGCCTCTCACATTCGTGGATGACAAAAATTGGGTGGGAAAGCTAATGCCCTAGCAGACAGAAACAAAAATCAAAGTGATAGGTTCAAATGCTGGGCTGGAAAACAACTAATTTAACAGGAACAGATGCAGAGTTTTGTACTTTCTGAGTTCAATAAAAGCCAAACTTTTCCTGAGTCCAACTCTTGTTTTGCCCAGTCATGCAGTAGCCTCCACTTCTGTTGTCAGTAGTTTAGCCAGCAAATCAGAAATGTACTTAGTGTTTGGACCCACCTTCCTAATGACTCTATGCTATCGCCTCTTAAGACTGACCTTGTGTGGACCACTTGGTCTAATGTAAAAACAGATGCTTTGGGATGTGTTTTGGACAAGATGAGATTAGGGATGGTACCACCAGATGTTCTAGAGACACTATTGTTCAATAGCATAGTAACAGGATTTGTCACACCTACATTTCATTACATACACATTAGCACACACATAGACCCTGCCCTATGTCATGTCAGACTAATTATCCATCCAGCCAAATATTACCTGCTGTGACTGACAGCATCTCACCAAGGTGTCAAGCAGAGAAAGTCTTCCACATACACAAGCAAACTATTAACATTCCATCCTGGTTCTTACTGACGAGGGTCCTGCATGGTCTTTCTCCATACACACCCTAGCCGTTGTACGTAATTCCCCAAAGTGCAATGGCTATAAAAAAGATAAATGCCTTGTTGGGGGTCATTATTATTATTATTATTATAACATTTCTATGCCGCCCCTTGCCAAAGCCTCGGGGTGGCTCACAACACAATAAAATACATTAGAAAGGAATGAGAATTTAAAATGCCAATATCCTATACAGATCCTGTATAAACCAACATTTATAGAGATCTGTGGTGTAACTTATGGCCATATCACCTCAAAAATATTTTAAAGTTGGAAAAGGTGCAGAAAAGAGCAACCAACATGTTCGAGAGCTGGAGAAATTCTAGGAAAGGTTGCAATGTCTGGGATTCTTTTGCTTATAGAAAAGTGGCTAAGCGCTAACATGATGGAAGCATATAAAACTGAGCCATAGGTCAGCTGCACATTTCCTTGGGGCCTTCATTGCACACAAATGCTCCCAAAGAGGAATTTGCACCAGGACTGTGATGGGCATAAATAATTTTACTCCAGTTGAAAGCAATGAGATGAGAAAAGAGCACTCCCAGCTTTCCACAAAAACTATTCTGAAATGACAGGTCAGATATGATGTAAATCAGCATGTAATCATGGCGTGTGCGCACACACCAATATATAAGCCCCAAGTGGAGGTCATAAACCAGATGAAATGGAACAAAACCTAAGCTATATATCTCTGACTTCATTTTGTACACACCTAGAACTTACCTAGAAAACTCTGGGAATGGGAAACTTCAGGAAAAGCATGTTTTACACAAAAGAGGGAGCACTCTACAAAACAAGGGAAGCTTACAAAACATTCTGACTTGCTCTGTTTCTATGTTTCTACGTTTTTAACTTTAAAAAAAATATTGTAAAATTTATATGATATTTTGTTGGATGTATACCACCCAGATAGTCATGCTTGTGACTATTGGGTGTGATTTTATAAATCTAATAAATAAATAAAATATATGCATTTTAAATTTGTTATAGTAATTTAGTGGTCCAGTTTGTACAAACACACAGTGGTTACCAAGTCAAGGCAACTTGTCCATCACCCTGTGCCTGGCAGTAGCATACCAGTTGGTTTGTGTAATTACCCTCACCAAGTGTGGCTTCTTGTGTCATCCAAACCCATTGAAGTAATTTGGTGAGATGGTTAACTACAAGCCACCCTTATGAGAACCTGTGTTGCAAGGACCTTGGATCAGTGACATGGCACCCATGGACACTATTTATTTTTTTATTATTATTATTTATTAAAACATTTCTATGCCGCCCCTTGCCAGAGCCTCGGGGTGGCTTACAACATCAACTACAACCTAACATAGGTAATAAGCCATCCTGGGCTACAGTGAAATGTAAACCAAGCCAATGAGCGGAATCTATTGCTGTTGTCCTAACCTGAATGCCTTGAAGTCCTTCCATACAGAAATGCATTCTGTTGTCAGAGGAAGGGTTCCCTGCATTCATAAGTTGGGTTATTGCTATGGCCCTGTGCAGAGAGATCTGGCTGGGTTACTGCTATGGCCTTGTGCAGAGAGATCTTGCTTGTAACATGGTTCATCATCCAGTTATTCATAAATTCAGAGGGGCCTTCAAATATGCATAAAATTTCATGTTCAGGAAGGGAAATACAGAAGCTGACTGACTTCCTGTGGCTGGTAAAGTAAAAAGTCACTGGGCCAATTTCTCTCTCTTTTCTGCCTCTGCATGTGTGTGCGTGCTTTGGAGAAATGGTAAGCATGTGTGTTTTATGTTACCTTTTATTTCCCTACTAGTTAAATTCCATTGCCTTACATTTGCCCTCAGGTGCCCTTGTTTTCCTACTAGAATACTCATTGTGTATACATACAGCCCACAGATTTCCCATGGGAGGTGAGGTTTTGAGATATGGATCTTTTTATTCAAAGTCCAAGATTTTACTTTGACTCTGTGTTGTGTTCTCCTGAGTGCCATTTTTGCATTCATTGTACCTGCATATACGCCTGATGTAATGGTGTGTCTGGCTTGTACCTATGTATTGGTTAACTGAGTTTTGACCTAAGTAAGGTCAAACAAACTAAGTTTTCTCAATTTTTGGATTGCTTGTTTCCCCTCTTCCTTTGTTTATTCCCTCCCTGAAACCCAAATACTGTTGTAATGCTGTAGTACTGGCATGTAGAGTGACTATGGTTGGGTTTTTTAAACCACTTGTAAACCCTGGCAGAACAACCCATGGCAACCCCTTGTTTGTTTATTTATTTATTGAAAGCTTTTCTATGCCACCCCCTACAGAATGTCTCAGGACGGCTTTCAGAAAATAAGTAGAATAAACCAAACCCCACAGCATCCAACCATTAATATACTAAAATCCCAGTTAAAATCAATTAAACAGTAAAATAATGGGAAAATAAAAAGGGTTTTGTCTGACACTGAAAAGAATATAACGTTGGCACCAGGCAAACCTTTCTCGGGAGTGTATTCTGTAGTCCGGGTGCCACCGCAGGGAAGGCCCTCCTCCGGATACTCTCCCTCCTAATCTCCTTCAAGTAGGACTCCTGGAGCAGGACCCCCACTTCAGATCTCAAGAGGCAGAAGGACACATAGGGAAGAAGACACTCTATTAAGTATTCTGGACCCAAGCCATTTAGGGCTTTATAGGTCATCACCAGCACCTTAAATTGGGCCAGGACTTCAATTAGTAGCCAGTGTAACCAGTAGAGGACCAGAGTTATATGTGAAAAGTGGCTGGTCCCCATTAAAATCCTGGCAGCTGTTTTCTGAAACAATTGAAGTATCTGGACGGTCTTCAAGGGCAGCTCCATGTAGAGCATGTTACAGTAATCCAACCAGGAAGTTACCAGAGCATGGGTCACTCTTATAGGGCAATGTTCATCCAGGTAAGGATACAGTTGGTAGATCAGCCAAAGTTGAAGGAAAGCACTCCTCGCCACTGCTGCCACCTGGGACTCCAGGGACAGCTTTATGTCGAGGAGCACTCGCAAACTGTGAACCCTATCCTTTGGGGGAGTGCTACATCATCCAGAACAGGGATAAAATCACTTGTCTGGAAGGCTGAACTGCCTACCAACAGGACCTCCATCTTATCTGGATTAAGTCTCAGTTTATTGGCCCTTATCCAGCCCATTACCTCAGCCAGGCACTGGTTTAGGACAGCCACTGCTTCACCTGGACTAGATGTAAATAAGAGGTAGAGCTGGGTGTCCTCAGCATACTGATGACTCCACAGCCCAAACCTCTGGATGACCTTTCCCAGCAGTTTCATGTAGATGTTAAAAAGCATGGGGGATAAAATGGAACTCTGCGGAACTCCATGGCAAAGTTGCCATGGCACAGAGCTATAGGCCCCCAGCACCACCTTCTGGAATTGCCCAGTCAGGTAGGAGTGGAACCACCACAAAGCAGTGCCTCCAATTCCCAACCTGGCCAGCCTATCAAAAAGGATACCATGGTTGATGGTACCGAAAGCTGCTAAGAGGTCCAGGAGAACCTACAGGTTGTCATACAGGGTGACCAAGGCAGTTTCAGTTCCAGAGCCAGGTCTGAAACCACACTGAAATGGGTCAACATGATCAGCTGTGTCGAAGAGCACGGCATGGAGTCAGTGACAAGCCATGGGTGGCGGTGGTGAGGCCAGTCTTAGTTCTGAGTTCTCATGCAATGATAACACACAGTTGAAGCAACCTTGAGTTTACAACCCCAAAAAAAAAAAAAATCATGGCTTATCTTCCTGGATTTTTACCAATGTTTGCTTGTATACAATGTTCACATAACAAACCAGTATTCAATTAACTACATAATGGGTTAGTGTTATGTGTAAATAAGACTAATATATTAGCTCAATGGCTAAGACAGCTCCATATTCTACACAGAAAACCAAGTTATTTGTTGGCATTATATTGGTGTTTTCCATAAAACATGTGAAGTCTAAACATCCCATACATCAAAAGTAGGTATACAATACTGATTGGGGCATGTAGGACCTCACACAGTGGTTGAATTGAAGAAGTTCATCTTGCAAACATCAATTGACTTTGGTGCTAACCAGATTTTATGTCACAGTGTCAGAAACAGCTTCCAGGAATGTGGCTATGTTGATGGAGAGCATTTCAAGCACCTAAGCAATTAAACATGACCCAATCAGTACGGTATACCTAGTTTTGGCCCAACCTCTGTCTGTGTGTCTTTGAGCAAGCATGGACCCATGCCTGGGACATACCTGTACCCTTGTTGAAGCACTTATAGTATGCTTGACATTAATAAAGATATCTAAACTATCATGGAATGCCAAGCATTTTTTAAATATGTAATTTGGAACCACTGAGATTATCAATAAGCCTAAAACAACTTTCCAAAATGCTCAGCTTTAAACACTGATAATGCAGTGTGAGCCCCAATTATTTCCACAATGAGCTGTATTTAATACATACCAATATCTAATGAAAAATGCTAGATTATTAATGCTTTCCATTTGGCTTCTTTAAGAAAAGGGCATTTCTCACAGCTGTTTATACTTCAGTAGAGGCTCAGGCAACCTTTCCCTGGGATCCCAAGAGCCTAACTATGGTAACTGCCTTCAGTAAGAAGAATTCAAATCAATGGTTTTCTTCCTATTATTTTTTTAAAGTTCACAAACCATGAGGAAAGCAGATGGGAGTTGAAAAGGAGACTAGAAACGACAAAGCAAGTCTGAAGATATTTATTTCTACTCAGAAAGAATTAATTAGAATATCTGGGGACATCCAAATAAACTTTGTTACCAAAGGAAAGAAAGAGAAAAATCTATTTCCTTTCCGGTAAATAAGTAATAATAAGTGCTTTTTCTACAATACTGTGCCTATAGTATACTAAGCTAGAGAGGAAAGTTGAAATAAACAGAAGTATATGGATGGTAGCCATCTTTTTTATTGGTTTTGTTCACAGGAATACAGAAACTCAGACCACTGGTCTATCAAATTTGGTTTTATCTATATTGACTCAAGGCCGCACTAGTGGCCATAACTAGTGATGATGAATTGATGGCCTACACCTGGAGTTAATGGGTGAGCCCTGGAGATTCGTCATTGATTGGCAATTACCTGATCACCCATGGTCAGCTGAGGCTATGGGTGGGGACAAGATAAAGCTCCCAGAATTGAAAAGGTTTTCTTCCTGTGTTGGGGGCAGTTCTTTTCTGCTGTCAGTCCTCCATCCTGACAATTGGTATGGTATTTTGCTTTGCTGTGCTGTTGGAAGGTTGAGTTATTGTGTCTAGGATAAGATAGAAGTTCCTTGTTATTTTAGTGTCCGAGTGGGCTAACAAGGCCCTGGGAAGGGGGTTCTTGGCTGACTGTAAGTTTCTCTGTTGCTGCTGTCCAGTTCCCCTTTCCCACTCCCTTTTCCCTATGTGCTTGCTATGACCAGCATGTTCTCTTGACAGAATTCGGCCAGGCTTTGCTTGGCTTTTTGTACTCCAAGGCTAAACTTGCCTGTTATGCTGGTTATTGTTTGACTTCCCCACTTTAGCATTCTAATCCCCCATGATTTATTTACATATAGGGCACCTATAATTGCTGAGACCTTCTTAGGCAGCTTACAATACATAAAACGTATTAACAGAGTAAAACACATTAAAACATAATGAATTAAAGCACTATAAAAGCTATTAAAAAGGGCCACAGCATGCAGGCTAACTGTTAAAAAAAGTCCTAAAAAGATATGTCTTTGTCTGGCCCCGAAAGGAAAATGGAGATGGTGCCAGGCAAATTTTCTTAGGGAGTTCCAAAGATTGGGAGAAGCAGCAGAAAAGGCCCTTTGCCTAGTTGCCACTCCTCCATCTCCCCATAGAAGGCGGAGCTGGAAAATCCACTGCAGCTACGGAAAGGCACTCATAGACACTGAGGCCACCTGATATTCTAGGGACAGAAGGATCCAGGAGCACCCCCAGACTGCAGACCCTGTCCTTTAGGGGAGTATGACCCCATCCAAGAGAGGCTAATGCCCTCCTAACCTATCAGAAGTTGCCTCTACCAATGGTACTTCCATCTTACCAGGATAAGGCCTTAATTTATTGACCTTCATCCAGTCAGTTATCAAGCTCAGGCCCCGTCTCAGGATGGCAAAAGGCTCACCTGGATTAGATGAGAAAGAGAGGTAGAACTGAATGTCATCAGCAATATTGCTGACTCCCCAGCCCAAACCTCCAGATCTCTCCCAGTGGTTTCATGTTGATATTGAAAAGCATAGGTGCCTCACCTATGGTGGTGCCTCACACTCCTAACTCAGCCAGCCTGTCCAGAAGGACACCATGGTCGATGGTGTTGAAAGGCACTGAGAAATCAAGAAGAACCAACAGGGTCACACTCCCCCTATCCTTCTCCCTGCATGGGTCATTGTACAGGGCAACCAAGGCCTTCTCCAGGCCTAAAACCCAATTGAAATGGATCCAGATATTTCTTATCCTCCAAGAGTGCCTGAAGCTGCCAAGCCACCACCAGCTCCAACACCTTGCCCAAAAATGGAAGGTTGGTGACGGGGCAGTAATTATTTAGTATCCCTGGATCCAGGTCTGGCCTTTTTAGCAGTAGCCTAATTACTGCCTCCTTCAATGGGACAGAGACTACTCTCTCTCTCAATGAGTATGAGCCCTCTGCTCTTCCCTAGTAGCACACTGTATACCTTCTGACTTGAGGCGCTCATCTTCCAGCATCATATCTTTTATTTTTATGGTTCTGTCCATGGGGTTTTTCATGGCAAGGATACTGGAGTGGGTTGCCATTTCCTTCTCCAGTGGATCACATTTTGTCAGAGCTCTCTGCTATGACCTGTCCATCTTGGGTGCTCCTACACGGCACAACTCATAGCTTCATTGCACTATGCAAGCCCCTTCCCCATGGAAAGGCAGTGATCCAAGAAGGGGGAAACAGCAGATCAAACTGCTTCTACCACAGGTAAGTCCATCAAGGCCAGATAATGGGCAGGGCTCACCAGAAAGTGCTTTGTTCAGGATTCCTTCAGACTTTGAGCTGGTCTTGGTTTTAATATGGATTACCCTTTGCTTTGCTTTCCAATCTATGCTGTAATAGATTAAATTATTCTTGTACCTTGGATTTTCTTTGAGCAAGCTTCAGTAGCATCCATGCTGAATTATGTTTTGTCATGTTGGCAGTTGTTCAAGGGCTTTCCCCTTTAAGATCAAGTTCATCATTCCAAAATCTCCTGAAACATCCAGCTTTCTGAAAACAGAGTTATTTGTAATTATTAGTGTTTGAAGCATGTGTAATGCCTTCCAATTGTATTATCAAAACAATCTGTAATTAACATTCACATTTGATATGGACTCTGTTTGAAAGGCTGTAGATTCTGCTACATGTTTGGGATATTTCTCTTCAGGTCACAGCTTGGTTTCATTTGTCTCTGGTGAGGATTGTCAGAAAACTATATGGCTGTGTGAAATATTTACATCCAAAAGCTGAAGACAAGATCTCTGACCTTAAATTCCAACTTAGAATATAATGAGAAGAGGTTTCATGCTTTAACTGACTGTGCTGCCTATATTTAGCTGGCACAGTGCTCCAGCTGCCTCAGGCCAAATGAAGGCAAGAGAATATCATATTGCACACCTGTATGTGCAGATGAAGAACCAATCCCATCCTGGCCATTTCAGGAACAAAAGATTCATGTGTGAATTGCAGGTGCAAGGAACACAATAAAGAGGATAATTGCATCTTTGGAGGATTAGAAACTAGAGAAAAAAAATTGAATCCTGAGCCAAAGGAGAGTCTCTCATTCCCATCTCACATCTGTAGTGGGCTGCACACCTGGAAAAGCATTTTTGAGTAATGGGGACTGGAGTGCAGGGGACTGCAGGTGGAGGGAAGAGCTGCCCGAAATGGTGAAAGTCCATCCCATTTGGCCCAACTCTTGTGCTGTACACCAACCTACATTGTTCAGGAGAACCTAAAGCCTCCAGAGAGGAAGACCCTGGGGTTGCAGGGGAAGGCCAAGAAGGAACTGGAAAACCATCCTTCCACAAACTTCCTTAAGTAAATTTGCCTTAAGATCCAAACTCATGAACCAGAAGAGAAAGTAGCTGCACCTGTCTATTTCCTAGTCCCTTGTCATAATGCATCTACCTTGAAATGGGTGTTGTGATTTTGACCAGAATATAGGATAGGGAATAGTGGCATAAGCAGCCATTTCTCAAGTTGGTATTTGTGACAACATAAAGGAGCAAGGAATCCTTTATTTCTTCCGAATTAGGGACCACTATGGGAATGAAAATTTAGGGCAGTCAAAGGAAATAACCTTTTGCTTACTCGCTATTTCCTTGCTCTAAATCACCCCCAAGTGCTTATTCTCCATCCTGTGAAGTTCCAAAATAAATGCAGGTCTGAAGGGTTGGTGGGGCTCGCCATCTCCTACTTGGAGCAAGCCAGGGGATACACGCCATAGGGAATGATGAGATGAAGCTGCCACGGGGTGTCAGGAGTGCTGGCAATGGGGCAGTGGGCCGGGGAGCTGTGCACCAGCCTAGCGCTGAGTCTCCAGGTGTGCAGGGGCTTCCCCCCAGGAAAAGAGCAATGAGGGAGGGGGACAGAAGGGGCACGGCATGGACTGTACAAAGAGGACTACGGATGTGTATGTGACGTGGAGAGAGGAGGGACGGCGGCTGCAAGAGCAGCGAGATGGTAGGAGAATGGGGCTTGGCAGGCAAGAAGGCAGCTTAAACCCCACTGGCTGGGGCAGAGGCAGGAACCCAAGGGAAGAGGGGTCCCTGCGAGGCAGAGGTGCAACCCAGGAAGAGTTGGAGAAGGAAAGAGAAAGTGCCCTGCGGAGCGTGTGCACTGAGAGGAGCCGTCCAGGAATGGGAGCGTGCATGTGAAAGCTGATACTTTGCAGAAGCAGGTGGCAACTCCTGGAGCTGTGGCCAGGTAGCATTGGAGGCGATGCTCCCTGCCCTAGCAGAGTGTGCCTACCAGAAGAGATACGGCCCCCTCCTCAACTGGGACTCTGTAAAAAGAGGCCAGGTATCTCTGCAGTATCTGTATCCATAATGCATTAAAGGTGTTACATAGCTGACTTGGGACAGTGCGTTGATGGAAGCAATGGAACAGAAGGGGTGGTGGGTAAATGTCCCCTCCCCACTGACTCTACAACAATGTACTAACACATTTATCAGCTATAGAATGATTCAGTTTTCTTATTCCCTTTGTATTGGCATCCAATAATTAACATTAAGCCTAATGGACATTGTTCATGAATTCTCATTGTTAAATGCACACTTGATCACTCATTTTAAATGTCCTCAGATATTTGGACCAGTTGTAAACTGTAAGCTTGTAAACATGATGCTGATGTATATTTCTGCTGTGTATGTGAGTGTGGTGAGGTCCCCAAGCACAAGCCTATTAAAAGCTCCAGGTCAGGGGGGCATTTTTTAATATGTGGAATGGCTTTAATTTCTTCTCCACACTTCTGCAACCTTGATCTGTCTCCCTCAATCATAACATGTTTAAAGATCGGAAAAAGACACTGAGGGATGTGCGGTCTCACATTGCTGGCATATCATCTAGTTTGGCCCTTGCTTAAAATGTAGCATAAATATGCTGGCTGCATGAAGAATAGCTTCTCATATAAAGAGCTGCTTATATATAAATGCAGCTTCACTGAGCTATACCCCTATGCTTCTCCTCAGAAATCATACATTTTACATTATTTAGAAGTACAACTGCCTTAAAGGCCACCAGGAAATACAGACCTGAAGAAAATTGGCCTGTATCAGTGTAGCAGCATAATCAATGGCTAATCTCAATGGTCTCAGTCTTTCTGGTACAATCATGGGATTTCTTTTCTGGAAGTCATGTTTGTACCAAAACATCTGGGGCTTGTTAATGACATTCTGCTCCATTTAACTGCATGCTTTTCCAAAACATTTACCTGGGAAACTTAGGGCACATAGCAATTGCTTGCAATCTGCTAAAATACGCACTTTAACTGCTATCTACTTTCCTTAACGAGGAAGAGTGCTTGGGATTTTATTAGGTCATTTCCTTAGCCCTCCAGTTTTCTCACAACCATCTGCTAGTAAGTTGATGTGCGCTCGCTCGCGCGCTCTCTCTCTCTCTCTCTCTCTCTCTCTCATATATATATATATATATATATATATAAACATCAAATCCACACTAGCACATGAAGTTGTGACCTTACAAGCTGAACATGATCTGCAAGTCATATATAATATAATCCTTCTGTTTCGACCATCTAATTGGGACTAAAAACTATGACAGCACACTGGTTTCAGACAATGCACTGATCCACACTCAAAGGTTTAGTGTGGGTTGTCATTGAACTATGGGCTGCTGATGAAACATGGTTTATTGTGTTGTCTGAACCCAGCTGAGATAACAAACCAGGATAACAATCCAAAGTAAAATATGGGTTTTCAGGACTCAGATTTTGCCCTTTGTGATTCAGGAAAGAAAAATAAGCCAGGAACCAGTGAGGGAACTTTGCAGGAGAAACTCTGGCTGCACAGTCTCCCATAGTCACTGAGATTTCAAAAGGAATTGTGAAATCTGCAGGTTGCAACTTCAGGGCTCTTAAATCTACAAGCAGTATGATTAGACTGGATTCTGGCAGAATAAGATACCTGTTGGCACAAGCTGAAGCTGTCAAACTGCCTTGCTAGTGCTCAATGAACTTGTCAGTTCATGAGACATAGGCAGACCTAAGGTTTGTGGGATCTTATTTAGTTTTATTTATCTATTTATTTGAACCTCAAGATCTGTAAGCCCAGTGTGAAATATATCCCCGAAGCATTTGTTTTGAGCATTGGAACTCAATCATTTTCTTAATGTAATATATCGATGGATACACCATTTTCTAGTAGGCTATCAAAATGGTTAAATGAGTGACAAAAGTGGCTCCTGCCCAAAGGCCCATTTCTGTGATAAGAAAAACAAACAAACCTTCACTGATTTATAACAACTATCTTCTTGTTACTAATACCTCCTTTGCCCACCCTTGCTGTACATTATATGAATTGGTCCTGCACCTTTCCTCCATCTGGTGGAAAGTCACCATTCAATAATGCTGCCAGGTCAGAGAGGAATAACAAGGCAAGACAATGTTAAGCAGGGCTTTAAGAACTGAGCAAAAA
Organism: Varanus komodoensis; assembly: GCF_004798865.1. Classification (NCBI taxonomy): domain Eukaryota; kingdom Metazoa; phylum Chordata; class Lepidosauria; order Squamata; family Varanidae; genus Varanus; species Varanus komodoensis. The sequence goes on from NW_025335268.1 coordinate 135,709,151, forward strand.
GCATCTGGTCCTTCTTTTGCTTAGAAATGGATCTCACTCACACAGATGAGGATCTGCTGGGTTTTTTTTTCAAAGGCTTCTGGATCTAGCTATTCAACACTCTGACCTGTCAACATCAACCTGGGTGTGGGCAACTGAAGTCTGAGTTTGCCTGCAGCTGAGGCTTATGGCAAGCAAAAATATTTATTGGACCCAAAAAAGCATTGGCCCAAAGCAATGAATGTGCTAACCCAGTTTTATTATTCCTTCTTTCAAGCATTCTTGGCTAGCTTCCCTATGCTTAGTAGAAGTTGGAATGGGCTTAAATTTTGAATTAATTTAAAAAACAAACTCACAATAGCCTTAGGGCACCACTATCATGAGGGCTGAGTCAAAATGTCCATGGTGCTGAACATTTGTCACACTCATAAGTGACAGGAAATGGAGTGAATGCAAATAAATGCAAAGCCAAAATGTGAAACCTTATGGCAAGGATGTAAGTCTGCTTTGATTTCTCTTTTTTTCTTGCCAACATTATTTGGCAACCTCTGCAGGAAGTGGCAAGATCTTAGGATTTTTCTGCTCATTTAGCACTCGATGAGATACTCCTCCAGCACCTTGTCACTGCCATATGTGACCCCTTTTAAGTGGCATTAATGCTAATTCTGCTCCAATTAAGCAATAGCTGTTATTATTAGGCTGTGTCAGCTCCCTGGAAAATGTCCCAATAAATTAGCCAACCCAATTAAGCCAATTCTCATAGTCTAAACTGGACTGTATCTGTCTAGCAACTTCTGTGTGTCAGCTCAGACTGCCATAATGGATAGCAAACCAAAGCCAGGTCACAAGGATGTTTGTTTGCACAATGTGAAAGCACAGACCTTGTCACACATTCCTCTCTGACTGATGGTTTGCATAGTGCACAACTATATGGTTTTGCCTTCGGGGATCAGGTGTTATGTTTTAAATGACATAGTCTTGATGTGGATAATTCTCCAGGTTACTGGGTTTTTTCCAAACCACACTCCTGTTCTGCCTGCCCCGAATTAAGACTGGAACCTGGTTTCTTACTGCAGGTGAGAGAAGGGGCAAAGAGTCCATCTACCTCAAAACTTTGTCTTAGAAGCAGGATATTTGGGACGCAGTGGGACAGCCACATATGCTGCCAGCATGGAGCCAATGCAAGTGATCACAGGAGATCACACAATGATTTTTTGGGGGGGGGGGGGGGGACATGGCCTTGCATGAACAGGGCAATCATATGTATCCATCTAGAACAGATGTAAACACCCTAGTTAGGGTCTATTACAAACTTGGACCCCTTCATGGATCACTGCCTTGTTGCAGTGAAGGGGCTTGCATAGTGCAATGAAGCTATAAGTGATGCTGTGCAGGGGCACCAAAGATGGATAGGTCATAGCAGAGAGCTCTGACCAAAGGAGATCCACTGAAGAAGGAAATGGCAACCCTCTAGGTTGTTGCTTCCTTTCAATTAGAATGATCTGTTCCCAGAGTCTGATGGATCCTGAAGGCTGCCAAAGGGCTCTGGGGGATTATCTGGCTGATACGGTGATGCACAGATTGCCCTATGGAATAGGGAAATGGCTCGGGCAATCAACACGATTGCCCCCGGGCAGCATCCTGGAATAGTAACGACTTGAGGCAATGAAGCTGGGAGGAGAAAGCCACCATGGATGCAAAAGGATGTGGCAAGAGGGATTAGATACAAGAGGAACCTCTGTAGGAAATGGGCACAAATAGACAAAAGGGTATCCAGGAGGAAGAGACCTGTTGCAGAAGGATTTTTTGCAAGGCTAAGGCTGATTATGAGCTGAGACTTGCAAAGAATATCAGGAGCAACAAAAAGGTTCAGGCACTCTTGGAGGATACAGATTATCTGGATCCTTTTCAATTGGGTTTTAGGCCTGGGTATGGGATGGAGAAGGCCTTGGTCATCCTGTACAATGACCCATGCAGGAAGAGGGACAGGGGAGTGAGACCCTGCTGGTTCTGCTTGACCTCTCAGTGCCTTTCGATACCATCGATCATGATGTCCTTCTGGACAGGCCACCAATTTGTGGTGGTTCCACTCCTACTTGGCTGGCCACGTCCAGAAGGTACTGCTGGGGGACAGTTGCTCTACCCCATGGCCATTGCATCATGGGGTTCTGCAGAGCTCAGTACTGTCCTCTGTGCTGTTCAGTGTCTACATGAAACCGCTGGGAGAGGTCATCTGGAGGTTTGGGCTGAGGAGTCAGCAATATGCTGACAACACTCAGTTCTATCTCTTTCTCATCTAATCCAGGTGAGAATGTTGCCATCCTGAGGCTGGGGCTGAGCTCAATAACGGACCATGGTGATCAGCTAATTGACAATCAATTGCCAATCTCCAGGGTTCACCCATTAAGTCCAGGTGCTGGCCATCAGTGCTGCCATGTTGCCTGGCAGAGCTAGTTCTCTGCAGGGGGGCCTGGGCCAGCAAATCACAGCTCAAAATGTTGATTGTTTTGCCCCAAAACTGCTTTTGAGTGGTTCCAGCAAATCGTACATGATATGGAGCACAGGTACATAACAACAGTGAACTAAGTTACCATCAATGTTCGGGTCCAGACACAAGGAAATAAAATATAACTGGTATTCAGGGATATGCAGACCACCTGAGACTACCAGGTTAGAAGATCTGGGGCTTTAGAAAAGTTTGGTCTTAGGTAAGTCTGCATATGAACATAGTAAACAAACTTATTACAGAGAAAGTCCCATTGGGTACCGGGAATCTCACTGCTGAATAAAGCTGTATAGAATTCTGCCATAAGAAACAAAGTATTGTGCTGATGTTCAGAGATAAAATTAGTTTCTACTCCACCTGGCACAAATATTTATATTTTTTGTGAGGGAGGGAGGCCTACCCCTTTCTTAAGGAAAGTTGACCTATGATCTGGACGGGCAGCACAATAAACCTAAAGTCTGTCTTGACAACCCCATTGAAAACATGCTTTGACGCTGGAGTGGAACAGGAAGAAAAAGTGACTGCTTAGAAATCTGAAAGGCAAAATCAGTCAAGGTACAGATGATGACAGAGAGGTCCCTACTGGAAAGGTAAGAATAGAAAGTGAAGTACTAGTATAACAATCCAAAGCAAAAGGCAACTTAAAGAGTGATCCTATCCCATCAGTTTCTAGGGGAGGAAGTTGAGACCATGAAGGTATGCATTACCTTGACATTACCTTGACAGTGCCTGACCCTCCTTCTTTCCTATTTGGAACAAAGCAGTAAGATAGCTGATATTAGCCACCCAGCTGATTTGCAGAGCAGGAGGAGCGTGGATGTTCGGATGGCCAGATACTGAAGGTGAAACTCAAATACTTTGGCCCTCCAATGAGATGGGATGACTCAGAGGAGAATACACTGATGCTGGGAACAATTGACGGCAAAAGGAAAAGGGGACAGCAGCGGATGAAGTGGCTAGATGGAGTCACTGGGGCAGTGGGTGTGAGCTTGGGTGGACTCCGAGGGATGGTGGAGGACAAAAGAGCCTGGAGGAATGTTGTCCATAGGGTCCTGATTGGTTGGGCATGACTTTGCAACTAAACAAACAAACAACACCTGCTGTTTTAATGTTTCCCCTTCCCCTGATACCCAACTTCGATACTCACATTGTGGTAATTTTAAATAACAGCTAGACTTAGTCATTCCATGATGATCTGAGAACCAGACAAAGTTTAATAGAGGAACCAAATTTGCATTAAAACCTCTTGGGGAGTTGGGGGCTCAGCACTGCCCAAATATGCCGGCTGTTGGCACCATTCCTGGATACAAATGTCGTGAAAACCTTACAGCTGCTGAGTCCTGACTCAGTTGATTAACTTCACCATAACACAAAATGGAAAATGTCTTCTTGGACTTTTTACAGCTATACGGCAATGGTGATTTGACAGATTCTTACAGTTGGCTTTATAATGTTACAGAAACTCATACATGTGAATCAGTCAAGTGTCTCCCTTGAAGAAGCTTTTTCTATTCTATGGCTCTCAAAGTTTAAAAATGTAATCACAGAATTGTATCAACTGGACCCTAAGAAGTAATTCAGCTCAGCCCATGCAGGGAGCATGCAGGATTTTTATTGCCCCGATGTGATATGTTTTATGGATTGTTCTAGCTTTGTTTCCAATTGGCTTTTAATAAAGATTGCATGAGAATGGTCAAGTGATGGGCTATCCATTGAACCTCTGCAGTTCCTAGACTATTCCCAGAACCCTTTAAATCTTGAGTTCACACACTTTGAATTGTATTTCATCTATCATCCTATGTCTTCTTAAATGAAGCATTTATTAAAATTATTTTTATATGAATTATTCCTTGTGATTAGGGTTAGTGATGTTATTTCATTTTCTGAAAATTTTGAGAATCATAATACAGTGAATGGCTTCACGGCCTTAGAGCAAACATTCAAACTTTCATGTTTTGTGAAGTGTGCTTTTGCATTTTTTCCTACTTTCCACCACATTCCTTCAAGCCTAACTTCTGCAACAATAACTGAAGTGGTTTGGAATAGCCTTTGTGTTAAAACCTTTTCTTTTTCAGATGCTTTTTAACTTGACCTATTTATCCATCTGTGGTCTCAGCTTGGCACCTGAACACCAATTCGGCTGGTTCATAAATAGCACCCTGCAGGTTTCCTATACAGTCCTATAGATAAAGGAACCTATTCAGGGAAGACATTTTTAATTATTGCCCACATGAAGGTCTCCTGAAGGACATTTTGCACTGTATTATTAATGACTTACCAATGTCATAATTAGAAAAAGGCAGAGCAAATGGGTGAAGTGCTGCTTTCAGTGGGTCAGCTCTACATGAGACACAGATCCATAATCCTGTAAAACAACAGCCTTGCAAAGTCAAGCTTTTCCCCTGTGTTAAGTGGAGTGGGGGAGTGTCTCCTGGGGCATTTTCAATGCTATTAGCTTTGTGACGTCTCACACAGGTATTTGGAAAGGGAAAAATTTCCATACACTTCCCGGTTAGGTTTGAACAGCACTTTGATTCTTTGTTTAAGTCAATTGAGTCCATGGCCTCACTGCAGTGTGAGGTTTGGCTACAAGTGTCATTCTGAGATTTGCAATCTGATGTGCTACATAAAGGTTAAATAGAAAGACTCCATTTCAAAAGGAAGCCGAGGGCTTTAAGATTTGGGAAGGCTGCTTATGGTAAATCTCTGAATACAGACTGAGAAAACATTAACACAGTAATTCCTGAAGCAAAGAACCTGCCTTCTTATCTTTCTATAATGTTAACGGGCTGGCCTCTCTCCTGCAGCAAATACAGCAAGTCCAGGTTTCCCTGGAAATGAGAAAGAAAAATAAACACACACAAGAATAGGTACACATCCAGTTCTCTTTGTATGTTTTAAAAAAGCATTTCACCATTTGTTTACCAATTGAAAACATCATATTTGTCATTCTTATTTATATTACCTTTATATTACACCAATGGGATCCAAACTTGCTTCGCTTCAGCTAGACAGTCCATGTGCCTTTGGACCATGCCTGGGTCCTTTTCTCCCTCCCTCTTTGGTCTCCTCTCCTCTCCTTATCAATCTATTTAAATTCATGTCATTTTTTCACTTATGGAATTTTGGATATGATCCACTGCTTAGAACTGAATCAAAATTACATCGTTGCAACACCTTTTCCCAGGCATTTGCATCTTGTCTTAAGGCATCTGTGTTTGGCTTGGCTTGTCTTTGGCTGGGGTGCCTGGCATGGGCAGCACCCAGTGCAGGTTCCTTGCTCCCTGACTATGATGCTCATTCTGGTGTGATGTCACTGTGGGCCACCCTGCGGATACTGCTAAGCCTTCCAAGAGAAGCAGCTGTTTAAATAGTAGACTAGATAATGGTCTAGCTTTTGAAATGCTGCCTGGGCTTATTGCTGCATATGACAGACAAGGCAGCCTAGCTGCCAAGGAAGATTATTTCTATCCAATCAAGGACAACAAACACTTGTTCTGATGTAGAAGGTCTTCCTCACAGAAAGCAGCACATCAGGATATGGTCAAAGGAATACAGATCAAGGCTTCTGCGAATCTGGCAGATTCACAGGCAGAAATGCATGTTTATTTTTAGGGCAAAAATGTTGAAATGCTCTCGAGTTCTCATACCAATAAGCCCTTTAGAAACACTGTGTGATTCTATCCCAGCTCCTTCCAGCACCACAGCCCAGCCGCGTATTGCTTTAAAAACTTACCTTTCCCCTTGAGCCATTCCCTTGTTGCTTCAGTTTGCTTTTGCCACGGCATGAATTGTTTCTCTAGAGTGGATCTTCACTGTGTCTCTTGGACATGATTGGCATGGCCAGTTACCACCAGAAATAACATGGGGTTGTTTGCACCCAAGGGTGGGCATGTCTCTCCATGCCTGCATGAAGGCAGAGGAAGGCTCTAAGCCGGTGCCAGGGACTGAAAAGCCAGCAAACTCCCTTTGGGGAGAAACTCAACTGTCTTCCCATTTTGAGACCTTCCCATTCAAAACCAATCTCCTACTTTCCCCCAGTTTCACCCCTTTCCCATCAGGCATGGCTTCCTCCTTGATCATCTGCTCCAGATAATAGGGTGCAGCCTGATTTTGGCAAGACTGGCAAAGAAGAAGGGTGAGCACAACAAAAGCTATAAGAATACAAAGCCAAACAGCAGGTATGTGTGTGGTGGCAGGGATCCAGTGTGTTGCACTGACTGTCAGAAAAACATAATTTATTATTATCTTTTTTCTGGCAAAGTTTTTGGTATGTGATCAGTGTAATGAGCTCCTAACTCTAAGGGAACTCTGGAGTCAAAGGAAAGTGATCTGGAGAAACTGAGAAATGCAAAGAGTTGGAAGGTGAGGCTTTTGGTGGTGTGGTAATGACATTCATCTCCTAGTTTGTTAGCTCATCTTTAGCTATGGATGATGAGAAAAGCATGGCATGGCTCAGAGGAAGAAGATCCTCTGATTCCTTGAAAAGAATCTGCCCCTTGGGAACAGACTAATATCCTTTTCTGCCAAGGAGAGTCAGGCGATTTGTAGAAGTAGGTGATTTGATCATTTCTTATCTAAGTTTCTGGTGGTAAATTGTATATCTGGTGCAAAGGGTGCAGATACCTTGTGTCAGCTGGTAGACAATCCATATATGCCCGCCCACCCCCTACGATCGGCAGTGGATGCCCTTCTCCAGGAACTCTCCATAAAGGATATTAGGAGAGTGAGTACCCGGAGGAGGGCCTTTTCTGCAGTGGCGCCCACCTATGGAATGCGCTCCCCAGAGAGGTCTGCCTGGCACCGTCATTATTTGCTTTTCAGCGCCAGGTGAAGACCTTTTTATTTAAAAGTTATTTTAACTGTTAATTTATTATTATTGTATTAATAGATTTTAATATATAGCTGAGATGGTACCAGTTTCTAAATTATTGATTTTATTTTTATGTTTATGGATGTTGTGAGCCGCCCCGAGGCTTTGTTGCAATGGGGGCGGCATAGAAATGTTTTAAATAAATAAATAAAATAACAGGGGAGAAGACATTGCATGATCTGGAAGTCAAATTCAAATTTCCAGGTAGGAAACTGGAAGTCAGGAGCAATAAAGTAGCTTTCTCTTAAGCTGAGGGGTCTCAGCATGTGCATAAAGCAATGGTGTCAGGAGGACAATTTATTAGTCACTGAGCAAAGTTTTGATGCAAGCTTGGACTATACAGAATAGATAGGTTCTATTAAAACCAGAATAGAACCAGACTTCTGCTACTTAACATCTAAAAGGAGTCAGGTAAGTTTTAAAGTGAACCTTGGCAGAAATAAGCTGGGGAGCTTCTGATTTGGCCTTACTCAGGGAATCAGGGTGACTATGTTTTAAACTGCCCATGTGAGAGTAGTATGCAAATAGGTGACACGCATACAGTAAATCTTGATGGAGAGGCTAAAAACCCACAGGTGAAAATAGACATGGCAGAGAAATATGGAAAGGAGCACCGAGATTTTGGTGTTCCTATGAAACTTCTAGAAGCTTCCATGGCAAGACGATGGAGTTGCAGTCATTGGTTTTAAAGGCAATTAAATGCATAGCAAGCAAACCTGAAAACTGGTGGAATGCTAAGAACCAGTGGACGAGTTAAGCTATGTATGAAGTGATGCTCATCAGTTTGGATGGATTTAAAAGAGGATTAGACAAATTCACAAAGGCCAAGGCTATCAATAGGTATTAGTGACGATAATTATAAACCACTTCCAGTATTAGAAACAGTACACCTTGGAATACCATTTGCTAGAAAGCACAGACAAGAGGAGCTGTTGCCCTTGTGCTCTAGTCACTCTGGAAGCAGCATGCTAGACTAGATAGATGCAGCACAGCTCTTATCAATTCAGAAATCAGTCCCACAGAGTTCAGTGGGGAGAAATCTAATGGAAGTATGCATAGGATTCAGACAGTGAAGATGGACATATGTTTGCAGGATAAGGGGAACTGCAGAAACAGCCTCAGTTGCCAGATAAGTTTGGTATCCCCCTGAATGCATTTGCTGTGGGTGAATTAGGGTTGGAGAGTAATGCCTATTTTCTGGAGCATGAGTCCCACAGAATTCAAAGAGACTTGCTTACATGTAAATATTCATAAGATCAGGCCATTTAGGACCAAGGTCAGCCAGCTGCAAGACTGCAGAGGATAAGTTAGGCTTGCCAAATCAAGAGGAGCTGCTTGTTTTCATGACAGGTAGTTGTGGCATTGCATTGCAGAACATCCATTAGAAACTGAAGCTCAGATGAATTTTCTTCTCATTACTTTGGTCATTTACTCATTCGAACACTGCTTTCTCACACTGTGTGAAGGTGCGTCCCAGGACGCAGCAAGACATTTTCTTTTCTTTGTGGTTGCAAGGGCAATGTCAGACATGATTAATTGGATTGAAAAGAAAATTGACATTGACATGCAGCTGGAACAGATAGAGTTGGAGAAGCAGCTGCAACCAATCACAGGGAAGAGGGAGAGATGCACCGATCATGAGCCATCATAGCCTAGGAATTGGGTCCAATACCAGGAATAGGGGTTCATTCACATACTATATTGGGCCAACAATGGCTCATGACTTACAAGCTAGGCAATAAAAAGTGCCACTCTCTCGGAAAAGTAATAAGAGCCAACGGTGTCAGGTTGTACCTCTAGAACATAAAAAGAGCCATGCTGATTCAGACCAGTGGTCCATCTAATCCAGCATTCTGTTGACAGTGACCAGCTAGCCAGTAACAGGATCCCACAAGGAATGCCGTAAGATCTCTTGCCCAAGTTCCGCAGCTGGTATATATAGGCACACTGTCTCTGATACTGGTGGTTGCGGATACATATCATGACTAGAAGCCATTGATACATTCCTATCCACTGGTAGCCTAACATCTGATGAAACTGAATTCCATAGTACTTCCTTTCACTGTCCAAATCTGATAAAAGTACTTCCTGTTATCTGCCTGAATCTCCTACCAATTAGCTTCATGGGATGACCCCAAGTTCTGGTATTATGGGGAAAAAGAAATAAGTCTCCATTCCCACTTTTCCCACACCATGCATAATCTCCCTTTTCTTGACTTTCTTCTTTAGCATCTCCCCTTACTTGCCTTTTTTCTAAGCTAAACCATCTCAGCTGTTGTAGACTTTCCTCCTAGGGGAATTGCTCCAACCTCTTGATCATTTTGTTTGCACTTTTCTGCACTTTTTCCAGCTCTACAGTATTCTTTTGCAGGTGCAGGTGCCAGAACTGTACACAGTATTCTAAGCATGGTTACACAGTATATTTGCAGAAAGGCAGTATGATACTGATAGTTTCACCACCATTCCTAATTATAACTAACATGGAGTTTGCCTTTTTCACAGCAGCTGTGCACTGGGTTGACATTTTCATTAAGCTGTCCAGTACAGATCCCATCCTTGTTCTGTCTCTGCCAGCTCAGGTCCTATTTTATTTATTTATTTATTTATTTATTTATTACTTTTGTTTGCTGCTTTCTAACCCAAGGGCTCTTTTGGTGGCCCACAAAACAATAAACTTGTGCATTTTTTAAATCCAATGCTCATTATTTTTCAATTGCCTACATTAAACCTTAATTACAGTGTTGATGCTCTATTCTCCCAGTTTGGAGAGATCACTTTAGAGCTTCTCACAGGGTTTGGCTTGGCTTGGCTCTCTCCCTCTAAAAATAGTTCAGTGTCATTTGCAATCTTCATTGCTAATTCCAGATCATTTATGAATTAGTTAAAAAGCATTGCTCCTAATAGAAATGCTGTGGGATCCTACTCCTTTTATCCCTCCATTGGGAGAAAGTTCTGTCTGCTTTCTCTCACCAATCCATAAGAGGACCTCCCCTCTTACTGTGTAACTTCCAAGACTGGTCTAGCACTGATTGGAACCAGTGATAATTTGTAAGTCTGAGAGCAGAGGAAAAACTTGGCCATCCTTATAGCCAGGACAGTGCTGCTTTTGTGCCACAATATTCCATGGCAGGTAACTCATTAATTCAGATGGAATAATTCAAATTGTATGTATGAAATTTATACCCACTGTCCTTGCCCTGCCAACCCAAAGTACAGCGTGGGGGAAACAATTCCCAGGTAAGAGTAGGAGGCCTATTAGCAACAGCGTGCTCACAAGGGTCTCAACAGCTCTTGATTTTTTAAATTCTCTTTAATACATTAACAAATAAGGGCTATTAATGTTCCAGCAAATGTTTTACTTTACCTGAGTAATAACAATGCAGCTTTCTGAAGTGACCTCTTGATGCCATCCCCAGCAATCTGGAAGTAGATTAATTTAACAGCAGAACATTGGAGTAGGGGGCTAGGGAGCAAAGAGAGCCTTCTGCTAGGAATTAATTATTCAAAATGTGGGGGAAATTAATCCATGAAACTATTTTTTTTTCCAATTTAACATGGGCTGTTACAATAAATCTGTGGCAGAACAAATTTCTTAGCGGGTAAAGGTTGGCTGAACCTGTACAGGAATGATGCTCTTCTTCAGTTTTTCTTATTGCTGGAAAGAGGAAAAGAAATATAATTACCTGCATAGAATTTAATTTTATTTGTGCATTTATGCTTTCTCATTGAACATAGCTGTACAGTGTCCGGGGGTGGGCAGAGATCTCCAGAACTTCCATTATTCCAGACTACTGGCCATGCTTCTAGGGGCTGATCTGTGAGGAATCCCTCTGGAGGATAAATCTGTCATATTCCGTGGGTTCATTGCCCCAGACTCTGGTTCACTTTGCTGCAGCCCCGAGTCTGAATTCCCAGTGAGTGTGCCCTCCGTCCCTGGGATGTTTCTAGGAATCGCGTCCCACGCACTGCCTAAGCAACGTCCCTCTTCTGCACCATGTACAGCATCATTGCTGCACCTGACTTGGAAGAAGGTTGTTGGATATGGTGCACCAGGAATGGAGCCCTGTCCACTCTGCAAGCCATAGTCCTCTTCCATTGCAGCTGCAGCAGCCTTTGCACTGCCTCACAGGATACAAAGTAGGTTGCTGATTGCATGGCCTTTATTCCACAAGCATTTGAAGAATTTATCTTAGCTTGGTTTGTTTGCTAAGACTGACCAAGCACAAGAGGATGTCATCAAATGTTAGATCAACAGATTCTGCCAGGTTGCCTTCCAAGTGTACTGAAGTTCAAAACATCTGGAGGTATATTGTCTGCCCATCCGTGTTGTAAGGTATCTAGTACAACCCTCTGCTTAATGCAGGAAATCCAAGCTAGAGCATCCTCAACAGATTAAATGCACGGCCTTAACTTGAAATACTCCTCTGAGCAAGGAAGAATACACCAGCCCTCTAATTGATGCTGTCTTTGAACTACTCTTACTATTAGGAAACCAACAGTCTACAACTTAAACCTATTAGAGTTAGCCATACTTTCTAAGACAGCAAAAAACAAGTCTTTGTTCTCTTTAATAATAGTATTGCCTTCTCTAGGCTAACCATACCCAGTTATTTAGACCTCTGTCATAAAACCTGATGCTACTTGTTGGGGCTTTAGAATCAAGTATTGGCTCACATAGTCACTTCCCCAGCCTTGATGGTCCTATATATCTGCATATTCTTATTTCTGCCCAGAAAATTGAACTCTTGGGGAAACACATTTTCCCAAACTACTTATATATTTCTAAACTTGTTCTTGTATTCAAAAATGTTTATTTCTTGAAAAATGTTATGTGTTTTTAAAAATGTTCATTTCCCCCAAAATTTCCCATTTAGAAAATAGGAGGGTGTTTTGGCAAAAGGTAAACCCTTCTAAGATTTCAGGACACAATAAGCACACCAATAGGTGAAGGATAAAGCTATGTTAGCAAGAACTAGTTAAATAAATAATAAATTAACCCAAACAAACAGAACAACACAAAATAATACAGAATAACAGCAACAACAAAAGAAATTATAGAGCAACATCACAACGTATACACCCCTTCTGCCACTGGGAACCTCTTATCTTTATTAGATCAGTGGTGAATGAGACTTCATATGCCTAGCTGTGCTAGCTGGTACTAAAATGTATGTATGTATTTACAAGATCTATATACCACTCTGTTTTTCAGGATAGAGATTTCAGAGTGGTGAACAATAAAAAACAAAAGAGTAAAGCAACATGTTAGAAGCCCAGATCAGAAAATGGGATCAATAAAACTGGCTGGTTCAATCAGGGAGGCTTCCTGAAATAAGTGTTTTCAGGAGGTGCTGAAAACAATACCATGTTGCCATCTTCCCAAACCCCTGAGGCAGGGAGTTCTCCAGAAATGGAACCCCTATGTTGAAGGCTTTTCTCGAGGTGGACTCAAGTCAGGCTATAGATCCATCCAGAGTCCCCAAGGATAGGAAGGGTTAATAAGGGACAAGGCACTCTCCCTTGTAACCTGGCCCAAAGGTGTTCAGGGCTTTATACACTAGTACATAACATTAGTAGCAGAGAGGCATCCTGTGCAGTTTGCTCAGCAGACTTCTATGCATTCTGTATTAGCTTCAGCCTCCAGAGCAGCCTTCAGGGCAGCCTCATATAAAGCACACTGCAGTAATGCAGGCTTAAGGTTTCTAGTGGCTTTACCTTTATGACCAAGCCCAGGAGAGGTCAGTTGAAGATGGTAAAAGGCTTACTGAGCTGCACTGTGGTTGCTTGGGACTCTAATGACAATGGTGGTTCTAGGAACACCCCCAGGTGACAAACCTGATCTTTCAAAGTGAGAGCATCCCTTACAAGAACTGAGCCCTATTTCTATAAGCCCTGTATTTTATCTTTGATAAACTTTGGAAAACAGGAGAAGTGACAGACAACTAGGGAAGAGGTAAAGTTGTCCCCATCTTCAAAAAAAAGGAAAAAAAGAACCTAGAAGCTACAGACCAGTTAGTCTGACATCAATCCCTGCAAAAGTTCTGGAGCAAATTATTTTAAAAATCAGTTTGTAAGTACCTTGAAGAAAATGCAGTGATTAATAAAAATCAACATGGATATATCAAAAAAAAATCCTGTCAGACTAATTTAATCTCATTTTTTGACTGGGTAACCTTCCAAATGAACAAAGGGAACACTGTGGACACAATCTACTTCAACTTTAGCAAAGCTTTTGACATAGTGCCACACAACATTAAGCAGATTAGCAAAAAGTGGACTATTAGGTGGATCCAAAGTTGGCTGCTAACTTGGACCCAAAGAATGCTCATCAGTGACACCTTCTTAAACTGGAGGAAAGTAACTGGTACAGTGCTGCAGGATTCAGTCCTAGTTCCAGTGCTCTTTTGCATCTTTATTAATGATGTAGATGAGGAAGTATGAGGGACGATAATCAAATTTGCAGATGATAGAAAACTAGGCGGAACAGTGAATACCCTAGGAGACAGAATGAAGATCCAGGGTTATCTTGAAAAACTTTAATGCTGGGCTGAAAGCAACAGAATGAGATTCAATAGGGAAAATGCCAAGTCCTCCACCTAGGAAAAAGAAACCAAAGGCATCAATACAAGAAGGGGAAAATGTGGCTCAACAGAACTGAAAAGGAGAAAGACCTCAGAGTAATTGTGGACAGCAGGCTAAATATGAGGCAATAATTTGATGTAACTGCTAAAAGGGCAAATGCTATTTTTGGATGCATTAACAGAAGGGTTACTTTCAAATCACTAGAAGTAGTAGTTCCCCTACAGTCCTCATTAGTCAGACCTTACCTGGAATACTGTGCCCAGTTCTGGTACCAAGATTTAAGAAAACTGCAGGAAAATTAGAAAGGGTACAGAGGCAGACAACAAAAATGATTCAGGGATTCGAAACACTGTCCTATGAGGAGAGACCAAGAGAACTGGTATGTTCAGTCTTGAGAAGAAAAGACTGAAGGAGAACATGATGTCATTCTGTAAGTACCTCAAAGGCTGCCACAAAGAGGTAGGTCAAGATACCAGGGTGTAGGACATGGACTAATCAACTCAAATTGTGACAGCCCAAATTCAGGCTAGATATCAAGAAAATTTTCCTCACTGACAGAGCAATAATATAGTGGAATAGGTTGCCTTGAGAGGTCATGGGCTCACTAGAGACATTCAAGGCAAAACTAGACAGTCATCTGAGTGGGATGATATAAACTGGTGACTTGCAACAGCAGGGGGTTGGACCTGATAGCTTTCTTGGCCCCTTCCAAATCTACTATTCTATGATTTTATGATTTTTTTTGCATGCAGGCACTACTCACTGACAGGTCTTCCATTTTGTCATGATTCAGCTTCAGTGTATTAGCCCTCATCCAGTCCATCACTGAGACTAACCTCTGACCTGGGGACTTGTGAAGCCTTACCTGATTCAGATATCACAGGAAAAAGTGTTGTGGAATCAGGATTTTGAAGGCACTTGGTTCCTAATGTGCTGATGACCATTTCAGTGGCTTCATATAAATGTTAATCAGCACTGGGGACAAGATGATACCCTGAAGAACCCCATAGCTCAGTTGCTAAGGGGCCAAGGAATAGTCACCCAATGTTACTGTCTGAAATTGGCCTCTCAGGTAGACACACAGAATTGCTTTAAATCTGATCTCCAATGTCCAACTCATGTAATTCATCCAAGAGAATACTGCGGTTGATGATACAGAAAGTTAATCACAGATACAGAAAAATGAACAGGGTCATGCTTCTGGTATCCCTCGTACAGCTCTGCTGTTCAAAACTTATCTCAGATAACTATTTTCATCTGAAGCCTCAAAAACATTTATATATTTCACCAGGAGCTCTGATTCCACAAGGAAACATCGGGGCCTTCCTAGTTAAGTTCACTGCATGGTATTTTCAGATTTTTCCTTGTAAACATAAAGAGATATAGCAGCCTTCTCTAGCCTGCTTCCTTCCAAATGTCTTTGACCATCATCCAAAATTTCTAGACCACTGGAGTCCATCCAAAACATTAGGAGAAGGGCCTGAGGAAGAGATGTCTTTTCATAAAAACAAAAAAGTCAAATGGTTTTGAGAGCCATCACATGCCACTTCATGAGTTGTGTTGCTGTACTTTGCTGAAGATGTACAATACTTCTAAGAGGAATTTTGTTTATTTGTATGAGAAAATAGAATAATAGCAAAGTGTAATTTATCCACTATATTTTTGGGATGGAAGAGAAGTCTACTAACAGCTTTCATACTATTTAGCATGTATTAGAAAGGCAGTACCACTTGAGAACTGTAATCCTATTTGTAATTTGGGACTGTCTGGAAAGATGGTGGTTTCACATGATTGTTCTCTTTCCCATTCTATCATTTAGGCTAAAGGCTTAGAAATCAGTTCAGGCCACAGCCTAAAGAAGGAAATGCCTTTGGAACTGAATAAGCTGTGCTGTAAAGGTCCATAAGGGGATAACAACTGCTGGTCATTCTGCGATGCAGATGAAATGAAATCCACGATCAATAAAACTAGTACAGGAGATAAGGCGGGAAGAGGGCAGAGAGGGGGCCTGACAAGCCATGGTGTTTTTAGTGTATGTTTTTCTGTCATGTCATTTGAACCCTGTTATGATATTTCCAGCATGGTATATTTGGCTTTTAGAAACCATGAACAGAAACAGCAGGCTGTTCTTTGGTTTCCACTCTTCACTGTGGTTTCTCCATTCATCCAAACCTGGCATTGTTTCCACAGTCCTGATATCCCCCTACCATAGGGTTCACTGGAAAGAGCAGCAACTGTAGAGCTGCTCCAGTCATCCAGCATAACATTGAATTTCAGCTGCAGTAGCTGATGAAATATGTGCCAACAGCAGAAGGACTGAGCAGAGAGGATGAAAATCATGCTAGCATGGAATCCACTTGATCATCTGTCAAGCATAGCTAGGCAAAAAAATGAAGTGTGGAAACCATGCATGCTTGCTTGTCATGATATGTGAACCGAACCAGAAAGTAATAGAAAAAGAGATCCGCAAACAAACTGTGAATTACTGGGCACTGAGGTCTGTGTACTTCTGAACATCTACTAGATGGCAAGCCTGTATTTTTTCTTACTCCAAGCAGCCAGTCCTTTTAGGGTTTGCTTCTGATCAACCAGGTTCAAAGTGTTGGAAATCTGTCCTTGTAGAAATCCCCCCCCCCCAAAAAAAAACAAATTACAGTTCACAAGTTCACCAGGTTAGGACAAAGACTTCAATTTGAAACATTGGTTTGTAAGACTATTAGGCTGGGTGAGCCACCAGTTACATGACCACCTGCACTTTTATGAATCTGTTCAGATTGTGAGTTGTTCTCTAGAGGTCCTTTTCTGGATCTCTGTATTTTTGGAGGTTGGGTAAATGGATATCAGAGATGAGACCTTCCTAGTGGTGGCACACCAGTTGTGGAATTTTCATTTCTCCTCCTCCTCAGCATGTTTTCCTGATGCCACCCCTGACAGATCAAAACAAAATTAATTGCTCATGCAGTTTACTGAATGGGGTTGATTTTTACTGCTGTTTCATGCTTTAATGGGACCCATCATATTTCATAATAGATCTTCAGCTATGTAGCATTTTGTTTTGTATACTGATGTTCATGCTGTTTTAGTAATGCCTGAGTTTATCTGCATAGGGTCAGATTGCCTTAAAGCAATGAAGAGCAAAGACTGGAAATGGTAGGAATAACCCAAATCCATCTCCACTTCATATCAGTACCACACAAACAGGTAGATTGGTATTACTATATAGCACTTGCATGTTATTACAGGGGTTATTTATTTATTTATTTATTTATTTGGGATATTTTTAACCCGTCCATCACTCTGGGTCTTACAATAAATACAATAAATACAGCAATATAAATATCCCAAACAATAATAAAACTAAAATAACCCGCAACTGTAATAAAATATGATTAAAAACTATTAAACATTACAATATTGGGTGAATAAAAAGGTCTTGACCTGGCATCAAAAAGCATATAGTGACGGTTCCAGGTGGACCTCTCTAGGGAGCGCATTCCATAGCCGGGGCACCACCACAGAGAAAGCCCTCCTCTGGGTATTCTGTCTCCTAATCTCCTTCAAGGGTTCCTGGAGCAGGGCCCCTGCTGCAGATCTTAAGTGATGGGAGGGCAAGTAGGGAAGAAGACGTTCCTTTAGATATCCTGGTGCCAAGCTGTTTAGGGCTTTATAAGTCATAAGCAACACCTTAAATTGGGCCTTGACTTCGATGGGAAGCCAGTGAAGCTGATGGAGGACCAGAGTTTTATGAAAGTAACAACCGGTCCCTGACAGCATCCTGGCAGCTCTATTTTGCACCATTTGAAGTATCCAGACTGTCTTCAAGGGCAGCCCCACATACAGCATGTTACAATAGTCCAACCAGGAGGTTACCAGAGCGTGTGTCACCATTGCTAGGCAGTTCTCGTCCAGGTAAGGATGCAGCTGATGGATCAGCTGAAGCTGAAGGACTTCTAGGGACAGTTCTGGATCGAGGAGCACTCCTAAGCACTCCTAGGGTTACAACTGAAACCTGGAACAGCTGGGTGGACCTGATCCATTTAGTTTGCACAAGATCCTGGTGCTGAGTTGGTGTGCTAGTACAAGCTGTCCCCTGCCAAGAATTAGGGCCAAGGTGCCAATTGGTTTAAAACCAAATGCTTTGACTAATCTAGGCTCTGTAATTGGCTGTCACGGTACTTTCCAATACAAAGCAATGCATATCTGATCAGTGTGTTTTTGAAATGTTACAAAACACAGTGAATATGCATAGTTTCATTAATATAGAAATGACAAACAACAAAGGGATGAGCTTTTTAATACATTTTACATAATATCTGCAAAACCCTAACTTTATTTGTTTAGAAAGAAGGAAGCTGAATATTAATATAAACCATACTTTATTTAAGCTTATGCAAATACTTAAGCTGGATCAGTCAAAAATGGTTCTATTTAGCCTTAGCATTCTAATCATTTTAAAATTGACAACTTGTTTTTAATATCTGACATTTTACACTGGTAATCTATATTATGAGAGTTATACAGTGACTAATTTCAAAATAATATGATGAAAAATGGCTGAAGTACAGCAATGTAGAGATTTGCCAGTGAAGAGCATTTTTTCCTTGTTTATGAACCTGTGGCAAGCCAGATTTTCTCTAGTAGTTTTATGGTTTGCAAAATGCTAAGAAAACTGCATGGGCCCTTCCCTTCCTAGGTTGGTACAACTCTGTTGTGCTTCATATAAACATGAGGGTTTAAAGAGCATGTTTAAATTAATCAGTGGGTAAGGGGCAAGTAAATTCTGTGCCAGAGGGATGTGTGCAGAATTGAGCCTCTTCCCAAAAGAAGATGGCTGCCATTATCCTAATGAGAAAGTGTGGGAGAGGGATGAGAGGCAGGGCTGTGTGAAGTGATCTGTGTGTTGGTACCTATGATATTAGAGTGTGAAAGAGAGCAACACATTGCTTGATGTTGAGTCAGGCACTTCCTCAGCATAGCCTACCTCACAGGGTTATTGTTGGAGAGGAGGAGAATTTTATAAGTTTCCTTAGTTTCCGTGCAAGAGGAAGAAAAATGGGATGTAAATACAATGTGGTGGCAGTAGTGGTGGTGGTGACGAATAATGGGATCATATTGATTATCTAAGCAGTGGAGCCCAGTCTTCATCTAGAACTTTACATATTGATATATACTGATGATTTATTCAAGAGAAGTTGCCATGTAGGGAATTTTCATAAAAGTAATAATCCTATTAACTACTGTGGTTAATATCTACTATATTCTGAAATAATGTGTTGGTAGATTAGCATATTTTGTCTTTTAAGTTAAGACTTGAAAATGCTTTTTTTGTTTGTTTGTTTGTTTGTTTTGGTGTTTTTTGTTTGGTTGGTTTTTCTTTTTCTTTTGTTTTTGTTTTTTGGTCAAAGCTGGGTTCACTGCTAAACACAGAGCTGAGTTTGACTCTTCTATACACCCAATTCCCTTCTGTGCATTGCCAGATTATTTTAATTACTATAAAGCCTTGGTAAAGATAAATTGGGTACCCAGATACCTCCTAAAGGATGCTACATATAATTTAGTAAATTAAGATTTAAAAAACCTTTCGGTTTAGGAGAAGAGTTAAGTTGCTTGTTAAGCTTCACTTCCATGCATGTAAACAGTAAAGATGCTTATGCTCCCATGTCTTAGGTTTTATTCCATGGATTCACACTTTAGCCTAAAACACTAAAGCTTGGAACAGTGTGGTATCAATATTCAATAAGTTTTTGAATTCTAAATTCTTGTAACCAACCTCTTGGATAGCTTATTTTCAGCAAAGAAAGTATAGTCATTTACATATTCCTCTGCTTTCTTGATATTCTCAGGGTTAACTAAAATCAAAAGTGTTTGTACTGATGGATTCTATATGATAGGGAGGCAAGACTGTGACAGATGAGCATTATGAATACTGTCTGTATCTTCATGGACTGAAATAAGTCTATAAGAGAATGGAGAAGGCAACTTCTATACCTGTAACTAAACATGGCCAGGATCAGCCTTTGCCAAGGTCGATTCTGTTTTAAATGAACCAGTTATATCTGTAATGGATAAGCAGAGCATGTTCAAACATTAGAACTATGAGACCCTGGTTAGCTGGAATAGCTATGCTACTGGTTTTTCTTTCAGTTAAATATATGTAGGATTGCATTCCACAGCTTAAAATAAATTTTGCCAAGCATTCATTGTCAAAACTAAAGATTTATAAATTGATAAGTACAGCATATGAAGTTGTTGTTAAACATTCATAAGATAGTGTTCTTCATCTTAAGATAAGTTACCCAAGAGGTTAGTTATAAGAAGTAAGAGTTGAGAATTTAAAAGTATATCTCTCATTAAAGATTAATACAACACTGATCCATGCATCAACATTCCCTAACCTGCTGAGAAAGAGGATTTAGACTGGAAAACCAAGAAAAAGTGTGGGTGGCATGTAGGCTAAAGAGAATTCCCCCACTGCCTCTTTTGGAGCTTTTGGTGCATGGATCACTTTGTAAGCCCTCTAACTCTATTCTTCAACCAAAAGGTTTTGATCTTAGAATTGTTTATTCAGATGAAAGACCATGTATATATTCCTCCTCCCACATTTCCCTGATTCATAAAGGAAACACTGACACTTAATATTCCTTCCAAAACAACCCAACTGGTTCTGTCAATAATCTGATCTTCCACTGAATAACTGAAGCTGGCATTCCAGTGGTGCTCTTCTGTTCCCATTTCCCTGAAGACTAATTTAATGGGCTGCCAAGGGAATTGTACGTGTTTGTGTTGATCAAGCAAGAGAAGGCAGATCTCTAATAAACAGTGCTTCATTAAAGTAAACACAGAAAGGATCTCTGAGGGAATACAACAGGTGCCTACAAAAACATGGAATCCTCGCACACTTCAGCTGAAGGAAATCAATGGGTGGAAAAGTTAAGCTGATAATATAAGATATAGCTACACGCTTCTCAATTTCCCAAAGGGTATGATTTTGCTTCCTATGTATGAATAAGAAACTGGAGAGTGGAGTACTTGCTACAGTAAATGCATACTATTTAGGTGATCATTTTATTTTAGTTTTGTTAAAATGCAGAAGTACCTGATTCAGATTGAGACCACTATGTATGGATGGGGACACCAATTGGCACAACTGGTTTTTTTGGGGGGGGGGGTTGTTTGTTGTTTTTTGGCCTTAAGTCCCTGTGGTGAGGGAGTCAGTTTAAAGAAAAAATGGCTGAGTGTAAAGGTTTGCATTCCCAACCCTCCCCCCACCCCACCTCACTGTCCATCCAGATCAGAAGTTGACTGGCTTAAACAAAAGTAAAATAAGTTACGATTACCTACATGCCAGTTGAGTTCTTAATGTACAAATAATAGTTCCAAAATCTTTCTGAAGTCCAAAATGTTTGAACTCAAACATGTGATTAGCTACAGGATCTTTGGCAGAAAAATATTATTTAATCTGCTGCTATTAACTAGAACTTTCCACTATTTTGTTTTAAAGTCGTAATTTGCTTTTGCAAACTTTGGCACAGAATCTACATGGTGATGGATCTAGTTGAATGGATTATAAAGTATGTGTCGTGGTTGCAGATGCAATGCATGAAATAAGGTGCAATTAATTGTTTCAGAAAGGAATTGAGTGTGTTTGTGCTGTAAAAAAATGGTGCAACTATATACTCCAAATCCCACACAGTGAATCCTTGGGAACTATCTTTATTTGGGAGTAACACATCAATTATCCATAATTTCTTTGTAGTTCTCATACATTTTCCCTGAAGTACCTACTTCCATGCAGAGGCTATAGGGCTGGAGGTCATCACTCTGAACCATAATTCCTGTTCTCATGAAATTTTGTTCTTGTATATATATCTATCACTGTTATTGACAGGACCATAATTCCATTTATTGAGCATCCAAAATCTCTGCCAGGTGATGTCAATTATGCTTAATAAGGTAAGGTAAGACTTTTCATTTGATTTTTCATGGCACATTAATACTCCATTACAGGCAACTTCCTATGCATCTGTATTAATGTCAAAGAAATGTATTGTGAATTGAAAGTCTCACAGTGTGTGCCCATTAAAGAAATAATGGGTATGCATAGGTAAAACAGGCAGACAGGCACTGAGTTGTGCACTACTTAATAAAGTCACCTGAAGTTGAAACGTTTAACCAATGTCATGACCCAGGAAAATTCTACTCTGAGGGGTTTGAGAACATCAGCAAAGAAAAATGCAAAGTCAGAGAAGAGAAAAAGAAAAGAGCAGAAAAAACTGGCTGATCAGTGAAACTCATTTAAATATCTTGTAACTGGTAATTTCTAAACAATTTTTTGTCCTTTAATGTAAAAAGCATTACTTATAGAAACAGGGATTCACTTTGGAGTAAAATTGTGAGCATGTCTGTGGGAAAGAAATGGTGATTTCAGGGGGTGGATGGGTGAGTTTTGCCATGAGACAAGTTTTATTTATTACGGATATGTCCCACTATTGCATTAAAGAGCCCTTGGCAGATGCATGTTTGTTAGACAATGTCCCATCCAGGAGGTTGTCAGGAATAGTACTGCTTACTTTTAAGCATAGGAAGACATCATGTGGTTTCAGACTATTGAAAAGATGGATTTAGTGCCTATTCAAACAAAGCCCACCTCATATTGGTATGAGGTCCTGTATCCTTACTAAATATCTGTTAGGATCCATTAGAATCCACTGTTAGGATTGTGAGGATGATAGGTGGGGGTAGGAGAATGAAAGAAAGCATTATGCTATATTTTTTGTGCCATAGGAAAAAGATGCTCAAAAAATTTAGAGGATGGAGAGAGCGTAGGAAGGCAGGCATCAAAACTGCAAATTCTGCTGTCATTCTACCCTGAGAACCCAGAATAGTTCCTGACTGAATTGGTACTTATAAGACCAGGGAATCTATTGGGTTTACATCAAAATACAAAGTGGGAGTAAAGGCATTTTCTGTCTTTCAGTATATGTTAACTGGATACTTGTTCTGCATTATGGAGATATTGAAAGGAAGTGTATGGTAGACCTCTGATTTGTGAAACAGATCCCCGTACTTTACTGAAGCAATGAAACATCCATGCTCTTTTTTCTCAGTACAAAATAATGGGTACATCCTTGTTCAGGTGGTGTTAACACTTCAAGTGATGTGACTAAAATGGCTTAACAAGTTTGAAAGTTGTAAAAAATAGTGCCATTATCAGTTTCTACTGTTAAAATGCATAGTGCAAGCCCACCATTCTCATATTTCATCTAATTAGGTCATTCTCCTTACATTTAATAAACCCCTTGGGATTGCACAGGAACCACAGTGGCCCCCATTTCTTTTAATGAGACCTGGTTAGTAAAGGCACTCTTGTACTGATCTTGGGGTTAGCTGCTTCTGTTGGTGTTTTCAGCACCATGGACAGAAGCATGCAAATTGAAGCTATGCTGAAAGATGAAGCAAATAATTCAACTAATAGTATTCTTTGTGAGCTGTGTGCTAATATCCCATTAACAGGCATTCCATTACTGCTTTAAAATGATATGCAGTAACGTATATGTAGTAATAACAAGAATACGAGTCTTCATATTTTGGGCCACCCTTCAGATTCTTTTTAAACATACATAAGAACTTGGCTTCCTTTTCTTATGGTTTTAACTCACAAAATAATTGTAAACTAAACTCTTTAATGAAAAGGCTTAATTAAGTAAACTTTTAATTATAACTAACTATAATTATACTGAAATAAAAATATGAAAATGTCTACATAAATGGGCCAATGTGGGACACAGAAGATCTAATTCCCTCTCAGTCATGAATCTCACTGGATGACTTTGGCCCTAACTGACTTGCAGCCCAACATACCTCACAGGGTGTTTCTGAGGATAAACTAGAAAGAAAGGGGACTATATAATCTCTCCATTATATAGGCAGGTTTCCCTCATAGTAGAGAAAAAGTGGATATACACATATTGTACACATATTGTAATAATAATAATACTAATTGAAAATATCTATTTATAATAAAATGAAATAGCATATGATATAAATAAAATGACTGCCTACAGACATTTCACTCAAGTGAGTGGCTTAACAAGATCACAATACTTTTTTTATAAAATTAAACAGTCATTCTTAATTCTAAATCCAGTCCATAGACTGGATCCAGATTTAGTTAATCTTAGAGTAGACCCATTGAAATCAATGGGAATTGGGTTATTGATAACTTATGGGTCTATTCAAAGTCTTTATAAACCTAGATTCAATCCTATTCTCTTTAGTCATTATTTTAACTACTTGTTAGTGTAAATATTCTAAGATCTTGAATATTCTAAGATCTCTAAGTGGTATTCATAAAAATACATAAATGCACCCTTTAAAAAGATATAAAACAGTATAAAATAATATGTTAAAGCAATTTATGCAAACAATAAAACAGTAAATTAGAAGTCAGAGAAGACTTGAGCAAATAGATAGGTCTTCAAGAGACCGTTGAAGTTCTTCATAATTTACATGATGAAGACAAAAAAGAATCATGGATCACTTTATATGATCTGTGACAGAGGATCCAACATGAGGAAGTCCCACAGTATGTGTGCCTACTTCCAAGCTGAGAGCTAAGGAACAGTATTTTCTTCCCTCCAGCCTATTCAAGTGACCTACCCTGGCTTTAAACTTCAGTTTACTCCTGCAAGTGATCCCAGTTACATTGGACTGCAATTCCAAATATTCTTCTGAATAGCGTTTCCTTAGCTTTCTAACTATATCGTGAGCCTTTGTGAATGTAAGGCCCCTCTGTCAGTGCATGTCAGACCTCAGGAAATAATCCTGAACCTCTTGAGGAATCTGGAAGAAAAGCACCTTCTCCTGATCTGCAAGATTAGCAGAGCATAACAGTACAGCTAGATCTACTGGTAGATCTCTGAGTGATTTGCAGTAGATTGGCAAGAGTTCTCACTTCCAATCTTTCTAATAATAGCAGTTCAGCAAAAGAATCTCTCACTATCCTACACAAACAAAATTATTATTATTATTATTATTATTATTATTATTATTATTATTATTATTATTACCCTAACCCTACTACTACTACTACTACTATTATAAAATTATACTACTAGAATACAGAAAGTGCAGGGTAACCAGAACTGGGCTCTTGTATTGAAGGACTCTGAGATCTAGTCATGGTACAAATTTCTGGACTTTTGCTTAATGCTGTGGTTGATGGATCTGGGATACTTAAAAAACAAACAGAGACAAGCAAAGAGGATCCTTGCAGTCTGAAGCCTGTAAATGCTCATGTATGACACTGATTGCACTAAATCAACATTAAGTGGCTATGGCAGTGAAAGATCTCTAAGTCTCTGTTCCTCCTCCCTTTCAAATTCCATTTCTACAGTACTGGATTAACACAGAGCCTAAGCTGGCATGAATAGTATTTTTGCAGGCAAGTGTTTGCAAAGAAACAACAGATAGCTTCTTATCAACTCTCTGTCAAGCCCCTCTTGCTCTGCTGTCTCTGTTGTTAGATAGTGGCAGAGATAGGGATGGAATAAAGGAGGCACGGAGCTACATAATGATTTCTGCAAAAGAGTATAATTTGGAAATAGCTTTCCTATTTTCACTTTATTGGTTATTTTTAGTTGAACAGCTGTTCATTCTTTGTGTTGATATAAAACCTGTCTCCATCATTCTGAAAAGGGGGGAGGAAGAAATAATAATCTCTCTATTCCTGCAGCTGTAGAATTCAACTTTAGAGGTCACTTATTGTTTCCAAGTTCAATGTACTCAGGAAAGAATCTATATTCTTCTCATATGGTTGCTGGGCATGAAAGCAATCTCTAAATACTCCGAGGATAAAATGAGGTCAAACCTGCAATTCTGCCAGGCTGCCGTCTGTTGAAACCAACCCTCAGACCCGTTGCTTTGTTTCTCTCAATGCAGTTTAGAAAACACAGCACTGGGAAATTATTTCATGATAAACAGAAACTGAAAAGCACTCAGGAATCAGCAGCCTTGAGCTATTCCCTGAAGAAGAGTTGGAGAATTTCAATTGGCCTGATAAAATTTTGCTGTTGAATAGCTGCTATAAAATAAAAAGCTAATAATAAATAAATAACAACTTAGTAGCACCATTTGCAGCATCTTATTAGTTCTTTATTGCAAGCACCCATCAACACAATGTCCAGCATAAAAGTGTAACCTTTGCATACAGCTTTTTCCTGAGATGAATCTTTTCAGTTTCATAGTTAAACGTATTTAAGATATATGTGATCTCCAATAGTCCATTGTACAGGATGCTTTCACATGTCACAAAATCTATAATTGTCTTGCTGGGCACAGTAGGCTCTTATGCCAATTTCACAGAATAACAGAGTTGCAGGTTTTGAAGACCACATGGAGGTTATTAGTTCAAAGCCCTGCTCTAAAGAATGAGGTCCTGTTCATCTAGAAAAAAATGTATGCCTTCCTGCTCATACTGTTTTTCAACCAGAAAGAAGAAACAAGTTGTGGCAGACAAAAAGAAATAAAGGCAACTGACTCAAGCAATAACTATTGCACAGAGAAAATAATAAGACTGCAGTGGATGAAGCTTATGTTCCCTTGGTCATGAACTGATCCAGTCACTCACCACTGAATGACCATCTTGCTCCACGCTTACTGGTTGGCTTACTCCTGTGTTAGATGGAAAGATCTGGGAGAAAGAACCAGGGACAAGCATATTAGTACATTCTGCACCATTTGGAGCTTCCATGGCATTGTTTTATCCTGCTGATCAGTTCTGACTTGGTTGAAAATCCCAAACCATTTGTAAATCCTGCAGGCCAGGCCTTATTGGAACCTAATTAGCGCTAAACCCTCATGGCAGCAAAGCAAAATAGAACACCTCCATAGGTGCAGTACCCCCTTTCCTGCCCCACGTCATTTGAAAGGGCCCTTAGTGGGACAGGGAGAGCTGCTGGCAGCTGTAGCGACAGCACTTGAGATCCCTGTTGAATAGCCCTGTTGGTCCAAGACTGTGCACAAGGCCCTGCTTTATCCACTTCTCCTCATAATTCAGCGCAAATTACTATTTTATAAACTTCTCTTTTTATTTATCCAATGTTTATGTAAAACACTTCTATACCACTTTTTACCAAGGCTGCTTACACTGTTTAGATTTTGAAACATAAAAAAGTTGCCCAAAATGAAAACATTCCAGTCTAACTGATGGTCTCTTCAGGAGCTAATGGCATGAGTTCCCCGTCCTCAGTTTGCTGACTTATGCCTTTCCAGAAGGCACATAGGTCATGCATCCCAAGGGAAGCTGGTGGAAGATTTGCTCCAAAGTTCTCTCAAGTTCCTTCTGCATCTGATGACATGAGCTCCTTGGTTCTCTTCGTATGCCTTCCCTCAGGTTGCTTATGGCACCCAGGTGCCTGTTCTCTGGGATCCCTTCAGGCAGACAAAAGAAATTGCCCATTTGTCCTCCTCTTTTTTCTTCGCCTCGGAGAGCTTCCATTTGGGTGGTGGGGGGGTGCCCACTGCATGTCTGTGCGTCAGCGTTGGTGGTGCCATGTTGTTTCAGCGCCGTCTGCAGAGAAATTTGTGAAGAGGAAAATGTAGCTGAGTGTCTCAAATAAATGATTCTGTTCCTTGGGACAAAATGATAAAACACAATTGGATGACCTCAATTCTGCTGATGATATTGCCCTGCTTAGTTTAACACATTGCTCATTGGAAGAAAAGATCCTGCAGACACAGCAAGGCAAAGGATTTATTCATCAATAAGGCAAAGACAAACTATACTGCTATCAGCACTACAAAAGCAACATGGAGTAGGACAAAGACATTCTACAAAAAGTCACATTAGCTGAAGAGGAATAGTGACAGTGCTGACCCCATGCTAGATGTAAAATATCAAAGCCAGCAAACAATTTAGGTTGGAGTAGAAAAATGAGAGAAAAACCTCATATTTAGCACTAGTAGCTTGCCTACTCTTTTCAACAATAGATATTCCTTAAAGTCTTTTAAATAGATTTTTCTTTTGTTCCATGCTCACTTACTTGCTCCAGAAAGTATTCTCCAATCCCCCCCACTCAAACCAATCAAAGCTGTTCATTTATAAACCTTTCAATGTTATGTCAGGAAAAGCTCAATTCAGTACCAGTTGTGTTTTCAAATTGCAGTATGCAAATTAATAAAACATGCACATTTTGCTTTGCATCAGTTTGTTCAATTTCCATGTTTAAATCTAAATTCAATCTTGAATTTGAATTTGGTAGAGAGACAGAGATTGTTAAATAAAAAGAATGGGATGCATTGGAATACGTTGAACATATATTCAACATTCTTTGACAATATAACCTAACATCTACATATGCCTTCACGATACCTTAGAAAAGAAACAACAGAGAAACATTATAGTGGGAGATCTCCAACTCTTCTGGAGTATTACTTGCCTCTGGTTTTCATGGGAAACTTTTGGAAGTTGGAAGTATTGTTAACATTTATTTCTTATTATTATTTGCTTGGTGACTTGCTTGCATCAAGCTGATACAGAGCAATTGAAAACAATAACATCTTAAAAATGAAAATAATATTAAAACAGTAAACTATCCTCACATTAAAATAACTACATAATTTTAAATGCTAGGTCAAAAAGATGTGTCTTTACACCCTTGCTAAAGGTCAAGAGAGTGAGCCAATTGTAGTATGGGACTGGCCCAGGAGAAAGCTTTGCTGGATATGCTTTGTTGTGATCACCCAAGAAGTTTTATCTGTCACAGCACAGCAACAGGAAGGCTCATCTTCTCACTGTCAAGCAAGTTCTTTCAATTAAAGAGAGACAAATAAGGAGACCATAATCAGCATCATTTCTTGGTCACCTTTCTTTTTCAAAAGATCTTAACTATCTTTCAAAACTGATTTCGGTATGTAAAATATAAAACAGCTAAAATATTTCCACTAAAGTAGCAATGCATAATAAAAGATAATACTGTTGGCACCATAGAGGGCTTGCTGTGGGGAAAGGCTTTTCCATTCTCCTTTCCTCTGAACCTCTTCCAGAAGAGGTACTTTGAGGAGGGCTCAGGCATTGACTCCAAGGTACAACTAGGTTTTTATTATTTATTTATTTATTTATTTATTTATTAGTCTTCTATGCTGCCCCATTTGCTGAAGCCTCGGGGCGGCTCACAATAATAAACAAACACAATATAAAAACAATATAATTTGAGCCGACCTGGCCAAGAATAAAATAAATAAATAAATAAATAATATTAACAATTAAAATAACATTTGAATAAAAAGGTCTTCGCCTGACACCAAAAAACAAACAATGATGGCACCAGGCGGCCTCTCTGGAGAGCACATTCCATAGATTGGGCGCCACCGCAGAGAAAGCCCTCCTCCAAGTACTTACCCTCCTAATATCCTTCACGGAGGGTTCCCGAAGAAGGGCCTCTCCCGCTGATCTCAAGGGGCGGGCGGCATATGTGGACGTAAGCGCTCCTTCAGGTAACCAGGACCCAAGCCGTTAAGGGCTTTATAGGCCATAATCAACACCTTGAATTGGGCCCAGACTTCAATGGGGAGCCAGTGAAGCTGATGAACTGGAGTCATGTGAACATAACGCCCAGTCCCCGTCAGCAGCCTGGCAGCTTGAACCAATTGAAGTATCTGGACCGTTTCCAAGGGCAGCCCCACGTAGAGCGCATTACAGAAGTCAAGTCGGGAAGTCACCAACGTGTGTGTCACTGTCGCCAGGCAGTCGTTCTCCAGGTAGGGACTCAGCTGATGGATCAGCCGAAGCTGAAAGAAAGTGCTCCTCGCCACCGCTGTCACCTGAGCTTCCAATGAAAGCTCTGGGTTGAGGAGCACTCCCAAGCTGCAAACCTTGTCCCTAAGGGGGAGTGCAACCCCATTCAGGACTAAATGCATGTCCACTTCCCTGAAGCCCAATCTGCCAACCAACAGGACCTCTGTCTTGTCTGGATTGAGCTTCAGTTTATTGGCCCTCATCCAGCCCATTACCTCGGCCAGGCACTGGTTCAGTACAGCCACTGCCTCACCTGGATTGGTAGAGAATGAGAGGTAGAGCCGGGTATCATCAGCGTACTGATGATTCCACAGCCCACACCTCCTGATGACCTCCCCCAGCGGTTTCATGTAGATGTTAAATAGCATGGGGGACAAGATGGAACCCTGCGGTACTCCATGGCATAGCTGCCATGGCGCAGGGCCATAGTCCCCCAACATCACCTTCTGGAATTGGCCATTGAGATAGGAGCGGAACCATTGCAAAGCAGTGCCTCCGACCCCCAATCCCGCTAGCCTATCCAGAAGGATACCATGGTCAATTGTATCGAAAGCCACTGAGAGGTCCAGAAGAACTAACAGGGATGCACTCCCCCATCTTTCTCCCTGCATAGGTCATCGTACAGGGCGACCAAGGCAGATTCAGTACCGTACCCGGGTCTGAAGGCGGACTGAAATGGGTCCAGATAATCAGTTTCATCCAAGAGAGCTTGGAGTTGTTCCGCCACCACCCGCTCCAACACCTTGCCCAGAAACGGGATGTTGGCCACTGGTCTATAATTAGTGGCCATCTCTGGATCCAGTGATGTCTTCTTCAGGACCAGTCGGACTACTGCCTCCTTTAAAGGGGCAGGTACCCGGCCCTCCCTCAGAGAGGCGTTAACCACTTCCAAGGTCCAGATCCCTATCCCGTGCTTGCCGTTGTTAATTAGCCAAGATGGGCAAGGGTCCAATAGGCAGGTGGTGGGATGTACTCATCCAAGCACCTTGTCCACGTCATCGGGCCGCAATAACTGAAATTCATCCAATAATTCTGAACCAAACGGCCCTATTGGCGTCTCCCCAGAAGCCTCTGATTCATTAGCGGAGTCCAGCTCGTGACGAATCTGAGCGATTTTCTCCCTGAAATGCTTGGCAAAGTCATCACAGCGGGCCTTCGAGGGTGGAACCGGATCTTTCTTAGGGCCGGGACGAATCAGTCCTTGTACCACCCGAAAAAGATCCGCTGGACGGCAGTGAGGAGGCAATGGAAACGGAGAAGAATTTCTTTTTTGCCACCCTCACCACCACAGCATAGGCCCGATAATGGGCTCTCAAGTGTGTTCGGTCAGATTCATCCCGTGATTTCCATCACCTACGCTCTAGACGTCTCCCAGCCTGCTTCATTGCCCGCAATTCAGGTGTGTACCAAGGGGAAGAGTGGGCTCTGCCCAGTGGGAGAGGACACTTAGGAGCGATCGTGTCAACAGCCCTGGTCATTTCCCCATTCCATAGTTTGACCAGATCCTCTACAGGAGCACCAGTCTTGTCAGCCGGAAACCAGGGCCTTCAGGAATCCATCCGGGATAAGAGCTGGACCTAGAAACGTGTTAATTCAGAAGTCCCCTATGTAGGTGTCTGCTTGCACCTACATAGAACTAACATCGGAAGGAAACATGGATGTGCATGTAACCCCCTCTCCACATACACATGCACACACACACATGCACAACATCCCCACATGCCTGGCTGCCATTCACAGCTTTGTGCACTGAGCATCGGGGCTGTAATGGACTCCGTAAGTGGGTTTCAGTGAATGTGCATGCAAAGCTCCTGTTACTAGGCAGCCTGTTAATGCAACATGGGAGCTTTGTAAGTGCAACCAATTAAATGTGGCTACAGAACTCTTTTCAGGGGGGTGCAGTTTAGCTACATGGCCACATTTTCCACTTTCAAACTTACATCTGTGCAGGCAAATGCCTACATAAAGCTTGTTGCTGGGTGATTTGTGGATCTGGAAGTCCCTGGAACGGCATGTGGCTATCCAAGGTAGCGTCCAGGACAAGGTTGTGTGTAGTTTTAAAGAAAAAGATACTGAAAAACAGTTCTACATCGCAAAAGACACTGAGCAATAACCAAAAAATAAAAAATAAATAAATGAAAGGTTCGGCAACAGAGCAAACCAATTAAAAATGTGAAAGTTGGGCACTTTTTGTAAACACCCATCCTTTTTTATATATATATACTTTGGAGAACATTCTGCTAGTAATTCTATATAGACCAGGGCACAATAAACACTAGGGTACTTCAAAAAGTTTCATAAGTATGGGATTATAAATCCCAGTTATTTAGTTTCAATTTCTTTGTAAATTAAATACTGTAACTCAGTGGGGAGTGTACATTGCATCCTGCTCTTTCTAAATTCACAGAGTCAGGGCTTGATACAGATAGTAACATAAGCTGTCTGTTTTGTGCAGGCTTGAGAAGTCTTGCTGTTTTATCCTAAAATTCTCTGGAGTTTAAATTCCCAGAAGTGGCTGAACTACCAGGTACCAGAATTCATTGAAGAATGAGAGGTGATCAAACATACTGCTGACCAAGAGAAAGAGATCCAGCTCATTTTTACTGCCTTGTAAGCAATCTGAAAATAAGGTCAAGTAGAGGGATGCCTTTCATACTGGCAAAAAAGAGCATTGGAGGCTTAATGTTCCCCTGCCTTCATGCTTATAGCCTGCTGAAAACCAGCACTGCTCAGCTGCTGACAGAGTCCATGTGTGTGAAGACTTAGTAAGGTCTGTAGGATTTTTGTCAGATTCTTTTTGCAGAAGGGCTGGATGCATAGGGTACACATTCTCCCTTTATACTATACATACATGCGTATGCTTTATACATAGAGTTGGTCTTCTGTTATTTTGTATTTTTGGTCATCAACTGGATGCCCTTTACTGTAGGAAAGGAATCTGTAATGTAGAGCAGAGGACAGTCCTGCCGGCAATTGCTGGTGCAAGCTCTTCAGTCACCTTGGGTGGGCGAGCATACATGCAACACTGCCCAGCATTGCCACCACAATGTCTCAGGTTTGCTGCTGCAACTCCTCTTCTCCACCAGCCACCCACTGCTATGTCTCCTTCCTCCTCTTCCTCACGCACTTTCTTTCACTGCCAGGAGGGCACCCACTACTCTGTAAACCCTGCTATAGCAAGCACCTGGTGGACAAGCTCTCCAAAGAGCTACATGTTAGTAGAACTGGCCAGTTCCAGATGCCTGTCTTTTAGTGGTCCCTCCTCAGTGCACTGTGTGAAGGAGACTGCCTGTGAAGCTCATTTTGCGTGAAACAGCTGGGAGAGGTTCAGCATGAAGTGCCACCGATCAGCTGATGGCAGCTAGATGCTTTGCTCTTTGTTACCTAACACCAAGGAAGTGGATGAAACCTTTGAGCATTGTCTGGGTCTGTAATGGCTTGGATGAGGATGAATAAGCTGAGGTTAAGCTATAACAAGACAGAGGAGTAATTGGTGCCTAGAAAACTGACTTGAGGATCAAGGTCCAATCCATTCTAGAAGGGATTATGTTGCCCTTGAAGGATCAGGTTTGTAGCTTGGAAAAGTTCCTTGATCCTACACTTTACCTAGATTTTCCAGTGGTGGAGGTGGCAAAGTGTGTATTTACACAATCACATGTGGTATGCCAGCTGTGCCCCTTCCTGAGTTAGTCTGGTTTTGTTTTCATTGTGCAGTGGAGCTACTCCTCAAGGAGGCCCAGAAGCTACAACTGGCAAAAAATGCAGAAACAGTCCATTGTATTGGGGTCCTTTTGGAAAGGCCTTCATTGGATGCCAGGTGCTTTCCAGGCTTAATGCAAGGTGTTGGATTCAACCCTTAAGGAAGCCACCTGCTTAGAGCCTAGCTATCTAAGGGACCACCTGTCTCATTATGATTCTGCTGAAGTACTAGGATCTGCCGGAGAGGCCCTTTGACTCACACTCCTCCTCCAACAGATTGCTCATTTGACTGAGATATACATCACTTACTGGGATATTGGCCAATTTCTGATAATCATGCTGTAAACTGCATCATTTGCCCTTCTATGAGTTAAACAAGGGCCTCTTTGAACCTTCTATCCAAATCACTGCTGTGATCATAACCAAATAGCGTATCATTGAGAGCTGCTTTCAAACGAGGCAGCTCAACACACAGTATGGGCAGTGAAGTGGGTGCTTGCTTTTATTCCTAAGCTGACTTCACATAGCATTTCAGTGGAAACCATTTTAGGCCTTTATGTTTCCAGCCATTAGTAACACAGAAAGCAAACCCAACCTCTCGTGGAAGAAAGTATGCATGACGCCAGTGAGAGATGGTTTGTTTTCAGGAAATGAAAAGCCTGTATCAGAGCTCTGTTTTTTGTAGCAGTAGGCAACCCAAAGATTTTGCTCTCCTACCTAATTTACCCAGATGTAAAGGAGAAGGAAATGCTGGAGATTCATTAAAATGATGTCTTTAACCATATGTGTAACAGCAGCTATTCTTTAATCATATTTAAACAATCTTCATATGTGGTTTAAATGATCATATTTAATATTTACATAGGAACCAGCCAGGGCGACTTATTTTATATTGTTATTTCTTGTATTTTAATTTTATGTTGTGAGCTGCCCGGAGGCTTCGGCGAATGGGGCGGCATAGAAATGTTTTAATAAATAAATAAATAAATAAAAGCCATGCTGGATCAGACTAACGGTCTGATCCAGCACTCCTTACACATGGTGGCAAACCAGCTGCCCACAGGGTCCCTCAGGAAGGATGGGTGCTAGACTTCCTTCTGCCCAGCTGCTCAGCAACTGGCATAGGCAGGTATGTCTGTCTGCTCTGGTAAAGGAGGTAGCACATAGCCAGCAAGACTAGTAGCCACTGATAGTCTCCTCCCTCATGAATCTATTCCAACCCCTTTTAATGCCATCCAGCTGGGTGGAAATCAACACTCCCTGTGGCAGTGAATTCCATGGTTTAACTATATGTTGTATGAAGAAGTACTTTTGTCCTAAACCTCTCACCAATCAGCTTCATGAGATTATTCTGGGTTCAAGTGTCATTGGACAAAGAGAAAAAATGTCTCCCTCTCTACTTTCTCCATACGATGCATTATTTTAAACACCTCTACCATGTTTTTCCTTACTTTTTTTTCTAAGCCAAAATTCTAGTTGTTATAGCTGCTTCTTATAGAGGGGTTGCTCCAGTCCCTTGATCATTTTCGTTGCCCTTCTCTGTACTTCTTCCAACTCAGTAATGTCCTTTCACTGGTAAGGCAACCAGAACTGAACACAAGATTCCAAGTGTGGTTGCATCAAAGATTTAGAAAAGGGAAGTAAAATACTGGTAGCCCTATTTTCTATCCTGTTCCTAATAAATTTCATTTATTTAATGAGTTTCTTGTCTGGTCTCCAGGGTTAAAAAAAAGTAGAAAAGCTCCTTACAAAGGGGATTATAACTTGGTTTGTTAAAAAATACAAAACAATGATTTAAAGATATAATCAATCCCTTAAAATTATATTTGGTACATAAATTATTAAAATAACAAATAAAGTATATCAAATAGCAATAGCAAAGCCCTCTAAAAGCAAAAGCAAGACAATCATGTACATATGTGAATCCAAGACAGTCTTGATAAACATGAATATAATGATTCACCACTTAACCATTCAGGATGAAAGCAACATCCAAAAGCACTTCCACATGGACACCTGAACAGTGCTCAGAAAAAAATAGAGAAACTAATCCTTTCTGGGACAGGCTTCCTACTGATTAAACTGGTTCATTCCCCATGCTAACAAGTTAGTTGTTAGCTGCTTGTGTTTACAGGGACAATTGGTTGTTCTATTGATATTCCAAGTCACTTAAAATGTATTCTGGAGCAAAGTGGATAATTAACATTTTAATATACAAAATATAATTGTACCAGGTAACCTCACTTTGCTTGTTTGTTTTGAACATTTCTATCCCATCCTATACAAACATCTCAGGACATTATAATGGTGAAAAAGCTGCAACTAAAGAGAAAGAGGGAAAACACCACATTTTTGTGGAATTATTAACAGTGTTGGGGACTTAAGTTGAGCAACTTGCTACCAACTCCAACTTAAGTCACATCAACAACTCAACTTGGGCTCACCTCAGGAGTAACAAGTGAGTGATTTGATTCAACAAGAGGGTTCTAACATTTTTATGACCAAGTTACTCCAAGGCTGACCATTCAGCAAGATATCATGGAAGGCAGGCAGAAACACAGCAAGGACGATGGGAGACAGGGAGTTTCAAGGGTATGGGGCAGGATAGGGGTTTTATTTGTTTGCTTAGTAAACGATGGTTGAAGTAAATGACTTCCATGCATTGCTGAGAGAAGTGCAGATGGGAACATGGGTGGTGGTTACAACACTATGTCCCCCTCCTACGCATACACACACTCCACCATCTTCCCAATTTTTTATGTTAAAGTTGACTCTTGAGACTTGAGATTTGACTTGGACTTGAAAATAAGGACTTGAGAGTTGACTCGAGAGTTGGAGTTAAGGACTTGAACACACTATTGGTTATTATGGTTGTAAGATCTATAGAAGTCATGACACTAAAATAGACATATAAAGTGCAGGAATTAAAGCTTTTCTTGATGAGTGGACTGGAGCATGACATGAACTGTATCTTTGCCACATCAGCCTTGTGGAGTTTTATCCTGAAGGTGTGGTTGTTTTTCCTGGCTTATCTCAAGCCTGTCTTAAAACCTACAGATTACTTTTGCACTTTCTTGTATTGCAAACTATGATGGCACCATCTGCATGCAGCAACAAGCTACCCCTGGTGAATTTCCCCTTGGGACATTTCATTGGTGACATAGTGGGGGGGGGTGGCATTGAATTTTCTTGTTACCTGTGAACTCAAGGATGGCTGACAAGGCACCTAAAACAATCCATGGGTTCTGGGAGGCTCGTCAACCATAGCAATAACTTATCCCCTCCAGGTTTGCACATAACAAGCTATGGCATGCATTGCCACATACCAAAATATTCAAGAGTAGCAGTCATAACAAGGAACCTTGTAGGAAAATTTCCTCATGGTAGCTTCTTGTAATGTGTGTACCAAGACAGGGAATCCCACAATGATAAATGCCATGGTATGGATATACCCAATGTTCCTTGAAGGCACTTGGTGTGCCTGCATGTTTTTCTCCTAGCATGGGTGTAACCAGAAGAGCCCAGAATGGCAGTATGCAAAGCTTTTCAGCATCGGAAAAACCATCTGACTCAGTGGCAGACGCATGGCTGAAACACCCTCTTTAGGAAGAGTTATTAGTGTGCGTGTGATGTGCTCTGTGCATTAGTTTAAGAGGCCGCATGGGTGAGAGTCATGAGCACAGAGCTCTAATAAAGCACTAATTGCTAGAGTGATGCGCTTAGCTCTGTTCTGAATGCCGTTCATCTTAGCAACCTCTTTTGTGCCTGAGACTAAGGAGAGGTGTTAATTACACTGTGCTCATTTCCAAGGCATAGATTACAATGTCTTCCTGCTGCCACAGGAGCAAAGGGGGGAACAAAGAACATTCATATTTCATTTGGGAGAAAATAAAGCAGTTTAAATTCCCTCCCCCAAAGGACTTCTTTTTCCTTTTTTTAAATCACACCACAAAAGATGCAATTAGTGG
This sequence comes from Varanus komodoensis, assembly GCF_004798865.1. Taxonomy (NCBI): domain Eukaryota; kingdom Metazoa; phylum Chordata; class Lepidosauria; order Squamata; family Varanidae; genus Varanus; species Varanus komodoensis. The sequence goes on from NW_025335268.1 coordinate 135,746,554, forward strand.
AGCTGGCACTGTGAAGTTTCCATACAGCCAGCCTGTTTCGTTACCTGTGTGCCAGCCACAGCCCAAGATAATCTTCCCCCATTATCTGATTGATTCACTTCAGCTGCCATAGCAGGAGATTAAAATCCCAGGGTGCATTTTCTTCTTGTTGTTGTTTAACCACACAAGAAGTCGCTTCCCACTCTCCTTCTTGATCTCTGTTGGCTTCTTCTGATTGGAAGTCAAGTACAAAATACTGGAAATGTGGCTTTCCTCATTATGTTTTGCTGACTCTGTTTCTCCAGCATTGGTCAAGAACTGCAAAGACAGCATCAGTGTTTGAAAATGAGACAAAGCACAGTATAAGCAAATAAAGAACTCACAATGAACTCAGGTCAGCTTCTAATCAAGGATAAAGGCTTATTCCAGGTCAGATCTGATTCAAGCCAATTTGCTTGTTTTGATTTATAAAGATGTCTAATCAGCCACAAGCCTGGTACGATGTAATTTCAAGTTATAAGAGATAAAGAGCCAAATTACAAGAGGAGTATCATATAATGAGTGGACCAAAGAACAATTTATTTATTCCCTGCAATCAAGTGATAATGTTTTTTCCTGTACAATATCACCTTGGGCTGTAAAAAGAACCTTAAATATGTGAATGTTTCACCATTAAAAAGCTTCCTATCTGACTACAGAAAACTAGTATGTCAAACTCTTGTTCCCTAACATCATATGTTTTGATGGGTCAGGAGTTTTTCTATTTTCTTTATAAAATAAGGATTCAAGCACACATCTCGGCACAGTTGAAAGTATTTGGGCTGTGAAGAGCAAAAGTTATTTATATTACAGATCCAATACTTGGCGCTAATTGAGTTATTGTCCAAGGTAAACTATAGAAAAGTACCCCATAAAGATGAACTGCAAGCCATCAGGAGGATCATTCCAGATGGGATAATAGCACATACTCACCAAATGACACCCTTCTGTGTATTCACCCACAATCACTTCTGAACATATAGCTTCAGATCAATGGCACTGCAATAGATATTCACATGGCCTTAGAGTACAACAACATCTTCATGGCTGGTATAGAACAACACCTTTTCAGCTCCTGTCCAAAATGTCTCTTCTTTACTTGAGATCAATTTCTGACAGTGTTATTTTCTGGATTCAAGGACAGGAGACCCTGGCAGGCCTATCAGGTCTTCAATAACTGTCATCTCACTATCATTCTCAGCCTCAAGCATTCACACAACAGGTTAACTTTCTGGTTAAAGCAGTGCGAGTATATAAGGAACATATAGTCCAGCATTCTGTTTCACAGTGACCAACCAGCTGCCCAGAACCCGCAAGCAGGACGTGACTGGAGCAGCATCCTTTTGCCCATGTTCCTCAGCAATTGTTATGCATAGGCATCCTGCCTCTGATAATGGAGGGAGCAGATAGTCAGTCAGGACAAGTAGCCATTGATAGCCTTCTCTTTCACAATTATGTGGAATCCTTTTTAAAGCCATCCAGATTGAGAACTGTGGACGTGAATTCCACTTTATGACTATGTATAGTGTGAAGACACATTTCCTTTTATCTGTCCTACCTCTCCCACCAATCAGCTACATGGGATGATCCAGGTTCTTTTATTGTATGTATATAGATCTGCTGATTCAGCTTAACTTTTCATGCATCTGATAAAGCGGACACTGTCCATGAAAGCAGATGCCAGAATAAGGTGTCAACAAGACACTCTCTTGATATGCTCATATGCAAAAAGCATAACTGGCTTAGCAGATTAGTCTTTTTTTAAAGGCAGAGCCTCTGATTAAACCCATTTAGTTGAAAGTGCACTGTGTGTTCATTCTATGCATATGGGGAGCCGTGACTGAAGACAGCAAGCAAAGTGGTAGCTTTTAAATTGTTCTTTTTAATTTTTACTTATTTTCCAGAGTGGTATGAACTAGACAGGCATGGTTTTCAACTGTTAGAAAGTTCCAAGTGAAGAGGGACATGATGGAGAGGGAGATGGAGAGGGAGAGAATATAACCTGGAATACTCAATATGTTTCAGATAAACATGCGCATGCACATATACACAGATGGAGAAGGGAGGATATGTGCCAAAAGCTTTCTGCCTTCTCATCTCTTTTATGGGGGACCAAGCAGATTCATAAGGCTTCTCTGCACAAAGCACTGATTGTGCATGCATGATCCCTCACTTATGAAATTTAGGGATCCCAGTGTCTCCCATGTTACCCATTCATTTTAGCACTCTTTTTTAAAAAGTGTGAGGAAAGTCAGATATTAAATTTCACATGGGGAACAAACCAGAATGAAAATTACCTGCTGTATTGCAATTCTGTTATACTACAGCTATTATTATATGTATAATAATAGAATATAATGGAGTATATAAAAAGAAGAAAGCAACATACTTAGAAAAAACAACCACCAGCACAACACACTGAACTTTAGCCAAACATGGGGCCAAACAAGACATGATGTTTATAACATAGTTTGCCCTTATGTGGTTATGGTTTCCTTAAGCAATTGCTCTTCCTTTGCTTGCCTATCATAGGCACGGGGCTAGGAATTACAAGTGGGACCAAGGCAAAAGCAAAGATTAATGCCCTTTCCTTTCAGTGTCATGGTTGCAATTTGGCTTGGGGCCCTCACTGTGACTATTTTTTTAAGAAATCAGTAATGAAAGGCAAACTATATGACAAACATCTGATTTTATCCTTAGACCTTATTAGAAAAGAAATACAAATTCTAGGATATTTAGTGGATTTCATTTAAATTATATCCTGTGCTTCAATAGGTTACCAGAGCAGCTTTGGACAAGTTAAAATTACAATGAAGCAGATTAAAACAGAATAATTTAAATGGAATGTTATAATAGAACAATGTAAAAGTGGTATAAGAGCAACCAGAGGTTTTAAACTAGACACCAAGAACAAAAATTGTACATGAGAACTAACATGCTTGAGAATTTTTAAAGGCAGTCCTTAGCACCAAATGGAAAGAGGAGAATACAGAAAAATACACCTTTATGCAAGTTAATGTTTCAGAGCAATCCCATGTAGTTTCTACTCAGAAGTAAGTCCTATTGCATTCTAAGAGCTTACTCCCGTTTAAGGATTTCAGTCTAGGAGTTTATGTTAAAATGCTCTATTAATAGAGTATGATGTCAGTGATATTAAGAACTACATGTTTATCCATTATAGTAATTCTTTGAGATGACCAAGCACATGATTGGATATTTGATGAGCCTGACCTCAAAGAATTGCTTTCTGCAAAGAAGTCATACAGGAGTGGAGTAACAGATTCCACTGAACATCTTCTAGGTTATACAGCATTTGAAAACTGAAATGGGCAAATGACATTTCAATGAAATAAAATGTTAACTGAATCATATGCACCATAAAAGCTGCAGTCTTCAAAATGAAGGCAAACTTTGTCTCTGTGTTCCAAGCTGAGACAAGCTGAAACTCCAAAGTAAGCAAGTATCTCAGAAATAAAACATTTGACTACCAGAAACTGAAGGGGAAAATCCCCAAAGCTGATCTTACATGTCATTCTCTATTCATGGTTGTTCATAGGTTCTTTAGACTATGTTGTGACAAACTAGTTTTGTGTATGTTTTTGAACAGCACATACAGCAAATACTATTATTTTAAGAGCAGGGAAAATGATGTATTATTTTTTTTAAAGCAAAGAAAATGTTATTTCCACTTGTTTACTTGCACTATTTCTTTATACCACATTGCCACCTAGAGGTGATGTAAGGGAAAAGCAGGGGTGGTCAAACCAAGGCTTGAAAGCCACATACTCTATGAATTTATTCTGCAGCTTGCCACTCACCACCCCCACCTGTGGATGCCTACTTGCTGCTCACCACTGCTACCACCACCCAAAGGCATCTGCTTATGACTCTCAAACATCTGACATTTACAATATGTGGTTCTTCCGTTGAGCAATTCTAGCCACCCCTGATATAGTGCTCAGATCTCAACTCTGTAAAAAGTAGATAGAGAATCAACAGCCTTGTGCAGAAAGCATAGGCTGGAAGAAAAAGACCTGCTAAAATTTTCTGTCCTGTCTAAATTCTTTCTGGCCACTGGCCTAAAAATAGAAGTGCCAACAACTCAGATTGGTGTTCAGTTTCACTCTTTCCTGCACTCTGAAGCCAGGCAAATCTTGTTTGTACGCTTCAAGTTCTCCAAAACCTTTTGACTACTCTTGTAGGAGAAGAGAACTCCCCCTTCCTCCTATGGAAAAAAAAAATGTTGGAAGCAGCACTCACACAAGTAGAAGCCATTTATCCAAATAAACATTTTTTTCCTGTTATAAGGCTTTCCTGTCCTCTCCCCCCTTGCTGCAGACACAGTGCATGCCCCAAATCTACTCCAGAGCATCCTTCAACTCCCCAGAGCAGATCTGGAGAGGCACAGGGAACTGTGTGGTGGGTTGGACATCCATGCCAAGAGCAGTTCCCTCCCGATAGCAGAACTGTGCCATTGCATACAGCCCACTCTCACAGGCCAAGATTGAATGACTGCTGAACCAGCAGCGTTTGCTCATCTTCCCACTACAGCATCCTCTTCTTGTCCATTTTATCCTCCCAACAGCCTATGTAGTAGGTTGACTGAGTGTCTGCAACTTGCCCAAGTCACCCAGTTCACTTCAAGGCCAAATGGAGATTAAATTCAATTCCATGGCTCTCCAGTCCAGTCCAGCACTCTAACCACTATACTGTACTGGATCTCTCACTGGTTAAGTTAGTGTACTTGTCCTTTCCCCCCTTCAGGCTCTAAAGAAAACCTGCAATACATATTTAGAAAAGAAAGCACCTGCCTCTCTTTGCTCTATTGCACACCGTTTCTTATCCAGTACCAGCATGCTGCTTCCATTAATACACCTTTCTGCTGCTCAATAGCACTCTTTAGCCATCATTCCCAGCTCTGTTATTCAGTTCCTGAAATAGCCCAAGAAATGCTTAAGTGTTCACTCTGGCAAGCCATCCAATTCCACTTGTACATTCATGCGAGGCATCCCACTAATGAGGCAGAAGGGAATGTAGGCTGGCGGCTTCTTTGGGCTCAATATCTACTTTAACCCAACACTTGTAAAGTAGGTTGTATAATATTCCGAAGGTATTCTTTCAGCTTGATTTCTCCCTGGTGACTTGCCATGCTGATCAATGGCCATCAGACATGTATGACAGAAAAGCAATGTAGCTGCCACTCAAGGACATGCTGCCTGCCTCATTATCTGCTGAAAAGCAAGACATGCAATGCAATTGAAAACCCTGAGCCTGTGCATGGAACGGCAGATCTTAGTGGCTGTATCGGGAATCAGATATATGGAGTGTATGATGATTGCCTAAAACACTTTGCTTTACTCAATTACAATGTCTGCCTTTCTCCAGGAAACACAATCACAGTCCTCCTACCAAGCCTTTTGCCACCATAAAACATATCACAAAGTTTAACTGGTGCATTAACTGCAGTAGAAGCTCAGTGTTACAAATAAGAAAGTCTCCTTTATACCAGACATTCTCCCTGCCTGTGCTGACTGTCCTATTCTGTCTCTTTGTCATTGCTCTACACCTTGCAAGATATCTCACAGTTTTAACTACATCTGTGAAGCAATAAAATACATAAAAATGAGTAAGTCAGGGGTGCAGAACCCCAGGCTAAATCTGGACATTTGTGTTAGAATTTGTTTTTTTCTAGCTCTGCCCTAGTTTGTCTTCAGTCCCACTTCCCAATGGAATGTAGCCCCCAAGAGCTTCTCTGAAACTGGGCACCAAGCTGAAAGAGGTTCCACAACCATAATATGAAGCTTTAACCATAAGAAGTGACACCTTCATATTTGGTTAGGGAAAGAGGTACCAGTGGAACTTCTACATTCTTTGTATCTTGCACCCCTGATAGCTATTTGCCATCTAACTGCTGCATTCTGCATCAACTGAGTTTCCCATTTCAGGCAGCCCCACACAGAGAACATTACCATGGTCCTACCAAAGGCATGCACTGCAGTGGCAAGGTCTGTCTCAGTTAACATCTGAAGGTTCTCTCTCTCTCTCTCTCTCTCTCTCTCTCTCTCTCTCTCTCTCTCTCACACACACACACACACACACACACACACACACACACACGTCCTGCTATCTAAAGACAATCTATGAGCCAGATTATTCACTTACTTCTTCTAAATGAAACTTCTGGCATCAAAAAGGTTATTAAAAATGGCAATTGTCTTAGGAATATTGTACATGTGCAATTGCTATAAGGAATCAGGTGAGGGTAAATCTACCTTTCATTAGCCATTTCTCCACATTTTAAGAATGAACCACATACACACACACACACACACACACACACACACACACACACACAAAATCCATGAAAGTAGCACATCCCAACCAAACAAGCCAATCAATCTAGGACTAGGGATGTCAGAGAACTCTTCAACAGATTCAAAGAAGTTTAGATTTCAATGAAACTGAGCTGTAGATTCTGTCACAAACAAGCTTTCATTTGCACCTGTGCACATGAACACTAATGAGCATTTAAACTAGTAGGAGTTAATACACACAGAATTAGAACAGAGTCTTCCACACTGTTGATGTTACATCTACCTCCTGTCCCAGGCAAGGCAAGAAAAAAAGATAGAGCTAAGCAAATGAGGCTGCAGCTACAAAACTCACAATACTGAACAGTGTGTTGGGAGGAGAAAAGGAGGGAAGTGGGGAGCAAGATGCGGTCTAAATAAGGACTAAACGGGATGGCTCTTATGAGCAAGGTGGGGTGAGCAGAAAGCCAAGGGTGGCACTTTGATTGTTGGTGAGTAGGAATGGAAGAAGCAACATTGGATATGGATAAGAATAGGGGCAGGGTGTATGTCTTGCAGGTTGATTGTGGTTATTTCATTTGCAATTTTGGAAAGCTTTTTGGTTTTTGCACAGTATTTTGTTGCTATTTTATAGTTAGAGTTGGGGAAAGAAGAGCTCAGGGAGGTTAAGCCTTACAAAAAGAAGCCACTACTTTCTTGAAAGCCAATGAACAATATATCTAGACCAGTCCATGCTGCTACATTGGGATGGCTACATAATTTTCTATCTCTGTTGTCATATGTGTTGACTCCACTGCAAAGTGAAGGTAGAAGCAATTGTCTGTGGCCCTCTTATAGTGGGAAAGTCCAGAAAACTCACGCATTGCTCTTGTAGTGTATGAGAAGTGTCAGCAACCTGGGAAGATCTTGTACTGCATCCCTTTCCCTTCCTACAGAAGAAAGATTACTGCATTTCTACCTAAATTGTCATTGTTATTAATTTTAGTACCTATTTCTAAATATGCATATATACATATGTATTAGCAGGTGCAAATGATATACAGATTTGTGTTGTGTGTCCCCCACCCCAATGATGTGCAAATGGCTATCTTATGAAATATGCTGCAGCTCAGTCTGATTGAGTAGTTCCACACATGCCAAGAAAAGCCTCTAGTATTGGGCGGGCGCCAAGAGTTCTCAGAATCTGAGAATGATGGCAACACCATCAGCAAGGGAGATGGTGGCAGGATGATCTCTGCATGTTTCTCCTGCTGTGGTGCAAGCGGTGCTGCCTGGGGTCCATAAGGAAGGTATCGCCCCACACTGCTTCTTCACAGGAACCAGTGTTCTCATCCCCTCCAGGACAAAGAGCCCAAACAAGGGGCATGATCGCATTGGGAAAGTCTTGGCAAAGAATTCAAGGCAGTGTTGGAGTTCTGACATAATCACTTTTCCTTCTCTGCATTCAGACTGAATTGACAATAGAGAAACCAAAGTGGTCATGTTAAGTAAGGCCTCACATGGGAATTGGTCCGCAGCTATTTGGAATTCCAGAGCAAATTCACCCAAAAACAAAAAATAAAAATAAAAATCTGCATAATAGGGAAGTTATGAAAAATCTGGTGGTATTTGTTATAGCTGGTGACATTTTCCTTGTCTGCACCCTACATGTGGCACACATTACCTCTAGAATGTAACAAACTGAACATCAGGAGCTTAGTGAAGAATACCCTCAGGTGCACTTTCAAAGTCTTTGAGGTCAATAACACATATGTGATTGATTGACCTCAAAACTTTGTGGCAGGAAATCTATCCCATGTCAATCAGGCCAGGAGAGTTGCCATTTTAAAAGGACTGTGATAGATGGGGCCAGGAGTGCAATGAAGTGGGAGACAGAGCTTCAATTTTTCACCACAGCACATACCAAAATGTCACTGCATTCATTTGTAATATTCATGTACATGCTACCTGAAACATTTCTGCCTATAGTCTTAAGGGCAGATGCCTCTTTCAGTAGATCTAAACAAAACATTCAATGCATTCTTCACCCAAAGTGTAACTATATTACATTTGCTCTGGATCAAACCAAGCCATCACATTAAGCATGTGAGAAAGCAGGAGTACCTTGTCATTATAGGCAAGAACACAGAGGGCACAAAGAGGAGACACCTTTTACTCTGCATTTCAGAGCACACCTCATTATTTCTCAGCAGCATCAATTTTCTGCTTTTGATGAGGTAACAACAAATACACTGTCATGGCTACTGGACAGTGTCTAGGCAGTCTTAGTGTTTCGGTTTTGCTTGTTTGAGTAGCTCCGGGCCTGCCCTTGGAAGTTTCCCCAGAGCTCAGAGTGCCATAAAGCTAACACAGAAGAAACAATGCTGGCTGCTTCTCTGCAGTTGCAATTGTGACATCAGAGAAAGGATTTTGTGGCATTGCCACAATCCTGGTATTGTGGCAGGACATCAGCCTCCTTTCATTGTGTTCAGAGGTAGGGCTATGTGAAGAATCCATCTTGGAGGTGGGATTCCACTGAATTCACTCCTTGCTTGCCCCGCACCTTTTCCCCAACCACCAAGCTTTAGGTGGTTTCCTGGGTTTTGTGCGGTGCTGTTTCCATTGAAAACAGGTGAAGTGCTTTTCTTAAAGCTTAGTTACCGGCACTATGAACTTAAAGCCAAACTTTTCTGGTGTTTGAGGCATTGCTGGCCCTGACCTTTCTGCCCACCATTGGAAAACTGCTCCTGAGCACATTCCTCGAGGTTCAAGGAGGCTCTGAAGACCTGAAGTAGTCAGTGGGATGGTGTTGTAAGCCAATGACCAGAGGAAATAGCATGGCTAGTTAATGCTCACCTATACACTAAGCTGAGCATGGCTATCTGTCCCTGGAAAACAAATGCGTATGATCATCAAATTGCCTCAAGTTGTAGTAAGTAGCAAGCAAGCACCCTTTTGCATATGGGTTTTTCTGATTTGATCCCTTTTGGCAAGACAGTTATGTGCTTATGCAAAATTATCCCTTTTAGAACCAATTCACCCTGATGCTGGGCTTCTTTGTTGTGGTTTGAAAGGCTCTTTTTATTCCTTGAAAGTAAAGTCTGCACATAGACATCAGAGAATCAGAACTGTGCAAACTGAAGCTGTTTACAAAAAGAAAAGGTTTTTTTTTTTCTTTTCATGCACGTGAAACATCCTTCTTAAAGAATGCTAGTGAATCAAGCTTCTTAGTACCTACTAATGATCCAAAGTGCAGATTATCTTTTCATTTTTGTAAAGATTAAGGACAGGAGGTTATGGTTAACTCATCTTTTACTGATCCTAATGCAAAGTTATAATTGGCAAATTGTTTGGACACAATTCCCACTTGATACAGCAGGACTTCCTTCCAATAAACTGTGCTTAGAACTGTGCTTCATTGTTTAAAGCAGAGTTGGGTAACAAATGGCACATCTGATGGGAAATAATGCCCCTCCTTATTTTTGTACCCCACATATGGAGAGCTGAACCATATTGGCACTACAATGAGGGCAAAGAGGTGGAGCTTCCCAAAGCCATTCTTCCAAGTTTTAATCTCTTTCAAAGCCAATGCAGTTGTTATTTATTTAAAAAAAACATTCACACAATCATTGTTAATTGTGTGAATGGTATCTCATCAAGTTTAGCTCTCAGAAATACCTTACATTTGCCTCCGACTGGTAACCACAAATTGAAGCTAGAATAAAATAAAGCTTCCATTGCTAACATGGCATCTGAAGGCCTGATCTTCACAACAACATATTCTGTTTGCTACCACATGTGGAAGAATAATTAAATGAGGGAGAGGAGCAATATTAATTTCATTTGGTTTTTGCATGTCCAGCTTGATAAATTGACAGTAACACCCCATTTTCTCCATTAAAATTGGGGTCCTTGTGATTTCATATGCATTTGTGACTATTAAGAGTAGAATATGCTGGCTTGAACATTTCCTCAGAAATATTCAGAGCACTATTTTCATTATAATTAGTGCTGCAAAACAATTCTCGCTCCTGTCAGCTCTACTATTAATATTTTATAATCAATTGCTTGGTAAATCTCCTTTATTATAATCCGGTAACAGGGGGACCTTGCACTAGTCAAAGAAGGATATGAAATAGCCTGAAGCCCAAGTGGTGCAGTTAACGTTTCCTCTCTAATTGCTCTGTGTCAGGAAAGAACGGCAACTGCTGGCATTTCCTTCCCTTCAATAGAACAAAATTAGGAACTAAAATACTTCTCGGTGTTGCTCCATCACAACTGATTGATTCACATCAAATCTGTTTAATCTGAAGTCAATCTATCAGCCCAGAGCAGTGACTCTTTGATTGTTTTCTCATTTGGGAGGATGGATAATGTTAATAATAACTGGCACTTCTCTTCTTTCCCTCCTGCGTGGACCCCAAAGGCACAATGTAAATATTAATTCAGAGCTGTTCTGCCCTTTACGTGGCAATCATGTTTGTCACAGCTACATTAGTGTTATACCAGATTTCCCCCACGGTGAACACATGGATTGTGAAGGGCAGCTACTAGCCACACATTCCTCAACATTCCTCAGTTAAAGAGCCTTGAGAATCTGTGTGTCCTGACGTACACAGGTGCAGCAGTAAATTCTGAAGTGCAAGCACTCACAACGCCCTTCCATCCCCCTGGCCATGCCTCCAAGGAGGAATGCAGGCAGCGTTGTAGCTTTATACTCTCTGCATGCGTCTCTTTGTGTGCACGCATATACATATATGCATTATACATACCATCACACACACACTCACACCTTGTGCTGAGAAAACCCATTTCCCCCCAGCCACTATGATAATTGTCACTACCATGAGGGTTGCAGGAGGAACAGGGAAGCCTGAGCAGAGTCACAGATGATCTAATTATCCCTGGTAATCAAAAGGCCCTGGTGTTTGACCCTACATTGCCCTGGGCCCACCTATTACTGGGCCCACCTATTTTAGGGAATGGTGCTGGGGAATGTCTGCAGATTCCTGTAGAGCAAGCGTTGTGCATGCAGATTCAATCCTCAGCATCTTCAGGGAGGACTGTGAAAATTCCTGTCGGAAAACCAGGAGGGCTGCTGCCAATCAGGGTAGGCAATGCTGAACTGGATGGACTAATGGTTTAATGGTATAGCACAGCTGTTGAATCAAAAGTTGGAATTAAGATTGCAGGGTGAAATGTCAACAACCTCAGATATGCAGATGATACCACTCTCATGGCAGAAAGTGAAGAGGAACTAAAAAGCCTTTTGATGCAGGTGAAGGAGGAGAGTGCAAAAGTTGGCTTGAAACTCAACATTAAGAAAACTAACATCATGGCATCCAGTCCTATCACTTCCTGGCAAACAGATGGGGAAGAAATGGAGGTAGTGACAGATTTTATTTTCCTGGGCTACAAGATCACCGCAGACGGGGACTGCAGCCCAGAAATTAAAAGACGCTTGCTCCTGGAGAGGAAAGCTATGGCAAATCTAGACAGCATACTAAAAAGCAGAGACATCACCCTGCCAGCAACAGTGCATATAGTCAAAGCTATGAGTTTCCCAGTTGCAATGTATGGCTGTGAAAGCTGGACCATAAGGAAGGCTGAGCGCCGAAAAATTGAGGCCTTTGAATTGTGGTGCTGGAGGAGACTCCTGAGAGTCCCTTGGACCGCAAGGCAATCAAACCGGTCAGTCCTGAAGATGAAACTCAAATACTTTGGCCACCTAATGAGAAGGAAGGACTCCCTGGAGAAGAGCCTAATGCTGGGAACAATAGATGGCAAAAGAAGAAGGGGACGGCAGAGAATGAGGCGGCTAGATGGAATCACTGAAGCAGTTGCTGTGAGCTTAAGTGAACTCTGGGGGATGGTGGAGGACAGGAAGGCCTGGAGGAACGTTGCCCATGGGGTCGCAATGGGACGGACACGACTTTGCGACTAACAACAACAGCACAGCTGTCTGCATTAGTATGACATGTGTGCTTAAGTGTACAGTAGGAACTACTGGTGTAACACCAATGCAGATTTGGTCAAGAAGATTACTTATAAAGAAGTTCTGAAAGACCACAGTACTTTTCGTGACTTTGTCCAGGATTTTAGAGTAATTTTATTTATTTTTTAACATTTATTTACTGTCTTATCTGTGGAAAAATCATCATGATACAACAAACAATCTTAACATAGCTTTAAAACAATAAATAAATATTAAAAATGGGAAGGAAGGCAGGCAGGCAGGCAGGCAGGCAGGAAGGAAGGAAGGAAGGTAGGAAGGTTATTGTTACAATGCATTTATTCCCCACCATTTTTCCTCTTCCAGGGATCCCAAGGCAGTTTCCATAGTTCCCCTCCATTCCATTTTTAGCCTTACAAAAACAGCCCTGTGAGATAGGTTAGACTTAGAGTAATGAACTGGCCTGAAGTAACCCATTGAGTTTCATGGGGTGGGAACTAGAACCTGGATTGCCAAGGTCCTTGGCCCACCATTCTAACTACCCTGTCACACTGGCTTTTACAGGCTGAGTATTAAAATGTATGGCTTTATACCCTTTCTAAAGGCAAGGAGAAGAGGCATGCACATTCTATTCTTGCAAGCACATTCTATACTTTTCAGGCAACATAAGACAAATTTTATCATGTGTACCTAACAAACAGGCCTCTGTGGACAGTGGCACCCTGAAAAGGCCATCTCCTATAGATCTTAATATACAGATTCATCAAAAGACTGGCAGTCCCTTGGATGTCTAAATCCTATACTGTTGAAAACTTAAAATTTAAAAGCCACACCTTGAATTGCACCCAGAAAGCTTTTCCCAACATTGTTCCAATACTGTGCTCAGGTTAGCAGCATAGCTGATGCATTTTAACCAATTCAAGCTTCTGGAAGCTCTTCAGGGGAAGTCCCACATAGAGTGCTTTGCAATGAATTAGCATTGAATAAGTGCAGCATGGATAACTGTTGCCAAGTCAGAAAAAGTGCCTTTTTTTCTTTCTTCCCAGCATCTGAAGCAAACTACAACACATGTGAGAAAGGTCCAATAAAAGAAAAGGCTATGGGATGCCATGGGAACCTCCTCTCCCAGAGCACACAACTTTGAAGGAGAAGCACAGCATTTCCAGGTTGCAAACTGGCAACCCTGTCACCATCTCAAGCAGTTATTAGAACTAGAATGATAATCTGCTTTAGATCCTGCATTGAGATGTAGTGATTACTTTAAAAGGAAAATGTACATGTACATGAAAATGAAGACCACCAATGACTATTTGTCCTGATGACTCTATGCTACCTCCAGCATCTGAAGATGTATGCCTTTGTGCACTAGTTGCTGGGGAACTTGGGCAGTTGAATGCTATTGCACTAATGTCCTGCTTATGGGTTCCTATGGGCAGCTGTTAAACACTGTGCAAACAAAATGTGGGACTAGATGAAGCACTAGTTTGATCCAGCACGGCACTTCTGATGTTCTAACTAATCCTGTATCAGAATTCTCCTCCTGGTGCCTCCATTTGTTTGAGAAATGTCACAGCCTGTGAGGTAGAAACTCATAGTCATTAGTCTGTGCAACATTTTACCTTGAAAGTATTTCAGAAAATCACATCACTGGAAGATCACACGGCTTGCTGAAGGTGGCATCTCTGAGCTCCCAGTTTGCCTGTTTCCTTGGAATGGTGCCTACACATGCAAAAAAAAACCCCCAGCCCTATATAATATCTGACCTGGCTTTCAAGACATCCTTTTTCTGCTTTAAAAATAATTCCAGCCTAGAGGTTTCCCATCCTCCAAGCACACAGTGTGCACATATTTTGGCTTGGCTTAACTCATTGATAGCGCCAGAGGCCTACATCTGAGAATCAGTTAATGATGTCAACCAAAATTTATGACAAGCACAGAATTTGTATTTCTCTGGTGCAGAATATTAGAAATTGATGAAGTGATTCACCTACTGTAAGCAGCCAGCACCAATGTGACTGAGGAGGAAGGGACGCTCTCTACCAGTGCTGAGGGCATGTGCTATGGGCAGGCATGAGGAAACAGTTGCTAAGTGATGTGAGGGGCCCCCCATGGGAATAGGTTGGTGATATCAGTGTCTTATTTTGCTACCACTGCAGAAGCAAACGGATTTATTCAGAACGGTCTTATCAGGTTCTAGTGTGGGTGGTAGGTTCTAATTCTAGAATTGTACGATGGTCTTCCAGCAATTCCAGGCACACAGTGCATCGAGAAGTGCACCCACAGACACCTTCCTAAAATTAGAGAAATGGGAATTGTGCAAACTTTTTCTGCAGCTCCACACATGTAATGTCACTTGCACAGGGGAACATCCTAGGGCCTTGTATCAACCAGGTACTGAGGTGGTCACTACAGGTCCAAGCTTTGACTCAGACATCCTCCCTACCCCCACCCCAATTATTGGCATGCACACAAATTATGTATTTTGGTGTTACTTTTTACTAGTCCAGCTGAAAACTGCCATGATCAATGTTCTCTCCACTGCAGCAATGCCTTACATTTACATGCGTCCTGCTCCCTCCTTTGAGGGAATCATTGCTGAATCGCCAATACAGTTGATCATCAGCTAGCTGCTAACTTGCCAGAATTACTGAAAAGGATAAATCCCCTTTCCCCGAGGAACTGGTTTCTTTACAGGTTTCTCCCTCGTTGTTTTCCCCCCTGTATAATATGGATAAAGGCCCTTGCACATTATATGCTTGAAAGTTACATTCCTCCTCTAATCGATCAGACAAGCAGAGTAATGCTACTATCTGATCTACCATTAATTAAAGAGACAATTATCTTAAGAATCCACAGGCTAACATTTTCCATGATTAGTGAGAGATCATTATCTGCCCGGATAAGAATTCCAGTTATATTAACAACAATGTATCAAGTCCGACTGGAACTATTACACTCATATATTAGTGGGATGGATAGTGTATTCAGTGATTGTTCCTCCACATCATTAAACCATATTCACAGAACAAATATTTACTGACTTGCATGTATACTTGCCTGGCAGGCAACCTGCACTTGAGCAATTAAAAGCATACAAGGGAGCTGAGTTATGGGTGTCACAAGGAACATAATCTAGAGCTCTCTGATTACTATGGAATTGAATTCTCTGATTGAACATTGCTCTAATTAATTGTTTTTGGCAGAGAAGGCAAACAATTTCTCCTTGCAAGTGGAAGACAACTCCAATAAGGTGAAACAAGAACTGAGCAACCCCTTCTTCCGCACGCCACTTTAATTATAAAGGCTGTGGGGTCATAAACAGAGGTATATCATTCACTGAAGTAGCAACACTGGATCTTTTGAAGGGTTCAGCTCCACTATAGAGAACAGCACAGTAATAAGGATCCACATATGCTGAATTTTAAGCAGCTTCTCCTGTAATGTTGCTTAGCTTTTTGAAAAATAGGGAATGGCCCACAGGATAAAGAACTCAGGTCTAAAGTAAATGAGACACTAAAAGATGTATGACCAGTCTCCCAGAGTTTTTCTTCTTTTCCAAAACTGATATGTAGCCAGGAGGATGAATGCAAACCTGGTAAGAGCACAAGCTTGTTGAGAGAGAATGCTGAACCCTTTCTACTTGGTTTCTTACCAAAATGAGGCTGTGAGGAGACCATTTTTCCATCTACAGTGAAAAATAATATAAAGATTTTTCCCCCTTGTAGGTGGAAAATTGGGTTGTGGGGATTATTGCAGTAGGACCACTGATCACATGTCTCTAGGCATCTTGCCTAGGTCAATTTTCAGTGCCATGGGTAAAATAAGCCCATACTCTTCTGAAAAACAGTCTCTAACTGTAGCTGCTAAGGGTTCACAGAAGCTGTGTCAGTTGTGTCTCATTATCTCAATAGTGTAGCATAATAACTGCATAAACCAAGTACCAGAGGCACACAAAAAGGTGCAGTGTTAGTGGGTGCTCACCTAGCACTGGTGTCCAAAACCTCTGGAAAGTCATCTCTTCCACCATCCTGCTATCCATAGGCACTTGCTGAAATAAAGGTACAGAAGCCCTGATTATCTTCGTTGAATTTGACCCCCCCCCCACATTAACACCTTCATACCCCAACATGTGTTTCACCTCTTGAATCTCTCTCTCAGAGGAATGTGGCTGGAATCAGATGCCCTCCTGCCTGCTGGCCATACATAGTTTTTTACTGATTCAGGTGATCTGGTGAACCAAATCACCTTTACATTACAGGTTCATGTAAAGACAGACAGACGGACAAGAAGGGAGAGACTTTAGAACATATGCAAATATGTGCTCTTTGGTCTTAGCTCAAATTTGGTGCTTAACTCAAAACCAATTCACATATTATATAACCTAAAAATGGGTGGTGGGGAAAGGCAATGAACCATTATTTTCAAATACATGTGGGTTTTGCAGGTCCATTAATAAAGAATCCATGGTTGGCTGCAGCTTCCTTCTCTTTGTGGTAACTGAGTTTGATAATATGATGAACAGCCCTCAGTTTGCATTAAATATTAGATGCCTATAAACTGAGTTTCTAGCCATGGTGGCCATGGTCACTTTAATACAGTTAATGCCTAAGTCAACATCCACTCTGGACAATGTCACACTCTTTCACTTCCCTGTGTGTTTTTGCTGTGAAACCACAACCATAGCATGGAAGGATGCTTTTTTTCCCTAGAGAACTATTTATATAACAGACATACTTAAAGTTTGGAATGATCAGATCTTCAACTGCTACAGTGAAGATTGACATCTGCTGCTGCCAAGCATGAGTGATGGTCGGACCATATTGATTTGTACTAACTACACCCTCCACTGAACAGGCTGATGCACATCCTAAGCTTCTGGCTACAGAAAGAGGTTTCAGTAAAGTCTGCAGAACATGAAGGGGATCTTCATATTCCTTAGCCCACGAACTTTAGAAAAGCTTTGCTGGGTCAAATGGAAGGCCTATCTAGTCCTGCATTCTTCCAGATGGCAGCCAGCCTGAGGCCTGTGGGAGCCCCAGAAGCAGGACACAAGGGCAATAGCCTTTTCCCGTCTATGTTCCCCAGTAACCAGTATTGAGAGATATAACGCTTCTGATAATGGAGGCAATATAATGCCAGAAGGACTATTGGCCTGGGAAAGCCTTGTGCTTCATAAATGTTTCAAATCTTTTAAAGCCCTCAAAATGGCAGCTGTCTCTCTATCTTATGGCAGTGCATTCCATGACTTAACAGTGACTGAGTTTGGTTAGCATGCTGTGGCTCATCATGGGTTGAAGCTCAGGATGATCTTTGGCAACTGTGGGCATAATATAGCATATCCAACCATATTCGGGAGTTGTCATACCATGAGAAACTGGCAAAGATGGGTTATGCAAGGGTTAAACAGCTTTTGTACAACCCCAAAACAGAGGGATTTTTAACTCTCATGTAACCCCCACACACGGGGTTCGTGGGACACAACAAGGTAGAACTTGTACAAACAACTGCTATGTGCTATTTGAAGAAGTATTCCCTTTTATCTATCCTTAACAACCCACCGTGTAGCTTCACTGCATCACCCTGGGTTGTAGCATTTTAGAGAAGGAGAAAAAACTATTCCCTGTCCTCTTTCTCCACACCATTCACGATGTTAGAAATCTCCATGTTCTAAGCCCCAAACTTTGCAATATTTCATCTTAGCAGAGTTGCCCCAGCTTCTTAATCATTTTGTATGTGCTCTTCTACAGAGTAAAGGGGAGCAGTGGCAGGTGCATCTTTTCCATGCTAGTAGGAAATTAGCTCTAAATAGTTAACATAGCTGTCTTCTTGCACAATGCACAGTTGTTAATATTAACTTCTTGGTTCTTTACACAAATCCTTGAAAGGATATGACTCAGAATACAAGAGCTGCAACTTGAGTACTACTGTTAATACAAGAACAACTGTCTGATTATGAATTTAAAACACTGTTATGATCAAAGGCACTTCATAGACATGAAGGCTTCATATAATGAAATACAACATGTAGGGCTTGGGCATATGGGGACACTGACACAAATGCAGTTGCCTGTCTGTTCTGTCCCTATGCATACACTTCAGGCAGAGAACTTAAAACAGTTCAGTCTAAGGAAATTCACTTGAGGATGAGCTGCAGCATGTTAACAGTGGAATGTAGTTTGCAGTTGTAGTAATTGCATCCCTAAAGAGGGTGAAAATAAATAGAAATGCAATGACACTGAAAGAGTGGCCTAATTGGAAGGTCCAAGTAGAGCTATGGAGGACTACTTCCCCACAGTTTATGTCCCAGTCATTTTCTTTAAATGGAGGGATCTGCTCTATAGATCTGTGAATAAACTAGTCATTTAAAGTACGTAAAATTAAGGATCACCTTTACTGTAAATTACATCTAGTATCTTGGCTGGGTGTGCTGCTCATCTTAAATAAGATCCTGTCTCATTCCTATTTGTAGATACCACCAAGCAAATTTACTGTGCTTGCTTCTACCAGGGTTTCTGACCCTGTGCTGAAGAGAATGAAAATACTACCTCCCAGAAGAACAGTTGAGAAAGCTTAGGATTGTGACTTACAACTCCCAAATTTTTTAAAAAAAAATGTAAAAGAACAGCCTACACACAAGACAGATCAATGCCTATATCCACGTTCGCAGTACAAACCCTGAACTCAACAGTTTAAGGAAAATGCCAAGGGGTGAGTTTTCGGTATCACTGGCATCACACTGGTTTAACTGCTGACATCCCGTCAGTGCACCAGGAGGGCTGCATGGCTTCATTAGGCTTCGTGCACAGGCAGTACTGCGGTCCTGATACATTCTGCACTCTGGGACTCTGCCTGGGGCTGGCAACGGATCCCCAGTGTGGAAGTAATACATCTGTGGTCAAATTATTTCTGGAGGAGAACCAATGGGGTTCTACTTATCCTTACAGTGATCCTCTTGTATAAATATGTTCTGAGAAATCAGATTTATCTTAATTCACAGTTTTTTGAAGAAAAAAGATAATGCAAGAAAACAAGCTTTGAGAACAAACCCTTTATAGCTACTGGGAACGAATTATCTTCAAATTGTAACGTATGCCCACCCTCTCTATGTTTGATGGGATTCCTTTCAAGTTTCTGGGGTTATAAACGAAAATGTGTCTCACTGCATCTGCCACAAAAGTTATTAAAGTAGCACATTAAAAATTAGAAATTAAAGTGACTGTAAGAATTTGTCAACTGGGTACTTTTGCGTTGGTAGCAGTGAGGAAAATGAAAGCAGAAGCCGACTGGCAAAATTCATACTTGGAAAAGCAAAGAGATAAGTTCCTTTTCACAGATGCAAAAAGAAAAAAAAAGTCAATCCATCTCCTATTTGGCCTTCTCCTAATTCTTCTGCCTTCAACTTTCCCTAGCATGATTGTCCTCTTCAGTGGGTCTTGCCCTACTGCCTGACAGCCTGACAGTGTTGACATTTTTTGCTTTTAGGGAAAGTTTTGGCTTGATTTGATCTAGAATTCAGTTGTTTATCTTTGTCTTGGCACAAGATATTTGCAAAGCTCTCTTCTAGCACCATGTTTCAAATGCATCAATTTTCTTCCTGTCAGTTTTCTTCTCTGTCTGGCTTTTACACCCATAAATCGTGATTCAGAATCCAGTAGTGTGGATGATCTTGGCCTTGGTCTCCAGTGAAATGTCCTTACACCTGAGGACCTTTTTTAGTTCCTTCATTTTTGCACTTACAAGTCTCAACCTTCTTCCAATTTCTCGGCTACACATCCTGTTTAAATTGATGACAGAGTCAAGGTATGTAAAACCTTATACAATTTTCATTTCTTCATTGCTGACTGTAACTTTTTTCTTTCACTTTCATCAGCAGTCATTTCATTTCTGCTTTCTGACAGTAATATGGTATGATATGCATATCTTACATTATTGATGCATCT
This sequence comes from Varanus komodoensis, assembly GCF_004798865.1. Lineage (NCBI taxonomy): Eukaryota > Metazoa > Chordata > Lepidosauria > Squamata > Varanidae > Varanus > Varanus komodoensis. The sequence goes on from NW_025335268.1 coordinate 135,766,755, forward strand.
TCCACCAGTTTTTACTTTCTATGATTCTGATCCAGCTTTCCTTATACTACGTCTTGCATACAGATTGAAAGGACAAAATACACCTTTGTCTGAGGCCTTTGCCTAGGAGAAACCATTCTTTTTCTCCATATCCTGTCCTAACAGTAGCTTCGTGGACATGATACAGGTTACATATTGGGGCAATCAAGGTACACCTATTTCTTTCAGGACCAGGCTGTGCTGTAGTATATAAAATATAGGCTGATGCTTTTTTGAAATACTTCTGTTTCATTAACCAATATATATTTGCAATATGAACTCAAGTGCCTCTTCCTTTTTGGAATCCAGCTTGAACATTGTGCATTTCTCATTCCAGATAGGTTAAAATTTGTTCCAACACTTTCAGTATCACTTTGCTACATGAGAAGTCAGTGCAATGCTCCTGTCATTGCTGTACTCTTTTTTATCTCCTTTGTTGGGGATTCAAATATAAACATTCCTAGTCTGTAGGCCATTGTTTTATTTTCCATATTTGTTGCCATATTCTTCTTAGGATTAGGTCCAATTCAGTCTCCACAGCTTGGAATAGTTCATTTCTGTGCCAGTCAGTGTCAGCAGTTTTGGGAGTTTCACTCTTGGTAGCCTTATCTAGGAGGAACTCACACCTTGATCTTTGAAACATCTGTTGGGAATGGAAAAGAATACACTGTTTTGAAATTCATGGCACTTCTGATCACACTGCAGCTCCAACTGCAGTATTTCAAAATGCTTCCATTAAAATATTCTTTGAAGGCAGCATGGATAGAACATTTACTATAGATTATGCTCCTCCAATGCTCCAGTTGGTGTTTACAAGCAGATGTTTAAAATTCAAAGCCCAAGCCTATGTTTCAAAGTTGTTCTTTCAAGGGGGGAAAAATCTATTTGAGCAGAAGTTCCTCAGCCAAATGAACTTCTAATGTGGCATCTGTGGCTTTGCCTCAAACGAAAGCTCCTTTGAAAATTCATATGACCTGAAAAAGAGATTTAGAGTGATTTGTATGCAGATGGGTTTATTTAACCTGAATATATTTATGCAACCGCATTATGATAAGTTGAGGAAACCTTCTGGCCCACCCATCTCCTGCAAATCCCTCCAGCTCCCCAGCCAGAAGAAATATCTTGGCACATATACCCTAATAATGTAATCAGATACGCATTGGGAATCTCACTAGAGATTTAGGCCTTTGAAAATCTTTCCAAAGGAAAGTAAATAGGCGCTGTCAGATTTCAGCAATTTCAGAAGAAGGATTGCAAACTGAGATTTGAAAGAGCAAACAACCAATCTGTTCTCCATTGGCTGATAGTGTCTTTTGGGGTAATACAGCAAGCAACATTCATAGCAAAAGAAAAAGAAGAAAACTTAGGCTGCAGTCCTATGTACCTATCATTTACATGAGAGTAAGCCCAATTCAATTCAGTGCTATACACATCTGAGTAGATATGCATAGGAACTCATTGTTTTTTAAGCTGTGCATTTTAATCTCTGTAGGGAAAACCTTTTGGAGAAAGACATAACCAGCATTTCCACTTTGCACAAGGTGGCATTTTCTTGCTGTTTCTTTATATGTCACATTCTTCATTAGTTAAGTGCAGAGTAATCAGCATTGTGAGGCTGTGGACTTCCTCAGTTCAGGATAGTGCAGAAGACTGAGCACAGAAAAGGTCAGGGCTCTTTTTATAGAATTCCACTCACTGCAGATAAAATCAAGGGTTTCCTAAGCAATTAGTGGTTAGGTCTCTGTGGAAGTAAGTACCTTTCAAATGGTTTTGACAGATAGGGAAAGAAGTGAAAAGGAATCAGAGATTTATTGAATTTGGGGGAGAAGCAGCTTGTAATAAGATTGCAACCTACTCTGGTTTATCTCTTGGATGCTACTGGCTTTACTGTTTGGTATCTTCAAGTAAAAGTGAAAATGAGGATTAAACTGGACTTGATGTGGTAGCTCTCTGAACAGGATCTCCTGCATGTTTGACATGCTATTGTGGTATACATATCTGGATATAGTTCCACACAGAGCAAATAGTAGCCTTGGGAGTGATTTATATGAGCTAAAAAGGTCATTTTAAATTATAAAAGGTCCCTTCCGGCAGCACAACTCCTCTGCCACTGTTTTCATTCATTTGCTTGTATCTTTGAATGCAGGAGAATGCAGGAATGCATATAGTTTCATCCTGATACTCTTGCCAGTTGAACTCAGGGCATAGAAAATGGGCATTTGGAAGTCATACTAATCAACAACAATGTGGGTTTTTTTCCACTGGAACAATAATTTCCACACTAGCTGGCTTAGGGACCAAACCCTATCCACTCTGGGATAGTCCTATTTACATCTTAAGAGTATAAGGTATGAAAAAGCTCCAGTCCAAGTATTTATTAAATGTAATGTCTATAATGCTTCTCAGTCTAGAAATTATGTAAATGAAAATTGTCATGATGTCTGTGGTGTCAGACAAGAAACAATCAGCTGAAGAAATATGTGCATCCATGTTTACATTATCGATTGCAGAATATGAAAAAATATAGATGCAAATGGCTTTTGCAGACTTCTTAAAAATGAATTTGCATTTTGAAAAATATATGAATCTAGTCCTCCTGGTTATAGAAGAAAAATCTGAACTCACTAGCACAGTCTCAGGCTTTAGCTTAAATGTCAAAACTAGAAATGATCTGATTATTCAGGGACCATGGGATAATTTGACATAACTTTATTCAGGACTGTTCTAAGTCCCTTTGCATGGCACCCTGACTCCATTTCTGCATTTTTCTACAGACCAGGGCTTAAAGTGGAAATATTAAATCTTCAATAATGTCCCTGCTGTATGACACAAAATGAGATACATTCCAGATTATGAAAAGAATACTCTAAAAGGCAATTTGTTTGACACAGTTGAACAATGGCAATGAGCAGAGTGGCCAGGTCTAGTGGGCTGAAGGATTCTGCAGATTCCCAGTTCTGGGGTCAGAAAAGAGCTCAGATATGCACTTGGATCTACAGCAATGCAGCAAGAACCATTCTGAGGTTGCTTCTCTGAGGTTGTAAGAACAACCTTGAAGAAGGGGCAAAGAGAGAACTCTGGTTGGAGGAGAGGAGACTGAGGCCACCAGTATACAATATTCCCTGGCTGTGCTCTGGACTTCTCTCTCCATCTGAAGTCTCACCACTGATTTTCATAGCACCAAAAAAAAAAAAAAAAACACCACCCCACACACACAAAAGCAAAAATTTCCTCTGCATTCCTCCTGCCCTGTAAGGATGTTCATAATCCTTTGAGTTTGAAGACTTATATGCATATGCACAGGCATGTCTGTTTTGCATCATGCATTCCAACCTCAGGAGATGTTGGGGTTTTTTGGCCCAGAATTCCAGTCCTCTTGTAAATTAATCTAGGATTGTGGCTTAATTTGACAGACAGAACAGTTTGCTTTAAATTGCTGACAGTGTAGAGAAGGGGCTACCCTTCAGGGGTAGAACACATGCCAAAACTCCCAGTTCCAGCACCCCTGTTTGAAGCTCTGGAGAGTCACTGCCAGTCAGAGGGGCTGTTCTTACCACAGGGCAGCCCAGGACAAGTTATTTCCCATCCAGTGAAGCCCAGGTACACATGAATATGCAACTTCCACTCATGGATTGGTGTGTGGTGCAAACGTGAAGAACATGGCCTATGAGAGGATTCAAACAACCTTTATAGAACCCATGGGCTGCATTAGACTTGGATGACATAAGAACCCCTGGTCAAATAATGACCCCATTGGAAATGCAACCTGGTGCTGTGGACACAGCTGCTCATTATGGGTTGAATAACTCACAATAAGCCCCAGTGTGTCTTCTGAACCCAGTCAGTGCTGACAGGGCTAGATAGGCAGATCATCCGACTCAGCATAAAGCATCTTCCCATGTTCTGGTGTTAAGCAGCTGCTTGTATCCTGGCACTGCATTTCAAGTGAATCAAGAGCATTTGATAAATGCACTGAGCAAGTTCAGACAACAGAGGGTGGTGAATAAGCCACGATGCCTGCATGCTGTCTGATTTCCCTAATTGCTCTCCCTGGGCACGATCTATCATGATGTCTGGTCCTAACAAGGGTGGGAAACCGAGGTGGGTGAGCAATCAGGCCATGGGGTCTGGGTGGCTGGTTGGGCACCCTGGCCATCCACCCTCACAGCTTTCCGTTATCATATGATGCCACATCTGATGAAGGCAATTAGGTCAATTGAGCAGCATATGACCAGCCCAGGCAGGGTGATTAACAACATGCTGTGGCTTATTAACTGTTCTTGTATCATGTGAACCAAGCCACTGAAAGCATAAGACAGAAAAGTTTGTCGATTACATTTTAATCAGCATTGACAAATCACTGTTTAAAACGAAAGGGAACCGTTAGGAAAAGAACACTGAAAAATGGGCAAGATGTAGCAGGGGAGAAAATGGCTATGATAAAGTGATGTCTGGAAAAATGGTTGAGGAAATAATATGCCCAACAAAATAAATTGAGAAACACCAGAAAATAAGAAGATATCATTTATTTCTCATGTATTCCTCTCCGAGTGACTGAGCAGTAACAGTGCATTCAAAATGCAGCTTTAAAATCATCTTCTGGTTCTGCATTCATATGAAGATAAGAAGAACCCTGGCTTATCTCTCCAACAACAACCTAGCCCAACATCCCATATTCCACAGCTGTCCCAAGAAGGCTCAGAGCAGAAGACGTGTGCCACAGCTATTGGTATTCCAAGGCATGTTGTCTTTGAACCTGGAAGTAGTGTGCGGCCATCAAGAGAAACCATTGATAGCCCTTTTCCCCTTGAATTTATTTCATTCCCTTTTAAGGGAAATTTAAATTTAGTGTCTGCCCAGACACTAGTGTCTGTAACTTCAGGCTACAGGTATCTATCCAGAAAGCATATATTTCAGCGTTCCTCCCTCCCCAAGTATTTTGGCTTGGCTTTTATTTTTGATTTCTGGTTACTGGGTAAACATTTCTGGTTCTGGAATCCTGCCTGCAGTCTATATATGTATGCGACAGACTCGAAGAAAGCCAGGCTATGCTACACACTAGTAGGTGCAATGTAGTATATTTCCTACCCTGTGGCTGTTTTGCTAGCACATTCCCAATTATGCAGTTAAATACCAAACTGTGTTTCTTGAAACTTGTGCAGCTCATTAAGGACTGATGCTATTATATTTAATGAATGCACAACCTATTTCAAGATGTGTCATGTGTAAAAAATACATTGTTCATCCATGATAATATACAAGCAGACTGAACAATTTTTAATGTAACATGTACAAGGATTTTTCAATGTACATGAATTGGTTTTGACCATGTAAGTGGCACTAATGTACAAAACTAATATTTTGTGAGCTAGTCCCAAATCTTTCTGAAGAAAAACAGTTTCACTTTAATTTTCTGGTGTCTTCCAGGATTTAGCTACAGATTCAAATATTAGGATTCCCTGACACGTCCCTCTATGCACTCCCATATGCGTACAAACCAGCGCAGATTGCTGCAAATGTATTTCTTATGGGCTAGAAGATAAAATACCTTTGCTCCTGGTGGATCCTTCCTCTATAAACCTTTCTCCAAATGGATAGGCTGCCACCAGACAAGAAGGACCTCTTGACACACCTCTGTTTTTTCCAGCTGCTTGGAAAGTTACTAAGCATTGTTTCCAAGAAGTCTTCCCTTTAGCCCATCTGCAGAAAAGAAATAAACAAACAGAAAGACAATTTTGATTTCTTTCCTGAAGCACAGAAACAAAAACCTTGTAAAAAACCTGAGAATGGAAGCAATAATTTTGTGATCACATAGTCCTTCACATAGTAAAATTTCTTTTTTAAAGTAACACAGCCATATATCCCAATATTAAAAAGCAGTTTAACTGAGGGTGAAAGGGGAGAAAAGTGGGGAGAAGAAGGGAAGACAACTATGACATACACAATATAGCAGATAAAGATTAAAAATCATTTTAGCTAGTTGCATGATGCATCCTTAAATGGAGGCTTGAATTTCACAGCATATGTAGAATTCATTGCAGAGAGTATAGTCTATGTAAGAGAGAGAGTACCTTGGCTTCCAGTTAAATGGTATAAGAAAGACTTACTGGGAATGGTCAAATTTAGCAAAGACAGGTTGCTGTTTTATACAGTCATGCAGTAGCCTCTATTTCTGTTGTCAGTGGTATATAATCAAAAAATTAATAGTTTAATTTTTAAGCATACTTTTAAAAACGTCTAAAGAATGACTTAAGCTTTTGAATATGTGCTAGTAAACATGAAGGCAAGATTGACCTGTTTAGGTGTTCCAACACAGTGTCGACTTACTAGATATTTCAGGGTTCACCATTTCAAAGTTTGTTTGAACGTGATACTAATAATTGCTACATAACATATGAAGCAACTCTCTGTAACTGTCTACAGCATCAACAGTTCTATACTATAGTCTAATTCACAAATACTAATTTTACAGGGAAATAATTCGTGTTTATGCCTTCACCACTACCTCCTGAGCATCAACATATTTTCTTATGGAGGTGCATGGTAAATGATTAAATAAGTGGTAGCAGGAGACAGCTCTCTGCTTTAACAGCAAAGAGCGAGTGCTCTACAACTGTTTGGTGACTTTCTATTAATTGTTCATGCAGTCTATCAATTCACGAACACAGTGTTGGTTCATTAGCAACTCATCATTCTCAGAACAACATTAGAATCCACTGGAGCCACAGAAAATGTAGGATATCTTCCAAAATCTCCCTTTTTTCCTTTTTTTTCAGAGTATGCATCTATGTAACACTCAAAAGCTGACACAACTAGTCAATAGTATGGTGTGGTTTGTCACCAATGAATATTTATGTATTTCTGCCACCAGAGGGACTGGCCATGAAATGGTGAGCAGTGAAAAACCACTGATTGTCTTACAGCTTGCTCTGACAGTAAAAGTATTTCATAGACAGTAAAGTCACGCAGCCATTGTTATGGAAATTTCTTCCATTTTGAAAACATAAAGTTTTCACTAGATTCATAAACAGATATGATTTTTCTTATATTTATTTTTTTAAATGAAGTTTCAGTTCTATCCACCCCCATGTCATTTAAACAGTGGAAAATAAAAACATTAAATGACATCACTTTCATTTTAGTCTTCAACAATAAAATCCTCTATCTGCAAGAAATTTAATCAGATGTTTACTAGGAAGCAACATTATGTCTTCATGAAATGTAGAATATTGAACTTTGACACCATTAGACCAAATTTCTTTTCCTTCCTGTACATTTTAGACACTTTTGGGGTAATGGAAATGCAATAAGCATTATCCATTTGTCACCACTCAACATAGTAGGTGCAACTAGCAAAAACCTTGCTGTTGACCAAAAATAGATTGTTAGCTCATTATTCAGGCTGATCTTTATATTACTACTTTAAAGTTATGATCACTGAGTAAACATATGCCGAGAGTTATTACACAAAGAAATGCATGTTATTATGGTACATGCATAAAGATAAACCATGGTTAATATGACCCCCAGGGAGGGTCCAGCTCCCACACTTTACAGTAGGACGGATGATTCTGCAGTTCAAAGTTTACCAAGTGAAGATACTCAGATGCAGTTTGCGAAACTGTCCACCTTGGAAAAGGAGGGAGATGTTTCAGAACAGGGAGGGACAGGGATCAAGGAAGAATTCCTTTACCTTGTAAGGAGAAAACAAGCAAAGCAAATGGACTAATTAATAAGTGACTTACATTCCCATCATCTAGCTGTCAAGCAGCAGAAGCCATCCTGAGGGTATACAGGGAAGCAGGGTAACATTTCACTTTGGATTCGACTCTTCACATGGGCAAATGCCACACCCAAATCTCAAAGAGAATGTTGCTTTGATTTATGCTACTTTTACTTATGCTATTTATTGGAATTCTATCATGCCCCTTTAGCCAAAATGGCTTACTAACCTGCTAAGCTCCAATGTAAGGACTGTGCTTCCAGAGTCTTATCTAAATCTTCTGGAAAGGGAAGAGACTTACATAACCCATGGTTTCTTGACTTAGCCAGATTTTTCTGTCAGATGCTAGAATGGGCAATGGTTTGTTTTTTCAGTCCCTGGGTTATTTCCCTCTTCTTTCACCTGAACCACCTTGTATATTTACATATCTACAAATACCTTTGTAGAGCTGTAGTACTGGGATGCTGTTTTGTTTTTATTATCTCTTACACACTGGCTTGGTTTGCACAAAATTAGAAGCCACTGTTGATTAATATCCATGGTAACTTGTAAACCAGACTGTTGTCTTTATAGCCTGACAAAACAACCCATCAATATCTCATAGCTTTGGATTCACACATAATAACCCATGGTTTAAACAACCCAGAATTCACAACCCAACAAGCTATGTTTCTCTTTCTGGGTTTACCATGGTTTGTTTGCACAGCTGCATTCATACATTGTGGCAATCCACAATTCCAGAACCCATTCCAAAAGTTAGCATTATGTGCAAATCAAAACTCAGTGAAAAGGGTGTGCACCAGCTTGCTGAACTACAATGGCCATTGGGTATTATAAAATCTGGAAATCTGTTTGGGAGAGAGCTGGGAGAGCTCTCGTCAGCACATGCAGGCAATTGACATCTTGTGAGAGGGAGAAGAGTAGACTGGACACAGGTGATGATTGATAAAAGGCAATGCTTTGAATAATAGTAATAATATTAATAAAAATTGTAATAGATTTTAAAATTGAATTGAATTAAAAACAAATCCTACTATATTTCCTTCTCATTTAAAAATTATATAATTATATTAGAACCTTACCATAAAGATGCTATACCTACATTCACAATCTCTTAAACTGAGTCAATGACTCTGTTGTATTCATACATATTGAATTACCAATCATTCAGACATGGGCATTCATTTCATGAAAATGGCTCTAGGCAGTCTAATTAGCAGCACTTGTACCTTGAAAATTCTGTGCTTTCAGTTTTTGTTTCTCTGACTAAAGTCACATGTGCAAAATTTCACACAGGCTGGACAGGACTGTTGTTCTGAGCTGGGCAAAAGGATTAGTTAACACAAAAAGACAATAGAAGAGGGTGGATGAAATTGGGTTGTTGGGGTTTTTTAAAAGAATACTAGAATCATAGAATATTAGAGTCGGAGGGGAGCAGGAAGGCCATTGGGTCCAACCCCCTGCTGTTTGAAAAGAATTTTTTTTAAAGAGATCCAGTCAGGTTTTTTAATGTAAATTCTAATGGCAATGCACAACACTGCTACTTTATTTACACAGTTGATGTAGTTCCAGCACAGGTAGTGTCTAGAGATATGCCAGGGCTGTAAACTGCTGCAACAGTTTTCCAGGGAAACCTGTGGCATCGGCTCACACTATGAAGAGAATAGGCCTTCTACTGGCACTGTGTCACTGATGTAAATGGATGGGCTGCACTGGATACTGGTCTAGCTTTCTCTTAAATAATAGCTAGTTTAATATTGAATATTCTGGATATAAATATGTAAACTGTACAGTTAATCTGCAATCTGGTTCAAACCCTCCAATAGAGGTTCTATGGTGGACCACTTTGTATGGAGTGAGCAATTAAACTGATCATTTCACAAAAATGAATATTTACACTCTCCCAACCAAACACAAGCATATCCTTTTCACCTCATGAAAATAAACTGTTCTAGTCTGCTCAGTAACTATCAAACCTCACTTCATCATTCAGACAGGCATGCGCATTTCATTTTTGTTTTTGTGGAGGTGAAGCTTGGCTAAGACAGCTTAAACTACAAATATGTAGCATTGGAAGAAAGAAAAGAAAATAATATTGTCTATTGTGTTTGTATGCCATATTTAGGCTATCATCCTAAACTCACTTGTCTGGGATTAACTCAGTCGACCTTATTTCTGAGTAGTCCTGCATGGGATTGTAATATTAGCTTCAAACTTTCATGGGTGAGATACTCTTAAGTTAGAAGGACAGGCCTTGGTCAGCATGGCAAGCAGAAACTAAGCCAAAATAGGGATGGCTGTGCTCCTTCTGCATTTTCTAATTTGACTGAGAAGTTTAATTTTACTTTGGCACTTTAGTTCCTGAAGGAAAGAAAACACAGAGGAAACACTTCTTTTTCACTTCAGCAGCTGCCTAGGAGAATCACACCTTGTCCGAAAGGGTAAGGAACACAAAATTCTGAGACAAATGCATGGTGGCATAATAAATTCTCATAAAAGCACAGATAAAATCAGCATGGGTTTTTGTTCCGTATTCCAGGTAAGGAGAAGCAAATGAGAAAGCAATTAAGTGACCTCAGAGAGTTATTTTATTTCTAGACAGGATTCTGAGATAGCTGTTGAGATATAGCAACCCTTAGAGAAAATATACCAAATGTGCATTCTGTTATGCCCTGGATGAGCACAGCTAAAAGATTCTCTGCTCCTAGCCAATTCGAATTTAAACATACTTCACTTTGGGTTCCAAGATGATACTGGACAAATAGTTGCAGAATAACTTGATACCTACCAGGAAGAGAGTCTTTTAGTACTGGCAGTCCAGTAATGCAACAGTCTTCCCAAAGAGGTTCACCTGGCATCATTTTGGGCAGTTTGATGCTAGGACAAGTCTGTCCTGTTAAATAGGCCTTTTAAATTCCATGCAGTCTAGGCATCTCAGTTTTAAAACACATGTTTTCAGTGTTGAGGTATTAGTGAGTTTTCCTTGTTCTAATTTGCTTTTACTTTTATGCTTTATCTTCCAGCTTTCTACAGTCTAAAGAAGGACTTTTTGTTTGTTTTTATCTTTAGTTATTTCATCCTGCCCAGTAAATTTTATGTTATGCAGTGGTATACAAATGCCATAAATAAATAAATTTGTGTATCTGGATGGGATTATTTTAAATTTTATTTTATATTTGCTATGTTTTCCAGAGTTGTTTATCATATCAAACTTGTAACCCATGATCTGATAATTCTGGGAAAAGAAGAAAGGTCTATCCAAATTCAGAGCAGCCAAGATATGATATGAAAATGCTTATTGATATTCTAAAATGAAATCCCAGTTTTATGACAGAGCATTAACATTTTGGTGCTTTGTGTGTCATTGCAGTAGAAACAAGTATCTGCCACTGCGGATTGATAGGATAAGAAGATGCAAAGGTAAGGGTTTACTGTAGATAAATCTCAACCTAGCTAACATCCCTTGAGAAAGCATCTAGCCTTGACAAGCTTTGGACTTTTTCCCTCTTGTAAAAGGCACCAAACCGTTCACAAGCAAAGTCACCATCCCAAACTGCTTTATGACACACAGAATGCAGAACATAAAAGTTTACAAGCTTAGAGAGAATGATTTACAGAATGCTTGGTTATCTTCTGAAACAGAATGAGTGCTGAAGCACAGTCAAAACTGCGCCAGTGCACAGCAAGCCCTGAAAAGTGGTCATTTAGCAGTTCACCTCTATTTGCTTGAGTCATTAAATGAGATAAAAGTCACTTCAGTCGCCACTTAATTTGGTTGCTTCCAGTAGCTAATGCCATGTGATTGCCACTAATCATCCTCCTTTAGAGAATAAAAAAGTAAAATGTACGTAAAGGCTGGAGCTGGACAAGGATGGGCAGCTGATTGTGAACATGGGCAATGTATGCGTGCCAGTGTTCACAATCCTATTGCCTGGAATGGCCTTTTCAGATGGCTCCCGAAAGTCAAAAACGGCACATGCCATTTCTCTAAAATAGAAGATTAGAGCAGCTTCATGTGATATAATTTTAACTGGTACTTATTACCAGTAGCCTGGCACTGTGTACTCACTCTAATGGCAACTTTTGAGGCTCACACATATCTCTTTTAAAAAACCAAAAACGAAACGTCGCTACGTTGTGTGTCAGAGTCCGTTGTGGCTGCCCATCCCTGCCACAGTTCACTACAAAGTCAATCACACAGGGTAGTCTGTGGCAGGACTGATTTGTCTATCTTTCCCACCCCAAGCCTGCCATGACTGCAAACCGTTCATATTTGCTTCTTGTTATGACTTTTTTGCCTCTTTAACTTTCTTCTTGAGGTTAGAAAGTCCAGCTTGACAGCCAGTTTTCATTATCTTCATTTTGAGTTTTTGTCACTGCATATTAGCCAATCAGGATTACTTGGCTAATAGGTAGTTACTTGGGATTCCTAGAGATATATTCCAAATGATTAATCTAAATGTGAATATATTGATTAATGAGATCTCACAAGACTGAGACATCTAGTTAAGCTTGTGGGCTATGGCTAATGTACTGAAGATGAATACCTAGTTTACATGTTATATTGGCTTCCCTAATATAATATGGCAAATAGTTTCAAAAACATAACTCTTTGTTGTATAGATACTTCTGTGGTTCATCTCTGTCAAGCATATCTTTGAAAAGGTTATAACTATCTATTAAGGATTTGGCTTTACAAATCTTTACAAATATCATTGGGCTTACTGTGTTTTCTGACCTGTACTAGATTTGGCTCTATTGAGCTTTGATTAGATTTTAAACTGTGGTCAGTTTTGGAATCCTCATTTCTAGACCCTCTTGTCAAATGGATGGCAAGCAGGTTCCTGTCATATTCAAACAGTAGGGTTCTTCCTACTGTTAGGTTATCCCACGATTGTGGCAGCCAGTGCTTCATCAATTACAGTTTGGCCCCTTTTCTCATGCTAAAGTGACCTTATGGAAAAATTCAGATTGCTTCATGCAACCACCACTACACTGGATCCTTATAAAAGCCAGCAAGGGAGGTTCCTTGTTGCCTTCAAGACTAAGTGGTGAGACAACTTCTGAAGAAACCCTCTCTTGATCTGGAAGAATTACATTAGGCCAACATTAGGCCAGAAGCAAGGTTTCCTAGTCAAGGTTCTTGAGAGGGTGGCTACCAAACAAGTCCAGGAACTCTTGGATGACAATGATTATCTTGATCCATTTCAGTTGGGGTTCAGGTCTGGTTTTGGCAGGGAAAAAGCCTTTGTCACCTTGTATGATGACCAATGCCAGGAGGGACAGGAAGAATGCTAACCTGTTAATACTGCTGGACATCTCAGTGGCTTTCAAAACCATTGACCCATGGTATCCTTCAGGAATGGTTGTCTGAGCTGGGATGAGGATCTGCTTTTACTTGGAAGGCCATTTCCAGAAGGTGATGCTTGAGGAATATTCTTCACCCCCATGGATTCTTCAGCATGGAGTTCTTCAAGGTGTCTCCTCTGTCCCCCATGCAAATCAACATCTACATGAAACCACTGAGTGGGGTCATCCACAGTTTTGGAGTGTGTTGCCATCAGTATGCTGAGGATACACAGCTCTATTTCTTCTTTTCATCATCAGCCGGTAAAACTGCGCATGTGCTAAATTGCTGTCTGTCTGTGATAATGGACTGCATGAATGTTAACACACTGAACTTTCTGGAACTTGACCTTTGGACTATGCTTTTGGACAGTGTCTTTGGATTGTGATATTTTATACTGTGTTCACTTGGATTTATCATTTCCCCAGCTTTGGCCCTGGATTGTTAAACAAATGTGCCTCTTCCCTTTGGCCCACTGAACCTGTTGCAGGACTCTAGCTTACACCTGCATCCTGGTACTGGCATTCCAACCTTAATTGCCCACCACCCATGGACCTTATACCACCCTTCAGGAAACAGTCCAGCTTTGCACAACATGAGGACCAACCAAGGCTTGATGGACTGTCATGTTCAGCAGATTCACTTTGTCTATGGCTGGGTAGCAGTGAGATAGTGGAGCCAGATCTCATAGAGCACAAGCACCACCAGCACTTTGTGACTGCAGGAAAAACTGCGCCAGCAAAACTGCGCCAGCAGTACTGCCATCACTGTCATTGCATTCCTTGTTCCTTCGGCACTTAGATGCAATCTTTATGGTAGGGACAGTGGGGATGGGGATACATTCTTCTGGCAAAAATATATACTGTAGCTCCTTGTTGTAATGCAGTGTATTTTGGTATGGCTTAGTGTTGTATGAACAATGAGGACTCACTAGCATTACAAAAGACCTCCTTCTGCAGATTAACATGGCTATAACTGGTATGCTAATAGGAATCAACACAACTGCCTGAATTTTTGGACTCTCCTCCAAACTATGGCTAGGGAGTGTCATGATAAGTGGCTACACTTCAAAATTTAGCAGTACACCATTGAACCAGGTCTCCCATGCTTTCACACATGCAATGTAACATCCATTGAACCATGAAGCTGCATTTGGCATTATTGACAATGATGTCATGGATGAGCACTGATTGATTAAATTGCATGCCAGTCTGGTGATTTATGATCCAAGTTGTGATTTTTTACTATTTTCCGGTCCCAGTCACTCCAAGCAACTTGACAACCCTTCAGCAGAAATGACACTTTTCATTTCCTTGTTCTTTTAGGAGAACCAGAATGGTTCAGGTGAACTTCATTTTGCTAATGAAATGAGACAGTTTGACCTTGGTGCAGATTCTTGCTTTCATGGTCCCCCACCACCTTTTTATGTCTCTCTATCTGATACAGCAGACAAGCAATAGGCAAACGTGAGACCACTCCAATGTAAAACAAAAGTGAGATCAGCAAGATACATTTACAGAGACAACACATATTTGCTTCTTATACTAAATCTGTTTAATTCCATATTACATAGTGAGCTCCAATTTTAAAAATATGTGAAGCACTCTTGGAAAATTTTGACCAATAAACAATAAACAAATAAATAAGCTTGTATGTAGCCTGAAGTGCCTGATCCTACCTAATCCTGGAAGCTCAGCATGGTTAGGACTGGTCAGAATTGGGATGGGTGACTTGAGGATATGCTTATATGATTGCTGTTGTAAACTGCCCAGAGAGCTTTGGCTATGGGCAGTATAAAAATGTTGGTTTTTATTATTATTATTATTATTATTATTATTATTATTATTATTATTATTTTCAAGCAAAATAAAACAGCAGGAGCATGGGGGGCAGGGGAGACAGGTAGAATGCAACTTGCTTATGGCATAGTAGTGCAGTGGCTAGACTGCTAGACTGGGACTCAGGAGGTCTGGATTCTAGCCCTTGCTCAGTCACAAAGCTCACTTTGTAGAGCACCCAGTTAGGGAAGGCTGCTGTAAGGTATACTCCTATGTGGACAAGGTTCACAATAGGAAACCGAAACTATTCTTGGTTCCCTTTGCTTCCCTGCATTGTCTTTCCTTACAATTATTTTTTAAGGGGGAGGGTGTTCGTCATGCCAGCTTAGAAAAGAGTGGATGATGAGGTTTGCCAGGCACCTCATGTGAGCCATTATAATAATAGAGCAACATTAAAGGTGTTACAAGAGATGACAAATGCAAATGTACCTATGTCATCTATTACAAGGAGCAGCCTCAGAGATTATTACTCCTTTGTTCACCCAGCAAGAGAAAATGCCTTGAATGTGCACTTGTAAAGGGGATTACTGTGTGAATTCACTAATCCTTCGATTGCCATGAAGCTCCTTGTTCTTTTGTAGTGAATAATCAGCATTAATTCTGAAAAGTCTTCTCTCCCTCTACCCTCTTTTCTTCTCTTATTCCAATAAATGTCACAAAACCATTTATTAGGTTAAAGGGTCAGACTGTGGACTCTAATTCTATTTCTCTCTCTCTCTCTCTCTCTCTCTCTCTCTCTCTCTCTCTCTCTCTCTGTGTGTGTGTGTGTGTGTGTGAGAGAGAGAGAGAGAGAGAGAGAGAGAGAGAGAGAGAGAGAGAGAGAGCACGCACGCACGCACATGCACAGTTCTCTTGAGAAATGGTCACTGTTGCTGCTTATTTTTAGAAAATGACATTGCTGGAAATGCCAGTAAAGTTTTTCTTCCAAAAACAAAAACACATTATAATAAGAAATCTGTTCTGCCACTGGTGGTTTTAAAACCAAGTGAAGCTTGAATGTCTCGCCTATGTTTTCCATCAGATGATCATGCTGTTGTGGTCAGAGGGTGCTTTAGTGTCACGCAAACATATCCTAAGGGGGCAAAAAATCTGACCAGTTTTTGTTTCTAATGTTATGGTAGCTGATTCAAACCGACTCTGACTCCCTCCCTCCATTCAATGAGTAATGTATTTTATTGGCAAAATCCATAACTTACAATTTTGTAAATGAACAGGTGTCCTGCACCATCAGGGGAGTGGACCTGATGGCCTTCTGACCCTATTATTCCATGATTCTATGAGTCCCCAAGTCTGCAAAATTAAATATACCTGCAGATTTCAAACATATATTCTACTAATTTGAACAGTTTGTCCTTTATAAGTTTCCTAATTATGGGTGCTGTCAGTGAAATCAGAAAAAAATGCTCTGTAAATAGCACCACGCTTGAAAGGTGTTAGAATATTGTCACTGAAACCATTTTTCACACAACTAGAAAAACTTTCACAATAAAACCTGAAGTTTTGCAGAATTCAGGCATCTGAATTCAGGTGCCAAAAATTTGCCAAACTCCAAGTGCATTTTGGTTCAGCTCTATAATTTTCACAAGACTACAATATTCATTTAGGCCAAGCCATGGCATGGTGTTTCCATCACTCATGAACTAGCTTTTTAGCTATTTTCTGCCATGTGTATGCCTTTTTCTTTAAGGGACTGACAGTGCATAATATTACAGCAAGCCTGACTGCTTCTTGGAGTAGATCAATTCTTTACTTTCTGTATAGCAGAGAGAATTGCACCTGTAAAGTTGGTTCAAAAATAATTTTAGATGGATAAATAGACAGATAGCACTCCAGAAACTGCAAAACTCCGAAAAGACAGCCAATGGAAAGCAAATGGCAGGGCCCACACTGACAATTATCTGCTGAGATGATATGCAAAAAAGGGATTAGTGTCAAAGGTACCAGGCAAATGTGAAAATTCCACTTTTGGAGTGTGAAGAATTAGCCTCCAGGTTTAGAGCAGACTACATACTGTTTAGTGATCCTTTCGCTGTGTCAGCAGAGAACGTTCAATGTACCATAAGTGAAGGTAAAGAAAGCTGCATTGTTCACAAAGGACTGAAGAACAGAACATAAATGATACCCTGTTGCCATAATAGGCATATGGCAAATCACAATTTTAAATTTAGATCCAGCCTATAGACTCACACAGGAATTTATACTTACTATTGTACTATTAAGGAAAGTGAGTATGTGCATCAGCACTCTTAAATAAAATAATTCTACAAATTTGACATGCATCTCTTTTCCAGTATTGCATTGCATTGCTCTGCTCTGCTCTGCTCTGCTCTGCTCTGCTCTGCTCTGCTCTGCTCGCAAGTGTGGGTCTTAGTGTCAAACGAAATATCATTCCTGGTCTACCTTAAAGTGGAGGACTTCATTTAGACAAAAGGTCAAATTCAATTTCAGAGAAGCCCTTGATGGAACAAGACCTTCTTTGGGGGGGGGGGGGTTGAAGACAAAAGATATGGGACCAAACAGTAGCAGGAACAACAGCATATTGTAGCTGAAAGCATTGACTGATAGTAACTAAACCTTAGGAAAGGCATTTCAACATTTTGAAATGGGAAAAACTGCCTGAAAGCCAGGCCATTCCAATCAGTTGGAAAGTTGGGGAAAGCAATAGAGTCAGGAAAATGGAAAACCTCTGAGTACCAGAGGTTCTCATCTATGATCTACCTGTAAAATAATTTGCAGTAGTTTAGAATTTTTGGAACAGGTGGGCATTGCCCCCAATTTCTACAGAACTGTGGGGAAATGGATTGAAATACTTTAAATAGATCAGTAAGTGAAATTAGCCTGAAGTGTAGTTATGCAGTTTTAAAAATCCAAAAATATATCTACTAATATATTCACATGCAGTGAAGTATTTTTCCTTTATTTCTACTTAGGAATTGTTACGCATTTATTTTCCTTATTATGTAGAACGTCATCAGTGTGACCTTCAGTAACACTGAGGCACTGAAATAATGTTAGATTTAGAATGATAAAAAGCAATTAGAATAAATGAGTAATGATGCCATAGCTAACTATCTCATATTTGTCAGCTGCTCTGAGAACCTATTTTTGGGAGAAAACGGGTAGGAAACATTAGATGGGCAAGCAGAGATGAAGAAAACCACAAAATATAAACTAAGAGAACATCCTTGTCATATGCAGGAGTTCAGTTTGTATGGCCCTTCTTCACACCAACATCAACCACCAGCACCATGTAAGGTACCAGAAAGGTGATTAAATGGTCCACATCTCAGACCAGATTCTATTCGATGGAGTGGGAGACCTCTGGCCAATCAGGGATCATAATCTGGCCCTGTGGTGTACCATAGATGGCCACATCCATTTTCCTGGCCCCACCCCTTTCTCTCAACCATCAATTACTAGGTAGCTTTGTGATTATTTTAAAAGCCCTTTCTAAAGGTTTAGTTGCTATCAGTAAAAGATTTAAACTACAGTATGCTGGTAGTTTCTGTATATTTGGCTGTATCCCTTTTCCCCAGCCTCCTTTGTCTTCACTACACCCACCAGTGAAATGTGGCCTCTGAGATGTTCTCCAAAACTGAAGTTGGCCTTCCATCCGAAAGTAGTTCCCTACCTGTACCGTAGTCAAAGGTAGTAGAGAAAAGGCTAGGATGTCCCCCAAGGAGAAAATAGCAGCAGAATCTCCTTGTTGCCCATGCCAGTTAGGTGAATTTTTAGCAGTCAAGAAGTTTTGCAATAAAGAGTGTTGGGGCACCTTGAAGACTTCTCCCAACATGAGCATTTTTGCACTAAAGTCCACTTCAGATGCAGGAAATGTTATCCTGAGCTGCAAACACCCACAGAGGGATTTGGGAAAAGCAAGAGAAATGCAAGAAGCAGAGGTTTGAAGGGGTCCTTGCAAAGTATCATCTCCTGGCCTTGGGAGATGAAAGAAATGGAGCTGAAAGAATTAGAGCAAACAGCAGCAATGTTCAGCAAGGTAACTAAGAGTCATTGTAATGATTTAAAGTGCTATGAGAGAGTTCCTTTAAAGGTTGGTAAATTAACAGATAGAGGAGGTAAAAAGGGAGGATGAGTGAGTGAGGTGATGGTGGCTGACTGAGAATAGGTGGGCAGAGCTTGGAAGAACGTGTGTGTGTGTGTGTGTGTGTGTGTGTGTGTGTGTGTGTGTGTGTGTGTTCCATGTGTTGACACCTAACATTCACTTGTGGTCAGTCATCAGTCTACAGCAGGGGTCCTCAAACTTTTTCAAGAGGGGGCCAGTTGAAAGGTGGCAGCAGCAGGCACAGGCACAGCGAGGTGGCGGGGGGTGTGGGCCCAGCCACCCCCAGCCTGGTCGCCCCTGGGCTCGCATGATTAAAAATTGATTTTAAAAGTTATATTTTGTTACCTTTGATCCTTCCTTCGTCTTCATCTTCGTCTCTCATTCTCTTCCACTCACCTCTCTTCTGTTTCCCGCTCCGTATTCCCACTCTGTATATGCATGCAGTGGAGCTGGGGGACTGCCAGTGCACGTGCAGCTGAGCTGTTGCAATTTGGGCATGCACCAGCTCTCTCTCTGCTCAGTTTTAAAGAATGCCTGCACCAGCTCAGAGCTTTTGGACTCACTCAGAGATCATTTTCTCCAAGTGAGTCCAAAACCTCTGAGGCGGGCTGGATAAATGGGCATGGCAGGCCGGATCCGGCCTGTGGGCCATACTTTTGAGGACCCATGGTCTGCCGAATCTAAAAAAGCAGCCTTCCCATTAGAATCCCATACAGTGCTGTGAAAACCATTTAAGAAAGACATAAGAAAGCAGATTACTCAGAGGAATATTAGCAACTAGGGAGGGTCAGAACCTGATACTGTTAGGTAT
Source organism: Varanus komodoensis (assembly GCF_004798865.1). Lineage (NCBI taxonomy): Eukaryota > Metazoa > Chordata > Lepidosauria > Squamata > Varanidae > Varanus > Varanus komodoensis. The sequence continues at coordinate 135,786,555 of NW_025335268.1, forward strand.
TATAAGGGTGTGAGAAAGAGATGCTCACAGAAACCTGAGTGCAGAACAGAAAGATTAAATTAAGATAAATAGAAGAAAGACTGATCACAGTAAATTCAGTAGAGAAAAAGGAATTGAGAGTGAAGAGTATTTGTGAAGGGGAAGAGTGCAATTCTTTAGTAAGAAAATATTAATATACATATTTATTCACTATGGAAATAAGTTACAGAACATCTTGTAACCAATATGTTTCCTGTACAAGTAAAGTTTTATTTTGTTTATTGTTAACCCAGAGTCTCAGGCTGTTTAAATACCAGAGTCTCATCCTCATGACCACATAGTCTAACAAAGGAGCCTTATAGCTTGGGTGCAATACTTTGGGAGAAGTTAATTAATAAAATTGGAATTAAATTACTGGTGGAAGCATTACATACCCAGAGAGAGATGGGAATATCAAGAAAGTTAAAGACACCATATCCAAGCAAATTATAGGAGAGTACTCATGACAGTCACCTTTAAATGTCCCTCAAAGTTCCAGAGCAACACTATGTTGCAAGCATTGTGAGAAATTAAAATGGCTACTCCCAGATCCATCTGCCTTTTAAAAAGGAGGATACGCATCAACATCAAGCCCTGCAAGTATGCAGAAATTCTGGCACTGCCTGATGACACCATGTGGAGTGAAGCAAAGCCTTCAATGATGGCCAGTGATCGGAGGATGAAGGAAAGGTTCTGAACAGAGAGCAGGCATATTACAAATAGGGATGTGCAAGGAATCCACATCCAGAAATTTGGGTAGGAAATGCACTGAATTCCTTGGTTTAGTCTGCTGTACTCAAGTGCACTTTACAGTGGGCCAGAGTCCAATCTCCTGGTGACTGAGCCCCAGCAGGGCACTTGCCAGGAATCAAGCCCGTGAACTATGCAAGCAGTGCCACCACCCTACACCCAGTGCTGCCTCCAGCAGCAGCAAGTGGGTTAGAAAGTTGGCTGCCAGGAATGGTGGCTGACATGCCCATTCACTGATTCCCCTTCCCCCATGCACCTCTGCCATCAATAGTGGTAGTGGAAAGAGGTTTGGCTGCCATGCATGGCAGCTGGGGAAGATTTCTGGCCGGCTAACACTCACAGACGCAGGTGTAATGCAAACTGCTAGAGGGTAGCTTGGGAGGAGCAGCAAGAAATCTTTGTTGCTCTAGCCAAGGCCCCAGGCAAGCACAGCTAGGCTTTTGGGGTTGCTGCCAGAAGCAACCCACCCCCTCCAGCACTGCTACCACTCTGGCAACAGAATGTGGCAGGAGCATGATTGGCTTAGCTGACTCAAGCCACAGCTGCTGGGCCTTTCAGCTGGGAGCTGCAGGGCAGGGCAAGCTGCCTTGCAACTCACCCAAGTCAATCATGGCAGGAAGGTACTCTTCTACTTTGGCCTACTTTCCCCTATCTGATGCCACCACTGAGCAGCCGTGGTGCTAAACTGAAGTGGGACTTTACTGCCACTAACCTTGACTGAGTTGGCTTAAGCCCATCAGCGCCAACGCTGGTCACCATGGCTCACAAGGTCTGATCACAAGTGGGATGGGGCTGTTACCAAGCCCTGGTTCCCCACTCCCCTTTCCTGCTGAAAAATGGCAGCAGAGAAGGGGGAAATCTCTGTGCTCCTGCAGTGTTCCGTGGGATACCTGCAGCAGGAACAGAGGGGAGTGTGGGGCATGGTGCGCCCTTCATGCAATGCCTCTGATTGTATGTCAGATGCACTGCATGTAGAGTGGCACCTAAGTGGTCTGATTTCACAGGTTGGGTGAATAGAACTGCCTAAATTCACTGAATTGAATATGCCTGGGCAATAGGGCATAGGTCTGGAAGCACATCTTTCTGTAACTTTAGATGCTTTAAAAGCAGCAGTAAGAAATTAGGACCTGCAAGGAAGTTAAGGGGCAGAAGGTTAGGGAAAGAAAAAGAGACTTCCCTCTTCAGCCATATTCGTGCCCCTTGCATTGATTAATGCACTAATTCCCAACCCCTGCTATTCTTCAGCAAAAATGTCCAGTCTCCACATGAGTAGGACCTGACTGATCTCCCTTCCATCAGCTTCACTCACTCCACATCCATGTGGGCAGTCCAGAAGTTGTAGTAGTACTAATATAGTAATATAAAAGAACTTTTGCATCTCTAAATAAAATCTGTGACTCCCAAGGCACACACTTTCAAAAGGATTTCATTTTAGTCACTATTAAAAGCAATTCTATAATAACAGCATAGTAAATTGGCTAGAAAGTGATTGATATTGAGGTGGCAAGGAGAGGTGACTGACTCCCCTTTTCAGGGGATGAGAACCCTGAAGCTCAGGAGAATTCACAGGAAGAGACCATATGGCAGTGGATGGTATACACAAGTTTTGAATAAATAAATAAAATAAGTGACGCTCCATAGCAGTTCTGCCTGTGCAAAAAGCTCAAGTAGAATGACAGCTTTCACTTAGGCTCAGTTCTTTGTCAGTTACACTTTAGAAGCCTTTAATCTTGCATTTGCTACTCCTGTTAAAGACAATATGGAAATACACACCAGTGTAAGGGATATCAATCCACAAGGAAGAGAAATGAGAATGAGCCCCCTGTTGTTTTAGTCAGGGGGACTAAATGAAAACAGGGACTGCCCTGGTATGGTCTGGTTTAACAAGCCAGCTGGACACATTCCTTTGTTTAGCAATCTTTTTTATGGCACTGGAAGCAGCAATCTTGCCTGTGCTTCAGAAAGTTAGTCAACTTTGCCAGAGTTTCAAATGACTTACCAAGGTCCTGTGGTGTGCTTAACCTTTCTGCTGATGGCTGCTTTAGAACAGAGTGATAGAAGCTCTTTTGAATCTGACAGCTCTTGTTTCTCCCAGGAATAGGTGGTCTAAATTATGGCACCAAACACACTCAGCTTTCACTAACTTTTCTCTGAATACCACTATATTCATTCACAGGCACACAACGCCTGGTACAATTGTTATTTGTAGGCATAAAATTAACACAATTAGGCATATGATTAGGGAACCAGAGTGCCATAGTGGTTAAGAGTGCAGGGCTAAGGAGAGCTGGGTTCTAGTTCCCACTCAGCCATGCAACTAAGCGGGTGAATTTGGATCCATCACAGGAATCTTGCTGTGAAGATAAGAGTGAAAGGGGTAGAAGAATTAGCTAAGCTATCTTGAGTTCCTTGAAAGGGGAAAAGGTGGACCATAAATATAATAAATAAACAATACATAAATAACTCAAAGTTAAACAGTCCCTTACATCTAAGCAAGGAAATATAGGAGAATCTTGCCTGAATCTGTATTACTTCACCTCCTCTAACTCTTAAGGGTTGTGTGGTGGGGAAATTTTGAAAAACAAAGTTATTTCATTCTTCCGCATAACAGGGCAGACTCTGAATCCAGATCAGAATACAAGGTGCCATTTTTCACAGTACTGCAAATAAGTCAACAAAATGAAGAATGAAAGAATCCATTCTTTTTCTTCTTTTGTTTTCATAGCCAAGTACAAAATATATAAGCCCCCCAAGTACAAAGTCCTATATCACTGTATGAAGTAGAATTAAGTACATGTCTAAAAATGTTTGAAAGCAACAGATAAGAAGGAATCAGCTGTCATTTTACTTCTGAATTATTTAAAATTATGTTTGTGCTTTTTTGTGTGTGTATCTGAGTATTTGAAAAGTGAGAACCAACACAGAATGCAACCTTATACAAACCTCCTTGGTAATAGTCCCCATAGGACTTATTTCAGAGTAAACACATGTACAATTTTCAGAGGCCAGCCATGTTAGTCTATTGCAGAAAAAACAATGAAGACCCTTTAGGCATCTTAAAAACTAATTATTGTATAAGCTTTTACAGATGATATCCCACTTCATCAAATGCATGGGATGTTGTGGAGTTTCCAGTTTATTTACAGTATACCTGGTAGGAGGGAGGTGAGGTCAGACAGCATGAAATACTAACAATGGCAATTACATTATTAACAGTTATTCACAGTGCTATTTTTACTGATAACTACTGATGTTGCCAAATTTGTAATTCATCACTTTGTTGGCCAAAACTTGGGCTTACATGATGTTCATCATTGTAGCAGCCTTTGATCACTGTCTTACAAATGTATTATTAATTTTGGAACACAAGCAAACTAAGGGGCATCTGAATCTAACTTATGGCATATCTAGGCATGCACTGAGTCTCCCTTGGTGTCAGAAACACTTATTGAACTGATCAGCCACATCAGTGCACAATCTATATTTAGAAATTCTTATTGTTAGTCATACAATACAAATATAATACCCAGATTCTTAAGCAGGCATGGAATAAGGTTATGCCTTATTCAAACCACCCCCCCATCTGTTAGATATCATAATGTTTCTCAATAAGGGCTTTCCTAAATCAGTTAATTGCTGAGGTGCAACATGGCTAACAAATCATTTAACCATATGTTTTGATTGAAAACACATTTGCTCAATCATTGTCTTTTGCAGGGAGGAGGTTATCATGTGGATTGGAACACTGAAATATTTATTGGCATAATGTCCCCTTAATAACCTATCTGTTTTCTGCACATTAATGCACATTTGTCACAAATGGATTCTCCATTCATTTTTGACCACGCTTTTATAACACTGGAAGTACGAATGCTAACCTCCTATAATGCAGTGGATTGAGTGTCTTAGAACACCTTGTAATATTTAAATGGGTGTTACGTAGATGCCACTGGCAAATGGGTGGATATTTGATCTGCTTTGGTGAAGTTTAGAAAGTCTTAGAAAGTCATATATACATATACATACATATATATATATATATATATATATATATATATGCACAGATTCCATATACATGCAGTAAATCTGATATATTCAAACCTATCTAGCTGTAATTTTTTATTTTCCTTTATTTTTGTTTTGTTCTATTGAAATTTAACCTAAAGAAGAATTACATAGAAAATCAGCATTTGTTGAGATAAACATGATTATTATTCTGTCTTTACTCCTGTGGATGCAACTCCATTTGGCACCTTCGGTCAACTCTCTACTGATACCAACAGAGATGGCAAGTAAATATTACGTAGAAACGCTACATTGAAAAAACATCAGGAAGGGCTGGATAACATGGAGATACATGATGTCATAACACATTGCCCAATCCAAACTGTACCTCCGCAGATGCAGTGTGGCTCATAATCAAACACACACAAGGAGATCATGAATTAAGGGAGAACCATAGTATGTACTTACCCAAAGTGAACTGGTTATTTTCAGAGGAAAAACTCTTTTGGAAAAGTTCACACTTCACTCTTGATAATATAAACATCCTGGACTGCATGTGGGAAAACACGAGAACCTGATAACAAGAGCACTTGCTTAATTACTAAACCTCTAGCTCTGAAGAAATGGGATGACAGTAGTGTGGCTTGTTCTTACTGAATTGCCCTTGTCAAATAAAAAAAAATACCTCAGGCATATTGGAAAATAAAATAAAGTTAACAAATGGCTGTGAAGACGAGGCACAAGAGGTTCCAAAATGCTTTTTAAATAAGAAAAGAGGGGGAAAGCAGATCTGGAATATTTTATCACTGAGTTTTGATCTTTCATAAATCACCTAATTCAATTTATATTTCTCATTTGAAGATCTCAATCCCACCCAGGACTCTTTCGTTGTGAAATCTCAGACTCAGGTCACTGCAGATATCTGAACTTCTCTTGTGGATTAGCTTTTACACTTCTCACCCCTTCATTAAGTTTATTTGTCCTTTAGGGCTGTTTCAAAGAATTAATGAGAGAATTTCTCCTTACCAGCACTTCTCACGTCTGTCTCCTTTTTCTTTCCAGAGCCTCATTAGCATTCAGAAGCACCATCTTTAGAGTGATGTTTTCAAGGTTAAAAAAAAAAAAAATCTGATGGCAAGTAAGATTCCTGGTCTGAAGTTTTTCTTTGAAGTCTTTTTACAAGTCATTGGAGAATCAACTAGGCAGTGAAGCAGTGTTCAGAATACCGACATTAGAAATCAGTACTCAGACTGTATTCCATGTTCATACCACCTCTGAGTGGTACCCCATCAAATTTTGTATTGATGTTTTAAAGGGAAATTGTGTGATCCCAACACTGGAAAAACAAATATTGGAAGTTGTTTACTAGTAATTTTAATATAATAAATAAATAAAGGTATAGCTATACATTTCCATTTCCAGTTGCTAATGGCTGCTTTTCAGTTTACATTTTTTATCTGAGAGCTGTTACCTCCAAATACAAAAATGCACACAGTACAAGTCTATTCTAAATACACACATGCATTTAAATTGCCTCCCTCTCTACCTATCTATCTATTTATCTCTCTACACACACAGAGATACTGGATCTTATCCTTTTTCCTCACTTTCCTGCACTTTGTGAAGCATAGTAGCTATTTAAATGTACAAATGACAACTAGCCCGATTCAAGGTTCATATGTGTATGTATATGTAAATATGTATGTATATGCTGCACACAGAAAACTGAAGATATGAAACTGCCTTATAGTGAGTCATGCCCTTGATCTTTCTAGTTTTGTCAACTCCAGCTTGCCCTGGTACTACACAGACTCACCTATAGGCTTTCCCCACTTTTCCTACTAGAGTTAAATTGACAGAAAATGCCTTTATTGAAAATATGATCTTTGGCATGCAAACCATGTGTTCTACAAGAAAGCAATGGCCCATCCCAGAGCTCAATCCATCAAGTGAAAAGTAGTTTATGATTGACCTAAAAATGACCAGGCCTTTAAAAACAGGAATTTGGAGTACTTTAAAACTGCCTGTTTAAATGCTAAGAGCAAGGAAACGAAGCGCGTGCACACACACAACATCATCATAAACCCTGAGACACAAAAATGAATCACTAGGGTTGTGTTTTCTAACAAGGACTTTTTTCAGTCTGTTATTAGTGTTGAAAGGTTTCTCAATATGTTACACAGAGCCAATTATAGGCATTGTTTCTATCTCCTTTTCACTCTTTATGTCATATATCACATGAAGGAATAATTAGAATCTATCACTGTGAAAAGAAAGCAACGTAATTACCAGTGAAGAAATAAATCATTTTTTGTCCTTAAGTAGGTGATTTGGCTTAAGGTAATGTACTTCATTAGTAACTGATAAAGAAAATAAGTGTCAACCACATGGTCACATAGCAAAACTGATCTGGATGTTTGCTCATATGTGTAGCCATCTTACTAATGGTTTCAGCAGAAAAAGATTTCTAATAGCACTATCTCAGCATGCAACAGTGTGATACCAGGCAAAAGCTGAGATTCTTGTCAGGTCAACTAGTATTGCCAGCAAAATGTTCATTATTTTACCATAAAAATAATTTTGTTGCAATTTATTCAGATTATATTTTAAATATTCAAAAATATTCCCAGTTTACAAATGATTACATCACAGCCTGAAGATCTGGAGAGATTTCATCCTTTCAAAAATCATTCAAAGCTTTTTTCCACATGGTAAATTTCATCTCTAACAAATGACAGCTCTTGCAGAATAAATTCCTACCCTGCAAAAATAACAGAGAGGGGGGAAATCACATTGTAGTGACTTTACTGTATTGAAAATGACTGTGGGTGTAATCTAGTCTATCGAGTACTCTGTGCCCTGTCATTACAGCAGAAGAAAGACTGACAGACACTTATCATGTCTGTTCGTAAAATGTGTTGGAAGAAGTAAACGTGTTCTCAGGAGGTTCTGAGAAGGAATAGCTCCTTTATCTTGTACATACTATTAAGAGAGATTTGGCAATTGGGTGGTCCAGAAATGTATTCAATATTGGTGTTAGGTAAGAATTTGCCCTTCCCTTACATGATCTGGAATTCTGGTCGGGAAAGAGTATGAGCTAGTGATGTGCTAAAACAAAATACTCCACTTCTTTGTCCACACTCAGTTTGTTAGGAGGGAAAAGCTTTCAAAAAGAAAGTCAAGGGAGAAGAAGATTTCATGGGGTTTTGGGGGGAGGGGGTTCTTGTGCTTGCCTTGCTTATAAGGTGACCAAGCAATGCGCAACGTCCCATCTTTCACTGTACATTCATTTGCATAAAATGGAAGTGTACAACCCCTTGGCATCTCTCCCTTCAGCTAAACCTGGGGAAGTCTTTATGAACTAATTCTTCCCATAAGGCTTTTTCAGTTCATGAAGCACAAGTAGCCAGGGAAGCTGCAGAGCGATGGAGAGATGTGTAATAAAGAGAAACACACACACAGCACCTTGGTCATCTCACCATGATTAAGCTCCAAAATAAAGCACTACCAAAATGAATTAAAAGTAAGCTATAAAAGGCCTGGAGAATGAGGAAGAAAATGGAAGCCTCCTTAATAAAGGAAGAAAGGGACTTTCAGGAAATTGTAGGATAGCTGTTGGCATCTCCACTATGGAGCCTGAGACAATTCTGACCCACTCACTTCTGCACTGTGCTGGGTACAAAATGAGAATGCTGTTTTCACTCACCATGATAGACAGGAGTGCTTTTCATCACTTTCAGTTGGTGAAAAAAGAATTGCATTTAAAAACAAGTAAAGCAAAAGGAAGAAAAAATGCATCAGTTCTGACTTTATGACACAGAGATCAGGCACTTTTGATGCCTCTTAAATGGGTCATACTTGGGGACTGTTCCGCATTTAGTATGCGTATAATATTGGCTCTTCCTCTCCATACAGCTGTGCCATGGGGAGTGCCCTGGTGGCTTCTTTGTGACTTCTGAAAATTCAGAGTGCTAGCATCCATTTTCCATCACATTTAGAGTCTGCCTCTGTTCCTTTGTCGCATCCCAGTCTAATTCTCCAAGTCTGCAAAGAATGCCCTTAACTGTGTGCCAAGTTTATAATATACAACCTATGTTTGCTAAGTGAGCAGTTTCATACTGGAAAGAATAATTGTAGCAACAGTAACAGTAATAGTATACTAATTCATGCTCTGTCTTGACTCTGGACCAAACCCACAAGGCAACTTGCAATAAAAATAGGAAAACCAGAATAAATCCATAATCAAATGCAGCATCAAAACAAACCTTAAACAAAAGTAAGTATCCAGTTTAATGTAAGGAAGAGTTGACCCATGTGCTATTGTTTGATTGTTGTTATTCTTATTTACTTATATAGTGCTAGATTATTGGATCAGAGGAAATAGTGAGTGATAGTTTCACATATGGGAAAATAATTGTAAAGAAATCTCATTTTTAGTGCTTAAAAGAAATGCAATGGCTGTCATTGGACAGATTAATATTCTAGGTAAGGTATTTTGTGGATAGAACTGATAGAGATCTATAATGGGTCTTTCAACAGCTTTGTTTGCTATGTTAATTATCAGCACCCTGAATTAACAAATGCTTGATAGTGTCAGCTATATTGTATAATTTGGTATAGCAGCTGTTTTCCAATTAAAACATATCAATTTCTCTTCATCTTCAAGAAGAATCAGCTGAAGAGGGAGTAATAGCTTTTGAAAATAACTGTGAATGCATCAAAAAAGTGATTGATGAAATATATTTTCTGTCATACCGTTCAGTTACCAGTATGAATGACAAATAGTTTTTCAAGCCATAAAATCAACAGTTTTGTTACAGGTGTGCCGTACTCCCACTCTGGTGACTGAATGGGGTTCAGATGCAGAACCAAGGGGTTTGGGGCAGAGCCCAGCCAAAAGTGATGTATAAATCGACAGCTATACAAAACAAATGGGAATATGGCCTTGTGCCTCACTTGCATGGAGTAAGGTAAAGGAGAAAATTCTTAGGTTATTGTGTGTGTTTCCTGGCAAGGTGGGAACACAATTTTAATGAAAAGTATCAGAATTACTTTATCCTTCTTTAGAAACAACTTCAGTGTTGTTCACCTAAACCCTGGAGTCTCTTGAGTCTAGGAATTGATGGATTTTGTTAAATCTGTTCCAAATGTGTTTTGCAGATTGTCAGGAGTTTTTCATTCAGTTATCCACTTACTCTTGGAACTGGAGTGTTGTACTTTCAATACTGCCCAATAGCTGATTTTCTCTGGGAAGTTTACAACAGCAGATAAAATACAAACAAAATACAAAGCAATTAAAACATCTTTAAAAGTACAATATAATATTTAAAAGCCAAATTTAACATGCTGTAATAGCTGACACAAATTAAGCCACAAAGCCTGTTAAGCAGTTGCCATAATGCCCTAGGCACCAAAAATATTCTCAAAATTGCTGCCCGGTGAGCCTCAGGGGGAAATCTGTTCAATACTTGGGAAACTGCCACTTCTTGTTGGCCCTTCGTGTTGCTACCAGCTGAGGCGCACTCAGATTCCAAGTCTTGATCATAGCACAGGGGTAGTTTGCAATTTGGAGAAGTGTTCCATCAGGTCTTGAATTGGGCTCAGAAACATGTGACTGTTACTTCTTAAGGGAGTGGCTGCATCTTGGTCCGGAGTCTCAGCTTTGTCTATTCTGCCTTGAGTGACTCCTGTAGGTGGTCCTTGTTCAATAAGCCACTTCTTTTTCCTCCAGAGGCTCCCAAACTTAGAGAAAATGCCTAGCATTACCAATAAGAAGACTGTTCAGCTATTCTGTTTTATCTCTGATGAACAAGTAGTAGAAAGCGTGGGGCAGTTAAAAAATAGACATGGGTAGAATTTTGTGAATGAGCCACTCATTCGCCTCGCCACTGAATCATCACCTGGAAGCAGTTCTATCCTTAGTACAACACATATGTAAGGATAATAATGATCTACCTGACTTCGTAGGAGCTAGATTACTGCGAATGGACATTACAATCAATGCACTTCCCAGAGGTTTCCCCCCTCCCACAAAGAAGAGCACTATTTCCTCTTTAGAAAGCAAGGCAAAGAAAACTATGAGGAACCTGCTCTGGCTTAACCACGTAAGAGCTCTCTTGCAAGCTGATGTTGGCAGGGACTGTGGGATGGGAAGACAGCCAGCTTCTGGCTTCCAGTTGTTGAGTAACAGCAGCAGCTGTCCTCTATAGTACTCAGCTCTTTGCTATTGATTATTATACTATACTGCTAAGATATTTCTGTATCCCCTTTTTGAAACCCACAAAGGTGTTAAAAAATGAGATAAAATGGTGATGAGATGAAAACAACAAAACAATGAAATCAGCATAAAAGTAGTCTTTGACCACTGTGCAAAATTGAATGGTGGCCTACACAGACTTTTGGTCAGTACTCTTACATTCTTAGGTTATGAACCGTGTATGCAGTTTAGAAAGCCAGGTTCAAAAGATATATCATGAATGCAGGAAGTAGAGACCAGATTCAAGTACCAAACAGATTCATCCCAGAACTTGGGAACAACACAGGAGAAAGCCCTTCCACATGTGCTCAGGAAGCAGGCCTCTGCAAGCAAGCATGTCTTCAAAAGGAAGACATGCTGATCTAAAAAACCAAACAGGTTCATATCAAGGCAGGCAGTTCCTCAGATTATATACATTATTTTAAGAGGTATGAGATTGGCAGAGGTATGAATTTGCTCAACTTCCCAAAAAAAGATTTTTTAGAAAGATAATAGTAATAGTTTGCAAAATCCATGAAACTCTGAAGAAAGAGTCTGCTGCAGAATCCACAGGTCAGAACTGAAATCAAAGCTCATTTGACTACATTAAGGATTTCTCCAACAATCTATTTATTTATGTATGTATTTCTTTAAAGTTTTTATATACTGTCCAATACTAAAAGTCTCTGGACAGCTTTCAAAAAAGAAACAAACAGCATGGAACATGCTGCATCTGATAAATAATGATAAAATCAAAGATAAAACCAATTAACCATTAAAATATTGGGAAAATAAATCCTCCTTGAGTCTGACTAATGTAATGCAAAACATGACTAAGTCCAACTGTTCAGCACTGTACTAAGTGCCAGTACAGAATACAGATGATGCAGATGTGGATGCGGATGGGAGGTCCTGGGGCAGTCATCAGCAGACGATAACTGACACTGGCCCCATTTATTCATATTTGCCCAAGGCCAAATTCTCCAAATTCTTCCTCACTCAGTTGGGTTTTTAGGACTGGAGAAGGCTGTAAATGTTCTTTTCTTCCCCAATCCCCTTTTGCATCTGCCACCAGCAACTGGAAACTGTAAAAAATAGGAGCAGCCCAGCAGATACGGCCTTGACCTGTGAGAGGAAAACACCTGGCTATCCCAACAGGTAGTTATATGCTGGTAGAAGTCTGGCAGCACCGACTGCTACCACTTGAAGTCCAGTTGGTCTTCCTAGAGTATACACAGCAAGACGTACAAACAGCCCTCCAGCATTTCACAGCTGAACATGGAGAATGTTCTTATGTGGGTATAATGCCACTATTCACCCATCTCAGCTACGAATCATGTTGCTGTTCCATTATGTATTACTGGAGGCACTTCACTGACTGCTAGTAGCATGCATTAGTTTAGTTCTCTCTGCAAAAGTATTTGTCTCACACTCCCTTACAATGCAATTTGTTAGTAAATCATTCATAACATTTTTCTTAAAAAAAAAGTACTTTTGATGCTTTCCTATTATTCAATCCTTAAATCTGCAGTTTCAGTCTTTTTAAATTTAGGCATCTTTAATGGAATTTTTAATCTCATTATGGTGGTTTTGTAGTTACCACCGAGAAGGTGCAACATAAAACCAATCAATTGCCTTACTTACTTACTTACTTACTTACTTACTTACTTACTTACTTATTTGGGACATTTCTATTCTGCTTAATATAATATCAGTCTGTAAGTAATATACCATCTGAATAAGCAGTTTCAAAGAATGGTGGTAGCAGGAACCATGGTGTCTTCCATTCCCATAGAGAAGCTGACTTCAGTTTTTTTCCCTGTACCTGGAGGCAGCAGACTAGCCTAAGGGGCACACGTACCAACATCATCTCTCTGCTTTCTGTGCTCCAGCATCTGTTGCCTGAGGCAACCATATCTCTCTGCTCATGGGACTGGCCCTGTTAAACTCCATGCAAGTGTACTTACACTGAGATACCATTTAAAAGGCATCTCCAAAGTCTCTGGCACAGGCAAAACAGGAATAATGATTTATCTGTGGCAGGTACCATACAGTAGGGACAGTTGGTGCTCAACCATAATCTGTCTGGATCCAGTGCAAACTTGTAAAAAACCTATTTTGACCTAACATTTGTTCTGATTGTCTTCAGCAAATACTACAAGAGATGGATACTCTGCATAGCAATAATGGGAAAATATTGCATAAATCTCCTCAGACAGGAGCTCCAATTTAGCCTCATTTTTTTTCCTTCAAGTCAATGGGATTACTGCCCAGATAACCTCTTCTGGACCTCTGGACTTTCAGCCTCTCTTAAAGTATATCAATCCCAGTTCTTCACACACACAGAGAGACACATACACACACACTTAGGTCCTAGGAATTGTTCCTGGTAAATGCTGGAGAACCTGTGTGCCCAAACTGACAAATCATAGGAGTCAGTACGTCAGTAAAGGAAGGTTAATTTGCATTTCATTCATAAGGTGCAAATTGGTAATGATAACAATTAATATTTCCTTCTGAGTGAACATGCTTCAAGCATCCATAACTGGGTACCAGATGCTTCTCAGGAAAGAAAAAGTCACAGCTGAACAAGTTTCTTGAAAATTAGAAATAAAGCAGAAGCATCATGTTGAAATGCTCTAATATCCTCAGCAGCCTTGCATGCACTGAGTGCTTCTGGACAGAGAGAGTTTTAATACTAAATAACTATATGAAAACATTGCTCAGCTATTCTGTCTTTACCTCCCTAGTGGATTTTTCACAGTAAGAAAAAAAATGGAAAAGGCAACAGAAAAACATGAGAGGCTTGCCAGTCAACATCTGGGCTGTCCATAAAATGTCGGCAAATGCACATTAAAAGCCTCATCAAGAAGCATCCTTCCTCTTTACCAATCACTCATAAACATGCACACAGAAATAAACAGAATTTTGGATGAAATGCTGCAGAGCCAGAGTAAGGAATGTGAGACAATTATGTCTTCTCAAGCTTTTTGGCCCATTTAAACTCTGATTCATCTATAAATCTGGTTCTGGTAATTCTAGGTAGGGCAGGAAAAACTTCTGATTTGGAGAGACATTGTCAAGACAGTACAGAGCTACAAAGGCTATAGTCTGACTCCAGTCAAAGTATTTTCATTTGTTCCTATGATCAGAAATTAATCAAGACTGTTTATTCCTTGACAAGTGTAGGAGCTAGACATGTGTGAGGATTTCATGTGGTTGGTTTTTGATAAAAAATTATCCATATTTGCAGATTTCTTCATAAAAGAATGGGGAAAGAACTTAAGATTTTAAAAATTCCTCTGTGGGAGGACACAAAAGTGAAAGACATGTCCATTCAGGCAGAGGGCTTTCAGTTAATAGCTCTTAACAGTCTAGGCTTAAATCACAAAGTATCCAACTATGTTGGTGGTGCTGAATTAGGGCTGCCATTTGTATTTTTATTTCCTAAAGCTCCTCATGTTTAGCAACTACATGCCATGCAGTATAACAGGATCATCTCCATGCTGGAAATAAATGAGCCTACTGAATTTGGCTGCTGCAGGTGAGTGAGAATTTTGATACTCGAGGTTCGTTAAAGATGCCTGTAAATATTTGCACATTTCTTCATTGATGGGACAGAAAGGACTTTTTTCTTTCATTGTTAGTGGAAATGAATCTGATTCACCATCCCTAAAATGATTTAGGTGAATTATACCCTCCCTTTGGATTGAGCACTACATAAAAAAGTGTATGGTCCAGGAAGAGCAAGCTATAGAAGGAATGAGAAGGAATGAGAACAGAGGCTGTGCAAGGCTTCATACAGTCTTAAGAATAAATCATCAGTGATGTGTTCAATTCCTTTACTTCAAGTCATTACTTTCAAGTCCAAGTTGAATCTGAAGAAAAATCTTTGAGTCAAGTCTCAAGTCTCTCCTCAAGTCTCAAGAGCCAACTACAAGCCATCCTGAGATGCTTGTAGTGAACAGCCTATGTTGTTGTCGCAAAATCATGTCTGAACCATCCCGACCCCATGGACAAAATTCCTCCAGGCCTTCCTGTCCTCCACCATCCCCCGGAGTCCACTCAAGCTCACACCAACTGCTTCAATGACTCCATCTCACCACCTCATTCTCTGCCGTCCCCTTCTTCTTTTGCCTTCAATTGTTCCCAGCATTCAGCTTTTCTCCAGTGAGTCCTTCCTTCTCATTAGGTGGCCAAAGTATTTGAATTTCATCTTCAGGATCTGGCCTTCTAAAGAGCAGTCAGGGTTGATCTCCTCTAGGACTGACCAGTTTGATCGCCTTGCTGTCCAAGGGACTCACAGGAGTCTCCGACAGCACCACAATTCAAGGGCCTCAATTCTTCAGTACTCAGCCTTCCCTATGGTCCAACTTTCACAGCCATACATTGCAACTGGGAAAACCATAGCCTTGACTATACGCACTTTTGTTGGCAAGGTGATGTCTCTGCTTTTTAGCCCAGGAATATAAAATCTGTCACTACCTCCATTTCTTCCCCATCTATTTGCCAGGAAGTGAGACGACTGAATGCCATTATCTTAGTTTTTGCAAAAACCAACTTTTGTGCTTTCTTCCACCCGCATCAACAGCTTCTTAGTTCCTCTTCACTTTCTGCCATGAGAGTGGTATCATCTGCATATCTGAGGTTGTTGATATTTCTCCCAGCAATCTTAATTCCAACTGGTGATTCATCTAGCCCCGCCTTTCTCATAATGTGCTCTGCATGTAAGTTAAATAGGCAGGGGGACAGTATACAGCCTTGTCGAACTCCTTTCTCAATTTTGAACCATTCAGTGGTTCCGTGCCCAGTTCTCACTCTTGCTTCTTGACCCTCATACAGGTTTCTCAAGAGACAAATAAGATGGTCTGGTACTCCCATCTCTTTAATAACTTGCCACAATTTGTTCTGATCCACACATCAAAGGCTTTAGCATAGTCAATGAAGCAGAAGTAGATGTTTTTCTGGACCTCCCTAGCTTTCTCCATGATCCTGCATATGTTGGCAATCTGATCTCTAGTTCTTCTTCCTCTTCAAAATCCTGCCTGTACTTCTGGTAGTTCTTGGTCCACATACTGCTGGAGCCTAGCTTGTAGGATTTTGAGCATAACTTTGCTAGCATGCAAAATGACTGCAATGGTGCGGTAATTTGAACATTCTTTGGCATTGCCCTTCTTTGGGATCGGAATGTAAACTGACCTTTTCCAATCCTGTGGTCACTGTTGAGTTTTCCAAATTTGCTGGCATATTGAGTGTAGCACTTTTACTGCTTTTAAGATTTTGAATGTCTCAACTGGAATACTGTTGCCTCCACTAGCTTTGCTGTTGCTCAGACTTCCTAAGGCCCATTTGACTTCACATTCCAGGATGTCTGGCTCAAGGTCAGTGGCCCCATTGTGGTTCTCAGAGACGTTAAGGGATGTTGCATGAAACATTTCTTTCAATCTCCAATTTTCTTGAAGAGCTCCCTGGTTCTCCCTATTCTATTGTTTTCTTCTATTTCTTTGCACTGTTCATTTAGGAAGGCATTCTTATCTCTTCTGGCTATTCTTTGGAATTCTGCATTCAATTGGATATATCTTTTTCTTTCTCCCTTGCCTTTCGCTTCCCTTCTTTTCTCAGCTATTTGTAAAGCTTCCTCAGCCATTTTGCTTTCTTGCATTTCTTTTTCTTTGGGATGGTTTTAGTTGCTCCCTGTTGTACAATGTTGCGAACATCCATCCATAGTTCTTCAGGCACTCTGTCTATCAGACCTAATTCCTGAAATCTATTTGTCACCTCTACTGTATATTCATCAGGGATATGATTTAGGTCATACCTGAGTGGCCTAGTGCTTTTCCCTACTTTCTTCAATTTAAGCCTAAATTTTGCATCAAAGAGCTCATGATCTGAGCCACAGTCAGCTCCTGGTCTAGTTTTTACTGACGGTATAGAACTTCTCCATCTTTGGCTGCAGAGCACATAGTCAATCTGATTTCTGTGTTGACCGTCTGGTGATGTCCATGTGTAGAGTTGTCTCTTGGATTGTTGGAAGAGAGTGTTTGCTATGACCATTGTATTCTCTTGACAAAATTCTACCAGCCTGTGCCCTGCTTCATTTTGTACTACAAGGCCAAACTTGCCTGTTATTCCAGTTATCTTTTGGCTTCCTGCTTTTGCATTCCAATCCCCCACGATGATAAGGACATCATTTTTTTGTGTTAATTCTAGAAGGTGTTGTAGGCCTTCATAGAACCAGTCAACCTCAGCCTCTTCAGCACCAGTGGCTGGGGCGTAGACTTGGACTACTGTGATGTTGAATGGTTTGCCTTGGATTCGCACTGAGATCATTCTGTCATTTTGGAGATTGTATCCCAATACTGCTTTTCCTACTCTTGTATTGACTATGAAGGCTACTCCATTTCTTCTGAGGGATTCTTGCCCGCAGTAGTATACCTGATGGTCATCTGAATTAAATTCACCCATTCCTGTCTATTTTAGTTCACTGATTCTTAAGATGTCGATGTTCAGTCTGGTCATCTCTTGTTTCACCACTTCCAGCTTGCCTTGTTTCATGGATCTTACATTCCAGGTTCCTATGGAGTATAGATCTTTGCAGCATCAGACTCTCCTTTCTCCACCAGATACATCTACAACTGAGTGTCCTTTTGGCTTTGATCCAGTTGCTTCATTCTTTCTGGCGCTACTAGTACTAGCCCTCCGCTCTTCCCCAGTAGCATATTGGACACCTTCCGACCTGAGGGGCTCATCTTCTGACAACATATCTTTTTGCCTTTTGGTACCTTCCAAGGGGTTTTCATGGCAAAGATACTGGAGTGGGTTGCCATTTCCTTCTCCAGGGGATCACGTTTTGTCAGAGCTCTCTGCTATGACCTGTCCGTCTTGGGTGATCCTGCACAGCGTAGCTCATAGCTTCATTGAGCTGCGCAAGCCCCTTTGCCACGACAAGGCAGTGATCCATGAAGGGGGGACAGCCTAGAAATGTTTTTAATTAATGAAAAAATAAATGGGGAAGAGAAGTGATGGCAGGGGGTATGTGGGAAGAGAGTTGTAAGTGCCCTTGATGTTCACATCTGCACTTCTCTCAGTGCCACATTGAAGTCCTTTAGTTCAACAATCATTTATTTAAACAAATAAATAAAATCCCTTTCCTGCCCTCAACTTGAAACTCCCTCCCTCCCACCCCCTCCCTTGTGCCAAAAACAAGAGCTGAAGCCTCGCCTTCCCCTCATCACGACTGTCTCCTCCCTGTCCTGCTTCTGTCCCATTGAACCCGCTGCCTGAGGGCCAAAAAAGACATGACTTCCAGTCTGTGTCCGTCAGCGACATCTCATTCTGTCCCATATGTTACTCTAAAGTAGGTATGGGGTGGGGGGGCAATCTGGTTTGGAATGCTACAGCAGGGGATGGTGGGATTTTAAGATCTTAATTGGACCCCCAATTCAGAATTACTATGGAGCAAAATGAAAGCCAACAAAAAGACACAACTGCAGGACACAGCTTTAAAGAAATGTCTCTTTTGGCCCTCAGTTCCACTCCGCTCAGTGGAACATATATCTTCCCAGGCATGTATAAATTTCCACAACATGAGCCATGCTACATGTGTTACATTTTGCACTAGAGTAATCAAGCAGAGCACATGAAGGGTCCCAACATATGAATGTGAGAGGTTGCACTCTTCTGAGTTATAACTGAAGTCCAAGTATCCTTGAATACTCAGCCACCCACCATGTCTTAAACTCCCTTTAAACACATTTTCCATCCCAATATGTGACTTCATCTTGTGTGCAGAAGAGAGGCACTTTGATCATTTCCAAAAGACTGGAGTGCTGTCAGTTGTTACAAAAGAACAGCATCTATGAAAACACACAATCTTATGGTTATGAATGTTGTACATCTAGTGACTGAACAAATTTTAATTTCTATATCGAAGCGAGGACCCTAGCAGATTAGGTCCTGATTGAAATGGCCATTCTACTTTCTCTCAGACAGTTTGATTTTCCTGTAGACCAGAGAAGGCTGGCTGTTTAAATGCTTTTTGATCAATTCTTTCTTTCCCTCCCAACGGTTATTTGCTGAAATTAAGTGAGTTTTGATTGGAAAATAAGCTTAACCAACTGCTTTATTAGTCAGCGGAAATTGCTTTGGCTAATTGACAGCGGAAATATTGGAAGAGAAATCAAGACCTGGAAAATGTTACTTAACAGGAGTACTCTAGCCTCCCTTAATCATGTTAGAATACAATTTTGCAGAGATATTGAATACAGGGATACTATACTGTTCTCTTTGAGGCAAAAGTGTAAAAATTCTCCCCAACAGCAAAGAGTAATTGCATTAGGCTTACTGAAATAAAGGTGATTTATCCTAGTTTATGCCTGCGAATATGAGTTCTAGAAAAGGAGAAGAAAGTTTATTATTTGATTCTCTTTTTCATGCAATTAAACTTCTATTTCTTGAAAATGAGCAGGATCAATTCCCACTAGGTTGCCAACACACCAACAGAGAAATTGCCACCTAGACTATAGATATAGCCAAATTCTTTCAAGATTGATGTTTGTGCAATTTCAACATAGCCATTTTGATTCCTGACATGTAGCCAATGTCAAATCTAAAACAGATCTAACCATAAGACATATTGGTTGGCACTGCTTGTTTGGGAGGACAGAGAAAACTTGGTGGTGGCAAACCTGTAATGTGATGTTGCCATACATACACAAAACTATACTGCTTAGCCCATAATGAGAAGAAGGGATGCCACAAGAGAAAACATATGCAATGTTATATATCATTACATATTACCAATGATATTATACACTATTGTTTTTTTTCCTTAATAACGTTGAAATAATTAGAATAATTTATATTATCTGCATACAGAAGAGACAGGCAGCCCTTTGACACAAACGTCTCATCCCTGGTTCATTCAGCTTGGTCTGAATTTATTTAGCACCATTTATATATTTATTTGCAATATTTCCACATTCAAACAGATTCCAGAGTGGTGATCAGTATGAGGCTAAACAATAAAAAAAGAATAAAAGCAATACATTGAAATATTTTAAAACAAAATAACATGAATACCATATCATCTAACATCAAGTGAACAACAGTATTCAAAACTAAACAGTAATATAAGAATGAAAAATACTTCATCTAAAAAAAAGGGAACTGATGGATATGTTTTCACAACTCCTGTAAACGGACGTGACATTTCACATTTCTTTCTCTTACCCTTAGGTAAAATGTAGAAAAACAGAGATACATATACACAAAAAACTCGTTTGGATGTTAAGGGACACTACGATTTGTTGGTGGCTTGGCAGTTAGCTGAGGAAAGTATTTCTTCACACAGTGCGTAATTCATATACAATGAAACGAATGACAGTCCTACAAGAGACCTCATGGGAAACAGTGGCTATTATAACACTGAAAAGGGACTGCGTGACTGAGGCAGAGAAGGGGAAGGGCATGAACCCAGCATTCATTCTTGTAGTGGGAACCATGGTTTCCCATTATATCTGGACAGGAAGCTCTTCTCCTCAAAGGGCTATTCCCTCACTTGGCTTAGACAACACAGCAACCAGCATGTTGCAAGGGTAATTAGGGACATTGCATGGTGCATGAGGTGGAGAAAAGACACTGCCGTGACTTTTTTCTCCCCTGTGATCATACAAACCCAGCCAGTGGGTAGCAGGTGGAGCCAACTTTTGAAGACAAGAAGCAAGACTGCATTTCCAAGTATTGACTTTCAGAGCTGATGGTGTGCCTGGTGCAGAGTGGGGGCTCTCCGCCTGGGCATTCTATCATGCTGACAACCTCTTGAAAAAATGCCTGTGCCAGCTGCTTTGCATTATTGTTAAGCTCTCAGTCTCCAAATAGCCCCATCAATCCAGCTTGTCAAGGTTTGTTGTCCCCTTATAGTGGCCAAAACAAAAAGCAAATCTAGGCAGCAGCTGTGTTGGAAGAGAAAGAAAGAAAGAGAGAGAGAGAGAGAAACAAAAACAAAACCTTTGCATACACCAAAAGGATATTTTCTTCAATTAACTCTCCCAGACTGGCAGCAAGACTGGAGTTTGGAGCAGCTAGGAATATAAACCACTTTGCACGCTGTCATTTCTCTGAGTTCTCAGAGACTTTTGTGGAATTCTTAGTATGTGATAAGGAAGTCTGAAGTCACTGAAGCCAAAAGAGACTGTAAAGAACTCCAGAGAGATCACTCCATATGAAAGTGAACAGTGTTGGGTTTTGGATGGCCCATGAGCAAAACACCCACACTTAGCCTTTCTCCCTTAGTAAGGCCACCTACCTACTAGCATTGCCATCAGTTACTACTGCCTATAATCCTCAGTATTATTCCCATGTACTTATTCACCAGGTAAGAGGCCATGAGCAAGCAGCCAATGGCATCTCCTGCTCCTGCTTCATGCCCCCGCAGTCTGGGGTAGAGCAAGTGCCTGGTGAACAAGCAGGTTGCCAGGGCCTTGTCCGTGGGCCCATGCTGCAGTGTGGGCCCCCAGCAGGTGCCTGACTATGCCAACTCTTGATGCCAGCCGAGAGAAACAGAGGGGCATTTGCGGTTCTATCTAAGTAAATGCAAAAAGAAATGCACTGGGATAAAAAATGTTGACTTTGCATATAATTTTATGGGATTTGTTGTGACTACTCCAGAAGGCCAGTTGGGTATGACTTTGCAAAAGAAATCTTGGGCCAATGGTAGACATATCATTGAAAATACCAGCTCGGTGTGTTGTGGCTGCAAAATGGGAAAATTCACTGTTAGGAAGTAATTTGGAAAAGGACTGAAAATAAAACAGCAAGTGCACACATTTACAATACTGTTTACAGTTATGTTCACCACTTTTCAAAGAGAAAATCATAGACCTGGAAAATGAATAGAAAAATACAACTAAAATGATTGAAGGGTTTGTGTATCTTTCCAAATAAGGAGAGAATGAGAAGTTGGGGGTTTTGCATTTGGAAAAAATACTACCAAGTAGAGATTATAATGGAGGTTTCTAACATTATATATAGAATGGGGAGACTGGATTGAGAGAAATGTCTCTCTGGCATACTACCAGAACTCAAGGTTATCCAATGAAATTGACTGACAGTTAGTTCAGAGCAAATCAAAGGAAGCAATCCTTCACACAAAGCATAATTAACACACAATGAAGCACCACAACATGTGGCGATAGCCATTAGCCTGGTAAATTCATGAAAACAGATCTGTCAAAGGCCATTCATAGCATGTAAATGCTATACCCAGATTAGGATTCCTTTTGATTGCCAAACGCAGGCAATAACCATCATCCCTTATTTTTGTGTCCTCTCAGAGCAACTTGGCTGCCTTCTACTTGCTCATTCTGCAGGGAACATTCTGGGAAGAAAACTGGAGGTGGGGAAAAGGATGGCATTTTTCACTAGCAAAGTCAGGATGAGGGAAGATGGGTGGGATAGACACACACACACACACACACACACACACCAGCTGATATAGCACATGGTGGCCACCATTTCAGTGGACATGGCAGCCAACATTTCAAAAGAACCACAATCCAAGCGGTTCAGAGCTCATGTGCATAGTGCGAACAATGGTAACAAAGCATGCAAGTCATTGCCATAACAGTTGGAGGGTGGGCTCTACCTTCCTGTGTTTGGGGCACATGTTCCTCTTCCTTCTCATGCCCAATGAAGCCTATAAAAAGGTAAAGGTTTCCCAGTCATGCCTGACTCTAGGCGGCGGTGCTCATCTCCGTTTCCTGGCTGAGGGAGCCAGCGTTTGTCCACAGACAGTCTCCTTGGTCATGTGGCCAGCATGACTAAACACCAAAGTGCACGGAACGCTGTTACCTGCCCACCGAAGTGGTACCTTGTTATCTACTTGCATTTGCATGCTTTCGAACTGCAAGGTTGGCAGGAGCTGGGACGGAGCAACGGAAACTCACTCCGTTGTGCAGATTCGAACCGGTGACCTTTCGATCAACCTGCCCAGCTGCACAGCAGTTTAAACCACTGCGCCACCTGTAGTCCCCTAATGAAGCCTATAGATGGCTGCTAATCTTGCAGACCTGCTTAAACACTGCAAGGTCCTCATTCCTCTGCAAGGCATGAGCAGTTCTGCTCAGGCCCCTTGGTTCTTCCAAAAAGACTGGGTAGGGGCTGTCACTAGGCCTGAGGCTGAGGACCTTCCACCTCCATGTACACCAAATTGCTTCTTGATACTCTAGCAGCAGCCAGAAGACAAACAAATTATTGCCCACTTTGAGAGAATAGGCAGTCAATTAGGGAGCCATATAAATGAATCCTGTAACACTCTTGGTACCCCAACACTCCATGTACGTCTCGCTTAGTGAAGGGGCTCTGGCTCAATGCTGGAGCACATGCTCAGCAACTTGAAGGCCCCCACACTTCTTACAATGTAGTGAAACATAGTGGGGTGAAGGGTACAGGAAGCATCCAAGCTGAAAGCTCATGAAACCTGTTTCCTACTAAATGTACACAGGATTGTACTGTAAAGCATGTTCCACTGGAAAGTGTGCTGCTGTCTTCCTTCTGTCATTCTAATTTACTTACTTGCATTGTTCCTTTTGTGGAATAGGCTGTGACCCAGAAGGGACTTCTGAAGGAGGAAATGAGGGAACAAACCTTTTGTCAATTCTGCTTTCTTCTCTGCAATGCCAAAAATCACCTCTCATATAATTCCAGAGACTCCTCTAACCCTTCAAACAGGTTTGTTTGTTTGTGGGGGGGGGGGGACTTTGCTCACAACCTATCATTTAGTCAGTCTTCACAACATCACAATAATCTTTGTTTTCCCATAGAAAGCATGGTGCTATCTATATATTACTGTATTATATCCTTCCTCTGTTATATGACAGCTAAAATACATGAAGTATATTAATCAATGGGTTCTAATTGAATCTCTCTCACACACACACATATGCAAAGTTACTTCCACAGACGATGGATCAATAAATTGAGGATACTTATTTACTGCACAGTATTACAACATATTAAAAGAAAAATTAGCAATTTTTATATTTGTAGAACACATTATGCAAAATTATCAAGTATCTGCAAATTAACCTGCAACTTGCAGATACAGCTTTGCTTGACTGGGAAAGTACATTGCAAGATGCATTTTTTTTAATGTACAGGTAATACAAAGCTTAAGTTGTATTCCATCCTCTCTAAACCTTCAGTCAGCTAGGTCAGTATTTTTACCTGATGTTAGAGCCTAATGAAATGATTCAGGTCAAAGCTGAAATGGTACCAATCAGATTCTGTGTCTTTATTTCATTCTTTCTTTCTTTGTGCCTAGTACTCACCAGAAATTCAAAGCACATTCTGAGTGGCTTAAGCTTTGCATTACTGAAAATATGGTCTTGATTTTCATTGCTGCATGAGAAGCAAGCACTGCAGAAAATATAATACTATGCCAGACAATGTCATCGAGCCATGTAAACTGTGTAATTGGACACCCAGTCAAGATATTCCTAACACAGCTCTTAATGTAAGTGTTTACTGTTCATTATTCCTGCTCATTTTAAATTATAGAAAATAAGATTCTAATCTCTACTGGATTCTTAATGCCACCTATCCCATTTGAATTAATAATATGGTATGAATAAAGTTCATGGGAGATAATGCCCTATTAATGGTTCACACCAATAGCTTAAATATAACTTTAATCATATTTGCACCCTAGAGAAATAATTAAAATGGTCTCTATTATGTCATGCCAAGAAATGCCATTGTCCCTTTATAACATGTGCTGTTTTATAATATCTGCTAGATAAGGACAGACACTAAATCATCACTGAAAGCAGTTGGAAAGGAAGACATAGATCTTATTTTTCCTCTGCAGTATAGCTAATGGTTCTTAAATCCATCAGAGTACGACCCATATGGTACTTTGGGGACAACAATCTCAGGATCTCTCATATATCTCAATGGAGGAGCCAGAAGCAACCAATCATTCATGGCCTGCCCATGATGAGTAGAAAGAAAACACAAAATAATGGTCTTAATTTTTTTGAATGGTATGGAAAATACCACTGTAATGAGATATTATGTAAACAGCTGTAAACATGGAGGCATTCTTGAATGAATGCATTTTTGCCCATACTCCAGGAGCAACTATTAAAGGATGCTCAGTTACCACCTGAGTGCACCTGAGGACAGTGCTAAATATGGATGGATCCATCCTTCCTATTTTACACACCAGGCATGTATTTTATATTCTGGTATTCATTCCTGACTATAAAAAACACTCAGGAAACCACCCCTGAGATACTCCTTCAGATTGAGTCAGCTGGATCTATATGGCCACAACTGCAAATTCTTTTATGTTTTGATAT
Organism: Varanus komodoensis; assembly: GCF_004798865.1. NCBI lineage: Eukaryota > Metazoa > Chordata > Lepidosauria > Squamata > Varanidae > Varanus > Varanus komodoensis. The sequence goes on from NW_025335268.1 coordinate 135,811,923, forward strand.
GAAACAGAAGGATGCAAATCATTATCACCATCATCATCATCATTGCCTTCAACAAGGGTTGAAAATTTCCTTGAAATTATGTTGTTTTTCTTTAATGCCTATTGATGCTTTGATTGAGTAGAATCCACATTAAACAGTAGATGAATCCTGTGGCAACTCAGAAAGTATCTTATAAGCATACTGGCTGAGTTTGCACAGAATGTTAAGGGCCAAAACAGGTATTGCTTTAAACCTGGTCACAATCTGTGTGGTCTTTCTCTTCTCTTCTCTTCTCTTCTCTTCTCTTCTCTTCTCTTCTCTTCTGTCTTCTCTTCTCCCCATTTTTATTGGATCATACTTCTGGATCTGGATTAGGATCCTAGCTCCCAAAAGCTGTCACATAGCTCTAAAGTTAAGCAGCTAAACTATGTGTTAGCATTATGTGTGAATGGAGCACTGTGCTTTTTCCATGTTTCATTGCCCCTTCATCAGTGTAGTTGTGTATTTTCATTGTAACTGTTCCATTTTAAGGCTTGCATTTTATTTAGCCCTTGTTTGGCAGATGTGCAAAAGAAACCAGAGTTTTACCCAAATGAACTGATGCATTCAAACTTGCAGTCAAAGCCACTAATAATTTCACTGGCATCCTGCCTATACTCCCTAACAGATCCATTTCAATTCATAATATGTAGCCTGGGTCTAAAACCTCAGAACAGTGAGTTATTAGCTGGCTGATAAATGTAGACATTGTCATTTTCTACATCATAAACATTTATTTCCTCAACTAATTGGGAGAGATTCGTTGTTGCAGAAGTTGTAAGTATCTCTAAAACCTTGCAGTTGTGAGTTAAGTGTTCTCCATACAGCTGCACCCCCCTCAGATCTGGCACACAGTAGCAGATGGTAGGTAATATGGTACAATTAACAAGAAACATGGGGTTATCAGAGTACCTGTGTAATGAAAGATGCTGGGAAAAATTCAGTAACTTTGAGATTAATAATTTAATTTCAAGCTATCTCGGTGTGTAAGAGAGAGATTTATATTGTATGAGCATTACATAAAAATGCATAAATACACATTATTCTTTAAACATGTGAGCATGAAATAGAGGCAATATTATTTATTGGCATATATACAGCAACAGCAGATAATGGCCAGCCTGGAAGTTCCTTTCTCATGCTTGATCCTTTAATTGCCTCACCAATTATGTTCGAGAAAAGGCCCAAGGATCCCAATTAGGACCAAAGAATATGAGATTAGGAAGTACCAGTGTGATATTCTGCAGACGACCAGATAAAAAAATACCACTTAGTCATTTATGCTGCAGTGCCTGATTAAGCTAAAGTAGACAGAAGAGATTTGCAGCCTGAAAAATACCTCCTGAGTCATCCCATTTCTGTCTCCTTTCTCACCAAGAGATGACTACTTTATCTGTCATGGGTCATACAGGAAAGATGAATTTGCTAATTTTTAAACAAGAAATTGGTTTGGGAGTTGACATGTCCTGGCCTGTCAAAACAACTGCTCTTTAAAAAATCAAAATTTGCTATGTACAAATCCAAACACAGAGTTCTGCCATGTTGAAACAACAATGTATCCAATTTGCCCCTTTAGTATCCAATATGCCACGCTTACTCTGTTCTGGCTGTCATTTCTATATCTCATTACCAACCTGCTGCATTATGCAGATGTATTTCACACTTCAAGTAGCAGAAAAGTTTGGGAGGATGTCGTGCCAGGGGAACCCTCATGCAGTGTCCACACCTCTCCATGCATTTTCATTTTACCCATAATGTCTGTGATCATCACTGATTAAAAAAAGTACCCATTGTATATCATTCTGTATCTAATTGTTAAATGTACTTGTTAAATAACAACCTACAGTACAATTTTGATGTGCAGGGTAGTAGCTAATTAAGACTGTTCATCTTCAGAGGTTTCTACCCTTAAAGGATCCTAAACTTTAAAGAATAATTTTGAAATGTGGCATCACTTTGATCCAGCAGGGACGTCTATCAACAGAAAAAGGTGCAAGGCAATTTTGATGATTCTCCCATACAACAGTCTGTGTCCTAATTGTTCAAGACATTTAGGGGATCCTTCATGCAGTGTGAGGGGCACAAAGGTCTACATGGGGAAGAGAAAATAATCCAGGATCACCCAAGATCCCTTCTTTCCCATTCCATTGATGGAAGTCTCCACTGGAACAAAATGCTTTCCAACAGCAGAGAGATAGCAAATGCATACAACTCATCAGTATTATCATGCATCGCAAGCACATAAAGAGACTGGTCAGTCAAGGATACTCCATTGCCCATGTTTAAAATCAACATTCACAACCCTTATTTCCACAAGGTTGTAGCTATTATTTTTTTGAAGCTCTGTTTTGGAAACTTTGACAGGTCATCATGTTCTTTCCTCATATTATCTGGCATTTCATTGATGCATTCTGACCTTAAGATGAGGATTAGTTTTTTAATCAGCAAATTATGATCTCTGCCTCACTCACCTCTTCAGTAAATGTCAGCAGGAAAAATTTCCCTTCCTTAACTGAGACCAAGACTGGGAGTTGCCACATTTCATTGCTTTACATGATAGGGAATTCGCAGATGCTTCCACTTGAAATAAGCATTCTGAAAAATTAAAATTGTTTCTGAAGTTTGACATTCAAGAGCTTTCTATTCACCTTTGGAAGTTCAACAGTAAAACTTGTTTTGTGTGATACCTTGACTTTTGAGCATGGGATTTAACTTAGTTCTCACTGGGTTGAACATAGCATTGGGCAACCCATTGTCACATGGCTTGTAGTTATGCATGAACCCACTCAATGTCGATATTACTGAGCTAGATGGATCAATGGTTTGACTCAATGTAAGACAGTTTCCAATGCTCCCATGCACTTTGCAAATAAAGATCTCATATAGAAAAGTTACAGAACTGGCCCAAGAAATGAACAGCTTGGGACCAAGGTACCTGAAAGACTGCCTTCTTCCACATGAGTTTCCCTCTAGTTCCTAAGAGAAATGCCTTTGAAGAGCACTTTTGGAAATGAACTTGGTGGTTGTAGAAAGAGAGCCTTCATTTAGTTGGATAAAAGTAGTAAGAAAAGAGGGGAAAAAATGGACCCGGCTTGTAAAAGGGAAAATCCCCACTTTAATTGTTGTACCCACATATAACAAGATGCCTGTATTTTGCAAAATAGCAGTGTCCAGTGTAGCATGAAATGCATGTTAAGATTTCTTTTATACTTTTTGATATGGAGCTATACAAAAAGCACATCACAAAATCCTAACAATGATCTGATAGAAAGTATGAATCAAAATGGTAATTTTACAAAATTACATATCAGCAAACTGGTTTTTAAAATAAGAACTGAAGGGTCTTACTTGCATGAGCATTTGAATTTAGCAAATCCAGCCCCTCAGCTGTGATTTTGTGCAAGAGAATAATACCCTCTATTTCCAATGTCAGTTGTCTAACATAAGCTCTTCTTAGATTATTATCACCATCAAGATGTAGGACTCTTCTTATATCATTATGGTCACATGGCAAACTTTAAACAGTGAGTTCTCAAAATACACTGCATTTTTCCTTACAATTAGGAATAACCAGGTTTTCCTTCATGGCTGAATCTCTCAGACATTGCCAGCAATGGCTGAATATTATGTAAGAAGGGTAAGGGGCGGGGGGTGGGGAGGGGAGGGGAGGGAATGAGTACAAATAATTATGGCTTTGCTCATCTCCAGTGAACAGGAGCTGGAGATGTCTGAAATGTGATTCCTCTGATCCATTTCTAGAAGAAAGCTGTTTCTTAAATAAGAATGCTCCTTTACATAAATTCCCAGGAACAAGCTCCTTGAGGCAATCTGCATAACTCACTTTGCTGCCTGCTCATGAAAGTGGCAATGAATTTCTCAAGAATTCTGGCATGAATACAGAGCTAGTTCTGGAAGTCTCTGCTTCTGAAAGCTCAAACTAGGTTTTCAGGTGTATTTTAAAGATGCGGGGACTCATGAACCCATGTGCCATCCTTTACACAACTGGGCGCAATAGATGTCTTTCCTTCATACCTGAGAAGCCTTGCTCATCATGGAGGACAGAAGAAAGGAAAACCTTTATGCACTCCCTCTGTTACAGAGCTCTCAGATGTGGGTGCTTCAAGATGGGTGCTTCAAGATGGACATTTCCTAGATGGAGAAGCTTTTTTGGGTGTTGATTAGAAGAATTTATGCAGCCATTCTCTCTTTAGCAGATATTTTGCATTAAGGAAAAAGATGGAAGAAGCAGTAAGAAAGCATGGAAGGAATATTAACATAAGAACTCATCATCATCTGCCCTTTCCCGCAAAACAATCACCTTCCATGAATGAATCAAGCTGATGGTGCCATAAAAGCCTCATCTGGAAACTCTGTTTTCCACAGCAGTGGCTGCCTCTGTGGCCTGCGAGGCAGCAGAGAAGACCCAGAAGTTACCGAACTTTCTGTGACATTCTCATGTACTCCTGGGACTCACAGGCATACATGGTCTTCCAGACAAAATAAACAAATCCACATAGAGGTGAGCAAATCAGTGTGGTGTAGTGGTTATAGTGTCAAATTGGGCATCAGATAACTGGGTTCTAGTTCCCACTTGGTTACAAAGCTCACTGGATGTGTTTGAGCCAGCCTAACAAAGCCCACAGGGCTATTGTGTGGATGAAATGGAGAAAAGGTGGCGGAAAATAATATCTGCCATTGTGTTCTTTACAGAAAAAAGGTAGGATATAGAGATGGTAGATGTGATAAAGAGAGAAAAAAGCGGAGAGAGCACACCCAGTGTTCTAGAATAGATTTTCTGTTTACAAGAGGCTATGATAACCTTGGACTTGAAGGAAAGGATGAAGGAAAGGAACACCTACATGGCATGGAGCATGAACCAAAGCATCCTTAAACAAAGTGTGCTTAGGTGAGCCTGAGTTCATTGCGACTTCCCTAGTGAGTGTGCTTAGGTTTCTACCCTCAAATTATGGAACAAGTGACACTGATGTAAAGGTGACATTGATGTAAAATGCACTTTGCCATTTGAGGCCATGTTTGCTTGGGATCAAACGAGCAGAAGCATTTTCCACAATGATTTTCTTATGGAAAATGCCATTGCATTAAAACTCAGAACTGTCCCTCATGGGAAACTTCATCTGTTGCTCCCATGTCATCGACAGGGCATTTTTTCTTCACAGTCAATTTGCCTGTTGTCTTGTTTATTTTCCAACAAGCGTGAGCAACAGTTTTGGGGAGAGAAAGCATATGTTCATAAATATCATTTCAAAAACAGCCTATTTCCCATTGAGACCTTCGGTCATTTCAACTGCTGCTTTTTCATACTGACAAGGCCCAGGTCAATGTCTCTTCCACACTGTATTTGCCTTTCAGTCACACCTTGATATCCATCTTCAAAGAAAGACAGAGGATCTGTCTGAGATAGCTTAGGATTTCCAGAGTGGAAGTGACCAAAAGGTGTGTGGTACAGTTGTCATGCAGTGGTGACAGTTGGTGATAGTTGTCATGCAGTGGTGAGAGAATGGCTCAAGAACAGAACAGGTGCTTGGTTCACAGCACCTCTGCCATGCAAGGAAGATAACAGAAGGCCCAAAGGATGCTAACTGTCCAGTTCTGTGCATGTTTATTTAGGAGTAACTCCCAGTGTATTCAATGAGGCCTTCTGTCATAGAATTGATGCTCAGGTTGATAGTATGTGCTGCTTTGTACACTTGATGATAAACACTCAGGGCTGTGTCCCTTTGTGTACTTGCTCACTAAAGTCAGTGGAACATCCTATCACAACTGTCTTTGTTCTCCTCTCCCAACTGCTACAGAAAATGGATACCTTTCTCTGCATGTTTGACTGCAAGATCTCCTGGTTTATTTGCTTATGACCAAGCAGCCTTCAAAATTGACAACTGGCAAAGCTTTAGGTAGTGAATGGAAGTTGTAGCCCAGCTATTATAGGATCAATTACCAGAATAAGACCTCATACCTCAGTAATTACTACACTTTATCTCAAGTTGGGATTTCTTATTGTTTCATTAGAAGATGCATGTTATTTCATTAAGGTCAGAGGACTGGGTAACATACTGAGCATCTTGCATACAAGGAAAGGTATAAAGATTTAGCTTAGCTGTTTTAGTTTAGTAAAATAAGATATTATAAAGGCTTGCAATGTGAGGGATAGAATGGAGGAAATAAAGTAGGAATCCTTCAGTTTCAAAGTACCTTCAGTCACCTATACTGATAGCTAAGCAGGTTAAAAAGCAGGTTATTTGCATTCCCACCCCCTGAGATCAGCAAAAGAAGCCCTCCTCCGGGAACCCTCTGTGAAAGACATTAGGAGTCAGAGTACCTGGAGGAGGGCCTTCTCTGCGGTTGCGGCCCAACTATGGAATGCACTCCCCAGACAGGTCCACCTGGTGCCGTCAATATATGTTTTTCAGCGCCAGGTCAAGGCCTTTTTATTTAATCAATATTTTAATATGTTTTAATGGGAATTGGATTTTATTGTTGCAGCCAGAATGGAATTGTCAATTTATCTATTTTATCTTGATCTATGTTGTAAGCCATCCAAAGACACAAGTAATGGATGGCATACAAATTTTAAAAATAAATTTTAAAAATTAATTAATTAATTTAAAAAACCCAAAGAATCCTAGAGTGGGGGGGCTGGTATTATAGATTATTTATTTATTTAAATAATAAATAAAACCTCATTTGCCGAAACCTCAGGGCGGCTCACGATAATAAATAAATAAGAGCAGTATAAAACAATATAGTATGAGTCGACCTGGCCCGAAAAATAAAATAAAATAAATAATATTAACAATTAAAATAGCATTTGAATAAAAAGGTCTTCGCCTGGTGCTGAAAAACAAATAATGACTATCTTGCAATCCAACCCCCTGCTTGAAGCAAAATAACCTGCACTACACCATCCCTAACATGTCTTCTTGAATACATGCTGTGATGAAGAACCTAAAGTCACCAACACTTTAAGTGACCTCTTCTATTGTCAAACTGCTCTTACCTCTAATGTGCTTCTCCTAATGTACACCTGGAATCTACGCAGTTATAACTTATGCCCATTAAATCTAATCCAGTCTTCCTGTGTATTAGCAAATATGTTTTTCCTTCTTATGTGGGACAGCTGTTCACATAAAGAGTACTAAGAAGTGTATTAGGAAGCCACCCCTCAGTCGTCTTCTAAAATTTCGAGTTCCTACAGCCTTTATTCATAGAAAATGTTTAAACAAAAGTAGTACATCTTCACTCTATGGGTAGTATCCAACATTGCACAAAAGATAGTGGGACCCTATGCTCATACAAAGCAAAACTAAAGGTTTAAAGACAATTAGCAGTAATATATTTAAGAGTATATACCTCCATTTTTCTTCTTGCAAGGAAACCAAGGTGCTTTGCATAGTCCTCCAGTACTCCATTTTATCCTCACAGCAAGAGCCCCGTGAAGTAGGTTAAGCTGAGGGTACATCTCTTCCAAAGTGACTCAGTGAGTTTCATGGCATGTTTGCATGGATGAGTGTTAGTATTCCTATTAGCATTAGTATTGCTGATGCATCCCTGTATGATAGGTTTATCAGTGGCTGTTGGTCCAAACAACTAGCAACATCACTTCATTTTTAAGGAGCAATGTACCCAATGACTACCGGGTGCTGAAATTAACATCCAACCTGGCTATCACTGTTTCTCACTACCTGTGAATTTTCTTCAGTCTCACAGACCTTGTGCTCCTTCTTCCCAGGCTCTAAGAAATCATTACAGTGGTCCATTTCCACTTCCAGATTTTGTTCCCCATGTAGTCATCCTTGAGCCTCTACAGGGCCACAATAGCTGTTAAAATTCATGTGGACCAGCAGTACCACTGCATACTTTCTTTGACTGTAGTGGTAGCCTTAAATATAAAGACAGACACTGATTTGCAGGAATTTGCTGTGAAGTGTATCCATACCCTTCCAGTTTGTACAGTGTATTTCTCCTGATGGCTGCAACCCTGGGGAGGGTCTGAAGGGAAAAATCACAGCCAATGTCAGTGTAATCTACTGAAGCACTGACAAACTCCAGCATGCATATGGAACATATGGTACCAGAGGGGCAAGGGTGCTACATTAATAGTGCAGCATGTACAGAGACAAACTGGCAGGTGAGTGGGGTACATAAAGTAGCTGATAGCGGATGCCTATCTGTTATTGCTCAACTGAAGAAGACAAGAGTTCAGTCTCTGGGGCTGTCAATCCAACAGCAGGAAAGCCATTTAAAAGTACAAGCTGTACTATTCCCAGCACAGTTCTCTAATGCTAATCAGATCCCTCAGTGAGGGTTAAGTAGTACTAGCAAATAAAAAGAAGGCATGCTTAAAGCAGACAAATGAAGGGCAATAAGGAGAGAACCCAATGTGTAGACCACACTGATTTCTGTGTTTTACTACATGTATGTATGAAGAGAAGCAGCAAGGGATGAAATAAACATATATGAAAATTTAACAAACATTGTTTGTTTTTGCACTCCTGTTGGTAGAATCTTACATATACATCTGTAATTGGTTAGGACTGGCATGCTGAAGAGACATAAGGAACAAATTGGACTTGCAATTGTGAAATTAAAGAGTAAAATATCACACTTACAGAATTTTTAAAGGTAATTTGTGGGGCATTCTTTATTATTTTTTAAAAAGTTTGAACTAGAGATATCAATTTATTAAAAATATACTTTTCCCTTCTGTAGCAAGTTATAACATCTCTAAAAATGTTACAATTCAGCACTTTTAAGTTTCTTTGCTTTTGAATTGTAGTCTCAGATATTAGGAATTCAAGTTTTGGAAGCAAAATCTAAAATGTGCCTTGATTAACTGAAAAAAATACAGTAGGGCCCCCATGAGTGGAGGGCCCCAGTTAACCACGGTAAATGAGACAGGGAATACAGGGATCCTACTGCATACACTAGGTTTTATTGCATCTCTGCTGTCAGACACTGTCAAATGTTCTTTGCTACATTTCATGATAATATCACATTTTGCTATCTACTGTTTCATGTCGAATGGTGTCAATTAGTACTATTGCAGACAGTTGTCAAACTATCAAATGGAAGTCTATCATGAGGATAATGCCTGAATAGTCCAAGGTTTTAAAAGAATGTTATTTTTCAATTAAATAAATAAATCAATGAATATTTTTCAATATTTTCCTCAATATTGTTTCTAATAAACACAAGAATGAAACATTCTTACATTAAATGCAAGCCAAAATTTTATGAATGTTAAAGAAACAGCCATGGCTTGTGTCTTTAATTGCATTTATATTTAGCTATCAGAGTTCCTCCCTGTCTTTCGATCTCCCTCCTCTGTGTGTGTGTGTGTGTGTGTGTGTGTGCGCACGCGCGCACTGATTATTCAAGAGGAAGTCACTGCAACCCTTGCCTTAATCATACCATGTCTTAAACTGCAGTGACCCTACAAGTGGTGGCCATAATTAAACAAATACCAAAGCCAAAAGGATCTTTCTGACATTGCAGCACAGAGTAGGAAGGGAGAAGTTGATGCTTTTCAACAGCCAATTGCGGTTATAAAATAGAGTTGCACAATCCCAGGAGATAGGCAGCTGCTAATTTCTCACTTGGAAGGTTAGGTGAGTTTAAGGCCAAGCAAAACCTGCCCAGGGAAGGTGTCTCTTACAGCCTGAAAGAATTTGCCAAAAAAACACCTCTCCCATGGCCAGCAGACAACAGACAACAGGGCAAAACAAAGCAATCTTTTCCCCCACATTTTTCCTATCCTCAATAGCCATGCTGAACTCCCTTTACCCTTTATGAGAAGTAGTAGTTCCCCCATGCTCCTCACTAGACAGACCTCATCTGGAATACTGTGTCCAGTTCCGGGCACCAAGATTTAAGAAAGATTAGAAAGGGTCCAGAAGAGGGCAACAAAAATGATCCAGGGCTGGAAACACTGCCCTATGGGGAGAGATTGAAAGAACTGGGCATGTTCAGCCTTGAGAAGACTGACGGGGGACATGGGATCCCTCTATAAGAGGAAGGTCAAGATCTCTTCTTGCTGTTACCAGAGTGTAGAACACAGAATAATCAATTCAAGCTGCGACAACCCAGATTCAGGCTGGACATCAGGAAACGCTTCCTCACTGTCCGAGCAATATGACAGTGGAACCAGCTGCTTAGAGAGGTGGTGAGCTGTCCCCCATTAGAGACACTCAAAAAGAAACTAGACAGCCATCTGAGTGCAATAGTGTAACATGATGTCCTGCAACAGCAGGGGGGTTGGACCTGGAGGCTTCCATGGCCCCTCCAACTCTACTATTCTATGATTCTATACAACAGAAAGCCAGAGTGTTGGCTGGGGGAGGAAGAGGGGAAGCAGGATTCTTCAGAGATAATTGTTAAACTATTCAGAGTTAGTTCCCAAAGATAAGACACAGACTATGTATACTTATAGAGCACTAATCCTCTTTTAGCTTGGAATCACTCTCTGTAAATACCAAAGAGGTCCTGTGTATCTCAAAATTGTGTAGAAGCCTCAAGCTCTAATAGCTGAGGTCTTAGATGAGAAAACAACTAGCATTAATGCCAAGGGAGAGGATTAACTCCACGGCTAGCTTTCCTAGCAGAGCCCACTCTTAATTAATTATATGTCTGAGGATTACATAACACAGACATGTTATTCAGAGCTTAGCTAAAAATGCAAAAGAGAAATGAAGAAACAATGCAAGGCTGAAAAGGAAAAGGAACTGCAAAAGAGGCAGGGAATGAATGGAAGAGACAAAAGATCTTATTATCAATGACATTATTTGCATTCTCAATAGCTTAATTCATTTTTTCCTGCAGCTTTTATCTCTGAGCCCAGTTTATTAGCTATGAATGCAAAAAAGCAGTCCATGAAAAGTTTACAAAGGTAAAGTGTCACAGGGATCTTATGATGGAAAAGAAGTACGCTGGTACACCTTGGCAGATTAATGACAGAAAACTGATATTTTGACGTATGGGCACCCATCATGACTGTTCCCATGACCATGATCCTGAAAAAGAGTCTAAACATTCAGGCAGCTGTGTTGATTCATACCAAAACCAGTTCTAACAGGTTTTATCTTATCACCCTGGGGGGGGGGTAGGGGGGGAAGGGTCAAGCCACTTCAAAATTGGGAGCAATATATTGTTGCTGAGAAAATCCATTTTTCATTTTCCCAAGGTATCACTATTGGGGTAGGCAATTATCTTTTGCATCCCTGCTAATATATGTGTGTGTGCATGCCAGCCCCACAGTTCTCTCTGCATTGCAAAAGAACTTTCAGGTGTTCTTTGTTTCAAAGTAGTTCCAAAGTGGCTTTTCTTGAGAGGATTTTTACCTGCATTTTTACCACTTGCTTAGATGAGATGAATGTTCATAGAGGGATGGAGAACTCAATGTCTCCCTGCTTAGACAGAGCAACCCCCAGTATAAAAGTTGGGACCAGCAAGATCCATCATCTCCCGTCGCCTTTGTTGCATTGCCTTCCATGTCCTTCCTTCAACTCCCCAAGCTGAAAAGGCCTCAGGGAAGAGAAGGGAATATACCAGGAGGCAGAGGACTTCCATGAGCACAGAAGAGGCTTCCAAGGTAGGGAGACTGACAGGGAACGGGGGCTGGCAACTCAGTGGGGCTTTCCAAGTATACATACTTCTTGTTGTTGTTAGTCATGAAGTCGTGTCCGACCCATCACAACCCCATGGACAACACTCCTCCAGGCCTTCCTGTCCTCCACCATCCCCCGGAGTCCACTCAAGCTCACACCGACTGCTTCACTGACTCCATCTAGCCACCTCATTCTCTGCCATCCCCTTCTTCTTTTGCCATCTATTGTTCCCAGCATTAGGCTCTTCTCCAGGGAGTCCTTCCTTCTCATTAGGTGGCCAAAGTATTTGAGTTTCACCTTCAGTAAGACTGCCTTCTAAAGAGCAGTCAGGGTTGATCTCCTCTAGGACTGACCAGTTTGATCGCCTTGCTGTCCAAGGGACTCACAGGAGTCTCCTTCAGCACCACAATTCAAAGGCCTCAATTCTTCGGTGCTCAGCAGTTTCCAAGTCAAAATCTTTCATTTATTAGGGGTTGTGAGAAGTAGGATGCCTGTACAGTCCTAGTGGGAGCTGCCATATATCAGACCATGGACAGATATTATGCATACCCTGATCACAACAGCTGTTATTTAGGGCTTGTGTCCCATGTGTTTTAATGTTTAATGAAGGTGAAAAAACAAGGAAGCCATTTCACAAATCAGAAGAAAAACATTTAATTTCAGCACCTTACCCATAGTGAGAAATAACACTTCCAAATTATATAGCAGTGGCACTTTAGGATGTTACTAATTATGCTAAATAGAAAAGAGCTTCCCATTCCTGAGATGGCCAGCAATCCTTCTAGAAGTGGGTGAATTTGAATTGCATTATTAGGCAAGACCTTGCTACAGCTTACAAAATGAAAATGACTTGCTTTAAAATGTAAATCGGGACTCACAAAGAAATGAAAACTATGAGGCACTAAGTTGGCTGAAATAATTTAAATGATCAAGTAAAATGACAAAACCTTGAAAGACCATGCATGTTCAAATAATTTATGACAGCCACTTTGGTGTAGTGGTTAGGCTGTTGGACTGGGACTCAGAAGGATCAAAGTTCTTGTCCTCACTGGGCCATGAAGCTCATTAGGTGACTGGCCGAATCACTGACTCTCAGCCTAAGATACCTCATGTGATTATGTAAGCTGATTTACATTCCTTGTGCAAAAATAGATGGGATGTATATACACAATCAATCAATATAATATAATACAATATTTTAAACTCTACCTAGTATATGCACATGCTTTCACAGAATATTCACATTTATTTGACACTTCATTTGTTGGAACCATTGCTTCTTAAGAACAGAAATTATACCCTGTTCTATACCTGGCTGGTTATAACAGCCAGCGCGCTTTGCATTCTTATTTGCAGAAAAATTATGGGCAACTATGGGTGTAAAATGTGGCTTTGCATGAGTCTGACACCTGTGTGATAGGCAGAAGGGCTACTGGTAGCTGAAAACTGGCTAGGTCCCAATGAGAACAATGGGAATTATGAAAACTGTTGATGTATATAAAAGTTAAAACATACAATTTAAAAGAACAAAACCAATCATGGCAATTGCAATGCAATTGCAACCCTAACCCAATTGCAATTCCAATTGCTGTGATTTGGCAAAGAAACATCACAGTGGTACAGAATAAAATGGAATGTATAAAAACAAAGTTTAAAAGTTAAACTATGAAAATACTGGGGAAATAAAAAATGTCTTTATCTGGTGTCAAAAAGGATACAAAGTAGGTGCCAGACACACCTCTTTGAGGAGCTCATTCCAAAACTGAATTAGTTCTAAATCATGAATATATACACATTCTAAACTTTGTTTATTTTTTTAAAAAGTACAGCTATAGCATTTCTCACCCTTAGCAAGGATCTCCAAACTGGTTTACCTACTAAATAAATAAAAGTTAATATCGGACTGAGCACAGTTCTGTCATATATTTTTAAAAAAAACCTTAAAAGCCACACAGAATAAAAAATATTTTTTTAAAAAAATTGCCAACCAAATACTATTAGTGATGGGACCCCTGTCACAGAATTGACTTATTGTTCTCACCAACTGTATATTCAAACTGGAGAAAACAGTCTATCAAATATCCTGCCCAAACACGCTTGGGGCTTGAGAAGCATGGGCTACCAGCATGAATTGGGCTTGCAAACAAATGGGAAATCAGTGCAGTTAATGCAGTATAAAACAGGGCAGGGAAAAATTATTAGATTTCAATTTCCATCATCCCCAGCCAATCTGGCAAATATCTTGAGGACCACAGTCTCCAACCTATAACCCTTAACCCCGGCATTAAAATGTACAGCAAAGAAAATTTTGGCTGCCAAGTTTTGGTACAGCTGCAGTGGCCAAATACTTTTCAACTGCAGCCCCATGTAGAGTGGGTTGCAGTGATATAACTGGAAGGGGGAAATGGATTCCTGTACCATGGCAGCTGAAGCATGTGAACCCTTGCCCCGAGACAGTGCTACCTTGCTCACACATGAATGTGCTTCCAGACTGAGGAGTCTCTCCAGGACACTCATGCAACTGATGCACGGAAGGTGCCACAATGACAAGGGTGTTGCTCTACTGCCATATGGCTGCCCTCTGTACAGCCACATGGCAGAATAGCATTCTTCATACACCACCAGTCACTGGCTGCTGCAGAATTGAAATGTGGGATATTATTCATGAACACTATTCGCCAAATGTGAAACAGGGACTATTTAAGGCAATTTTTCAGAAGGATGGGAGATTTGATCAGAATGTGACATCAGGCAAAGGATTCTGAAAATACCAGCATTTCTCATTTCCAAAACAACAATTCCTGCTTCTTATGGCTATAGAGCTATGAGGAATACCTACAATCAATAGCCCTGATTGAAAAATTACCCATCTACACCTAGCAATTAATATGGACTAGTACAGCAGATTGCAGCACAAGGAGGTCTGTGAGTGAAATGCATGGAGTTTCACCAATATTGACTTTTGTTAGTTGTAGTTTCCAGCCCACATACAGCTCTTGTAGCAAGCTTCTGCTACCGAATTTGCATGTTGTATTTTGTTCAGTGCCTGTACAAAACTACCTGCCCATAGAAGTCCCAATGAGAAGTGGAAGATTGTCTTGTATGAAGATAACTATGACTTGATCATTGACTATGCAAATATTATGGTTCAGATTCAAGGTCACAAAAGCAAATGTCTACTCACACAGAGGTATTTCTGATTATACAAGCAGAAAATCAGAAATCCTGATTTTCCAGTCATCTCCTTCCTTCTGCAGTCCTCTGTGTGCCTCCATATCTTGTATGGAGGAAGTTCACAGGGTCCTGCAGTGGGATCGAAAGCCATTTTGCCAGTGGTTACTTTCCCAACTGTTGAAACAACACCATTAGATCCAACCCACAGTTTTTCAAGCTGAACATTGTCTAGTGCTTGTGCGGATGATGGTGGTGAGAGATGCTCTAATAGTGTATGATCAATGCAGTCTCTGAAGTGCCAGAAACTACAGTAAACAGAGTTGATATGGCCTAGTTTTCTGTGAAAGCACCTCTCTTGATAAATACGTTGCTTCCTCCATAAATTCTTCACATACTTGATTGAACAGTTGATGCATGCTTATTGACTGCTGTTAGACAACATGAAATCTCAGATCAACTCTGGGTTTACAGCAAGGGTGGCTAAACAATGCCAGTTTCATGCTGTGTTAAAGTACCCCAGAGCTCTTTGATTTCTTATATACTTTAAACAAGGAAAAATGCACTCCAGTGCAATATCTCATGCAGCAACGGCAAGACATTATTCAGTGAGGTGCGAAGGATTTTTTTCCACACCCTAAGGAATAAGAGATTCTCACTACCAAAAAATGTATGCAACTGAATCACTGTATATTTTTTATTTATTTTGCAAGATTTATGTTCTACTACATAGTGTGGCACGGACATTTTGGAGCAAGGAACAATAAATGATAAAACAGATAAAGAATAAAACACTATGTTAAAAGCAAAATCAATAAAATGGTGCGTGGTTAGTTCAGGAAGACTTCCTGTAATAAAAATGTTTTCAGGAGGTGTCAGAAGTAATGCACCTGACTTCTTGAGGTAGGAAGTTCTGAACAAATAGGCCCACTATATTGAAAGTTTTGCTCAGGTTGGATTGTAAGTGAGCCATGGGTCCATATCAGGACCCTGACGTTTGATGACCTCAGTGACTGGGCATGTTAGTGAGGTAGAAGATTCTTTCTCAGGTACTCTGGTCCCAGTTTTTTAGGGCTCTATACAAGAGATGTAAACTACCTGAGACCTTAAAACTGGCTCCCTAACAAATAGGTAACCAATATACATGACAAAACAGCACCTGGATAATTTAACATCGTTAGTAAGTTTCATGAATGTAGTTCTTCCTTCTTTCTATAGGTAATGGCAAACCTACCACTGACTGAAAAAGAAACGGAGCACAATTCCTATTATCACTAACAATGGCCTGTCCTTGATGCAGGAATCTATGACTGATCCAGAAAAAGATATTTCCTCTTAACACCTCCTACCCAGTGGTGGCGTCTACTCCACATCCTCACAAGGAACACTGGCAGTGATAACAGCATGAAAAAGGGAAGTACATTTCCATAACAACCCTTTCCATCCACCAGAAATTATGTATCAGGAATGGGATGAGTCATTTTGATTGTTGACAAGAACCACATCTTGAATGACTTTGTTAATCTTTCTTAATGAGTATTAGAAAGAAACTAAACAAACTGTTTGTTTGTTTAAGGCCTGAAGTTTGCAGCCTGGACTCTCTCAGGAGGAGGTGAGAATCCTGACTTTACTATCTTGCCAGCCCTCTTTCCACCTAGATTAGACTTTCATACCAGCTCCCTTAGCATCCTCTCTGCCATTCTCTCCTAAATGACATTGTTACTGGCTGGCTCTGCCTGAGAGAAACTCCAGAAGCTCCAGTACCAGGAGGAGCAGGAAAACTGGAGTTTTCTAACTAAGCTGATCTGGTATACCCAAAATGTGGGTGGATGAAAAAGGGAGGGTTAGTTTCTCCCAGCTCTGTCCACTAGAATACTTGTACAGCATCAAGGAACACTGGGGGCTGGGAAGGGAAGTTGCCTTGGTCCATGATTCCCACTTTTTCCAGTCTCCATATCCATTTAACTTATAGTCCAGATTGTTTGCATCTTGGGCTGGTCCACTGGGACAGATTGGGAAAATTGCAGGTATACTGTCCACCCATGATCAAGAGTCCTTCAAGAGCTGACAGAGGTTGTTTCAGTTGCAATGTTGAGGTCCCCCATGCGGTTGGTATTTGGGGATATTAACATGCATACCAAGGGCACTGTTGGCAAAGAGAGGATAGAACAGAGGTAGAAAGATACTGATACCTTGCCAGCCTCAGTGTCCCAAGATATACTATAGGCACAAACCAGGGCTCAGTTTCATCCAATAGGAATTTTCCTCCATCTGCACTCAAGATGAGTCCTGCTTCGTTTCAGCACTTTCAAGTCTAGGGTAACCACAGACCCATATGAGCTCTATGACAGAGAGGGTACTCAGGAGTGATCCTAAACTACCCAGTCGTCTCTGTATTCTAGGGATCATCAAGGGATCCACTAGAACTGTCAATCATATCAGCTGTAAACTTCCCAAAAGCCTTCTGTAAGTGTCTGGAGCAGAGCATCTTGATAGGTCCCCAATCCCCACAGAAGAGAAAATGTTGCTGTTAGTCTAATTGGCAGTGATCTCACCATGATAAGAGACTGATCCAAAGTCCTCATCTTCAGATAATTTATACATAGACTTAAACAAAAGCAGAGCAAAAATCCAAAACCAAGTATCCATTTGAAGTCTGTATCTCCATGCCACCAGTTCATAATTCAAAAGTGTTGTAAGGTCCTCGGGCCAATGCATTACATGAAATGAGTGTTTATCCTTCCAGTTTTGGAGAACCATTTTGCTGTCAATGGGATGGACTGAATCCATTTCACCTTTTATTTGTTAATTTCTGTGAAGCAGGTAAATAATTTTTTAATGTGTAAAATTAAAGATTCTCCTATACAAAATTCAGTCAACATTCATCTGTGTAACAACTCCCTCCAAAAAAGCAGCAACTACTGGACATTGCCAAAGCATAGCTTTAAAAGGTGTATTAGCTGTATTGCGCCACCTGCAATTTGCCGAATTAGAAAATTCTTTATTAGCGAGAAGTTGTGGTGCCCAACAGACATGAAACAAAAGTTTGACTAATAAGATGCAACCTAAAATCCACAAATGATGACAAAGCAGCAATCTACTGATTAGGCATTTTGTACTGGTGCCCACAGCATTTTCTCAGATTCCCAAATGTGCCCACAGGTTCTAGAATAGTACCGGGACAGTTGGGCTAATCATCTGATCTAGTATAAGACAGCTTTGTATCTTTCCTGAATCCTTCCCAAATCCCTATGTCTGTTGTGCTGCAAGACTCACAGCTTCTGCCTCTTCTGGCAGAGGGGAGATAGATTAGTCCAGAACTTTACTATTCTAAAGGGCAAAGGTATATTTAGTAGAATCAGCCAGCCTGGGAGAACAGAACTCAAATTAGTGTTTGATGATATAAAAGGGTTATGGGTAAATAGATTTTTTCTGGTTATTAGCTACCCTTTGTCCTTTCACCCTAGAGATTACGCAGATGTTCTTATAATTTGCATTTCAAAGCAATATATTCAAAGATAATAATACATTTCAGCCTCTACTATATTAGCAGATTAAAGCAAATTGACTGTGGGTCCTTGGCATTTATATCAAATTCATTCCACCTTTCAGTTTCCCAAATGCATTTACAAACAAAGTGAAAAGTAGCTCTGCTTTGTTATCTGGGTGTTCTTTTTTCCTTCTTTCTTTTTTAAAAAGTCACATATTAATGGACTGCATTAAACCTTCTGTCCAATGACAATCTAGCTCTGTGAGGTTATTGATTCTCCAGAGGGGAAATTCTCTGAGAGAATAAGGAAAAAGAAAAGCACACCACCCATCAAAGTCTGACAGTGGGATTAAAGGTTTGATGAGCTCTATGGATTCACATTGCCTTGGGTTTTTATGAAAGGAGGCAGCAAGCCTCACAGACATAAGAAGGGAGGGCAACAAAGTGAAGACAATGTACAGAACAACTTCAAAAGGTACAGGTTGGTTTCTAAGAACTGCCTCTCTAACAGTGCAGTCCTCTGCCCATACATTCAGAAGGAAGGTCCATTGAGTTCTATGGCACTTAGTCCCAGGTAAGTATAAAATTCCCAGAAAGGCATCCTCCAGATATAATGGACTACAGTTTCCCAACAAGTATAACAATTGGTATGCTGGCTAAGAATGATGGGAGTTGTAGTTCAACACATCTAGAAAACGTCACATTGGAGGAAGCTAGTATATAGGATAGAAGCCTAAGTGAGACCAACATTTTCTGCCAGTCCTTTGGTGTCTGACACTAGGTAAAAGCTATTTCTTCATCCTACGCACATTCTTTTTCTCAGACTAGACTGTCTGTCCAGATAGGGTCATAGTTGGTAAATTAGCCTGAGCTGATAGAAGGTACCCCATGCCACTGAGACCACTTGAGTGACAATTCCAGATACAAGAACAGCCCCAAACTATGAACCTTATCCTTTATGAGGAGTGCAACCCCATCTGGGACAAGTTGAATATCTCCCAATGGGACAGAAAATCCAACCAACAACAGCTCCTCTGTCTTGTCTGGACTTAGTCTCAGTTTATTGGCCCTCATCTAGTCCTCATCCAGACACTGATTCAGGGCAGCAACAGCCTCACCTGGGTTTGATGAAAAAGAGAGATAGAGCTGAGTTCCATGTGCATATTGATGGCATCCCATTTCATACCTCCAAATGACTCTTCCCAACAGTTTCATGTAGATGTTATATAGCATGGAAGACAGAGTAGAGCTTTGTAGAATTCCATGACAAAGCTGCCATGTTGCAGGGCAGTAATCCCCCAGTACCACCTCCTGGAATCAGCTGGTCAGGTAGGAGCAGAACCACTGTAATACCTCCTACCCCTCCTACCCCTAACCCAACCAAGTACCTCCTACCCCTAACCCGACCAACCAATCCAGAAGGATACCATGGTCTATGGCAGGGGTCCTCAAACTTTTTCAACAGAGGGCCAATTGAAAGGCGGCGGCTACATGTGCGGGCTGGTGAGGGGGAGGGCCTGGGTGCGCGGGCTGGTAAGACATCATTGGGTGTACATGAGGTGGCGTCGGGCACGCGTGGCAGTGGCTCGCTCGCTCAGAGATCTCCCAGCGAGTCCAAAACCATCTCCAAGGCAGCAGCGAGTGTAGGTGGGGGGCAGAGGCACAGGCTGGATGAATGGGCATGGTGGGCCAGATCTGTCCCACGGGCTGTAGTTTGAGGACCCATGGTCTATGGTATCAAAAGCTGGTCCAAGAGGATCAGGAAGTATGGCATCGGAATGATACAGACGTGATTAACGAACCTCCGTTATCACGCTGGTAATTGCCCGGTCGTGGGCCGTGGGGCTCAATCTAAGCTCTGTAGGAGCTGAGATAGATTGCTTGGCAAATCCCCCAGATGATGTGGAACTGGCAATTCCACATTTAGTGGGAGGAAATCAAGCTTTCTCAGCTGGGTATTACTGGAGGGAGAGCTGCCCTCTACAAATTCTCAACATACTACCTTTTTTTTGTTTTGTTTTGTTTTAGCTTCTGTGAACACACCGGATCTATTGGAACGTATTTTTGTTTCTTTTCTCTGCAATGATACCTATGGAGTAAGCTGTATTTTTTGCTAATTAAAAAGCCCTTTGGGGGGGGGAATGAAACCCTCCCCCCCACAGAGTTGAAAAGCAGTGAATTGCATAATGGGGAGAAAGACAGAACTTTTTGTAAGTAAGGAAAAGATTTATCTTCTTTTATCTCTCCAAGGGCGAATAATTGTGCTGTGGAACTGAGTAATAGAGGATCTTTCTTTTATTCATCTGTGTTGGACTATTGCCAAGAATTGGCAACCATTTTTCTCTTTGTTATGGGGATCTTTGGACACCTGCCAAGCCTTGCTAATCTACTGCTACTATGGAAGAAATTCGGAAGGCATTTCTCAAAATACAGTCTTCTTTAACAGCTGTGCAACTATCCCAGCAGGCGATAATAATACGACAGAAGATTATTCTAGAACGACTTGATTGTTTTTTGACTGAACAAAAAAGTGGCTTTGATAAACTAAGCACTTCTATTGATCAGGCTTTAGATAAGCGACTCGCACCTGAACAGAATATGCAAAATAGCCAACAAGCAGAAGGAAAATCTGAAACTGGAAAGAAAATAAGTGCAACTGTTTTGCGTGCTATGATGGAAAAGACAGCTTGGCCACAACTCAAGACACAGACATTACGAAGCAAACTTCCATGGGATCTGCATGTCATCTTAGGACAATTTAGCTGACCACTTAAAAGAGGTTATGTTTATGTGGCTGCAACTGAAGACTCCATTACAGACATTACAGTGGTTTAATGGGAAAAAAACCAGAAAGTTCTGGTACAGGGGTAAAGAAAAAGAAAAAGTAAACTTGGCAGGGGTGCAAAGGGAAGATAAGGGAAATTTCTTTCTTTCTATTCCAAAAAAAAAGTGATTTATATAGCTTGATATGCTTACATGAGATGTAGAAAGGCTAAGCTATTATTGCTGGTGAAATAGTAGCAATTTAGCTTAATTAAATCCTGTTTAAAAGGTATTATTAAATGGATATTTTTGACTGTATTTCTAATAAGTTACTGTTGTTGATGATATATGTTAAACTGTAAACACCTGGGCTTTTATATGGAGCTAACCATATTTGATTAAATGGTGTTTAAGTGAGATGAAACATTAGTAATTTAGCTTAAAGAAAAATGTTCTAAAAGATATTATAAGTATTACTCATCACCAAGTAGAGTAGTTAAGACAATTGTAGAGATGTTAAATGAATATTTTTGATGTTTACATGTAATTGTGGTAGTGAGGAAGTTATTTACTATTAGAAAATTGAAAAGATTTTGAACTGTCCAGAAATGTTTAGATCAAACTTACCACTGAAGGAGAAAGAGAATATTCCAATTTCATTTAACTTGGAGATGCTTCCCTGACATTGCTCAAGAGAAACAGGACTTGGTAGGAAATAATGAGACTGATTTCATGGATGAAGAAGAGGAAGATAGTGACTTCTATCAAATTTGGATTATTATCATTATTATTATTTTATTGGCTGGAGAAACGGGACCTGGTTTTGATCCAACAATGCTTTCAAGTTATAAATGGATTCTAGTTTGATCATAGAATGTTAAAATATATGTAGTAGGGGGCTGATCCAGTAAATCCGGTGTGTGCAATGATTGTTGTTTGTAGTTTTAGTTCTAAAATCCTAATAAAATTTCTATTAAAAAAAAAAAAGCTGGTCCAAGAGAATGAACAGGGGCACACTCATCCTATCTCTTTCCTTACAGAGGTCATCCCTCAAGTTGACCGAGGCAGTTTCCACGCCTAAATCATCTCTAAAGCCTGGTTTACATTGATCTAGGTAGTCCATTTCATCCAAGAATGCTTGGAATGAAAGGGCTTGCACCTTGTACTTGAACAAAGAGGGTTTGCACCTAGCACTTTTTGTGGCTTCAGGTCTATGTCAAGGTTCAATGTAACTGTGTGCCTTGGCTTGTTCTATACTGTACTTCATACTATCAATCACATACAGCTTTGAATAGAGCTAATCAAATCAGAGGACAGCTCAAGTCACTCACTAAGTTTTGTTTTGGAACACATAGCCAACATAGATAGCAAGTACACATCGCAGGTGTGTCATGCCATTGCTCTGTTGCTGCTCTCTAAGCTGACGATAGTTTGGAAGAGGGATAGATGTGGTGTGTGCAATCATCTCACTTTCACTTTTGATAAACAGGTCTAGATATGATTTCAAAAGCACAGGAAATTTGTTTAATCAAAGATGTCAACAAGAACACAGAAATATGTATCTATATACTGGAAAGCCGTGCCTCTCTCAAATCATTTTCATTGCTCTTAGGGAAACACATTTTAGAGCACTGATGCCTCTTTAGAAGTGCTCTAAAGTGTTTTGACCTTATGCATAATTTTTTAGTATTGTATAATAGTATTTGCAATGATCCTTTGATTGAACAATAAATGTATTACTTTTTACTTAGAAGTGCTCTCACTGTGTTCAGGATTAACTTATTCTTTTTTATGGTCATATTGCCTGGTTTACACCCCATGCTTCCCTTCCCCCATTCCCAGAGCAGTTTTGCAGTTGGGAAGTATTTTTCCCCCTGTATGAAGCTGAATTAACATTTGGCTGAATTAGCATTCAGGTGCAGCTGAATCAGAATTTGATTTGGTGGTGTGTTTGTCATTTCAGCTGCAAAACCGGGCATGCTTCCTAGTTTAGAAATATACTATTATGACTCTTTTATATTGTCTGTGCTTTCACCTTTAACCTCTATAGTCTGTCTTTTGCTTGGTAGGACAATCCTAAAACCTGCTGAAAGCTAGCTGAGGGGCGCTGGAAGAGACCCAGTGCGAGTGACCCATCTTTTCTGAAGGCCCTCCGTGTGCTGGCAGAATGTCCCTTGACCATAAGAGTACAGATGGTAATCTTTCCATCAGAAACAGGGTTGAAATTGTACGCATTCTGAGGGCAAGACAGAGGAAGTCTTAAATCCACAAGGTCTGAAGTCTCACACTTGATGTGACAGATTGAGCCCAGTGCTGACAGCAGCCTTGAGAAGGGCTAGGTATTTTCTTTCACACTGACATCAGTAAATGGAAGTAAGAACTAAGAGACAGAGAGAGGAACACACCAACAAACTGCCACGTCCTGATTGGAGTGAACCAATCAGGGGCTTTTGTAGGGGAAGATGTTTGTCACTAAACCACACACACACACACACACACAAAATCACTCACTCACTCATCCTTAGGACTGCACTGATAAATCATTGTTTTTAATGCACTTGTACTGGTTATTCTTAGAGTGATCCATGGAATAGGACAAAAAAGGTAAATAAATGTGTGAGCTAAGTAAATATGTACCTACCAGCCTGCTTTGAAACTAGAACAGGAAATAAGAGTTACTTTTCTCCAGGCAGCGTCTATAACACCTGGAACTGCTGACATCAGCTGACCCACATCCAGCTGGTCTCCTCCCCACAACTTGCAAGCGTATTGTCTAAGCAATTTTGCCAGGAAGCCTGACACACTTACTTAATCTGCTGACTCGACTGACTGCTCACCAACCTGCCTATTTGTTCTGCCATTGGGCTTCCTCATGTTCCATTGTGTCATTCACTCCCCCCAAACAGGATTTGTCATACCCAGTAGAGTAGTAGATCATCCCATTAATCCTGAGAGAGTATAGCAAAAAAGGCATCAGACACAGAATATGCTGCCTTCTTCACCTCCATTCCTGTGGCAGAAGATTGGTTTGTTTATTTCCATACTGCCCCATAGCTACAGTATTCTTGGTGGTAGAAATGTATCTTTAGGCCAACTTCTAACAACTAATAAAGCAGCCATGGCTCTCCCTAGCTTCAGCATCATCAGACTTCATCAGCCACATCCACACATCTGGTGCTTCCAGACGTTGCACTAGAGTACAACTCCCCAGCAGAACAGCACAAGATTTGGGACGGCTGTCATAAGAACATAAGAAGAGTCATCCTGAATCAGACCAAAGGCTGACATAGCCCAGCATTCTGTCCACACAGTGGCCACCAGCTGCCTGTAGGCAGCCCACACGTGCAAGAGCATGAGTTGTGTTCTCCTGTACATTATTTAAACAGACATACTATCTCTGGGACTGTTGGTAGCATTTAGTCATCAAGACTAGTAGCCACTGATAGCTTTGTCATCCACAGTTCTGCCTACTTCCCTCTTAAAGCCACCCAAGCTGATGGCCCTTATTACTTCTTGTGCCAGTGAATTTGGTAGGTCGTTTAGGTGCTGTTTGAAGATATAGGCCATCTGTCTAAAATTCTGATCATTCTGAGGTGGGCTTCATAGGCTGACTCCAGCTTCTAGTATTTTGTGGTAGGAACAAAAATGCATCCGTACTCACTTTCTCCATATCATGCATCATTTTGTGCTGCTCTGTCCTGCCTCCCTACACTTCCCTTTTCCACCCCTAAGCTGAATTGACTCAACCTTTTCTTACAGAGTAAGTGTTTCAGTCCCTTGTTCATTTCCTTTGCCAAGTTTGCAATATCCTTTGTTGGGTGTGCTGTCCAGAACTGTGCACAGTATTCCAAGTGTGGTCATCCATGGATTTGTGTAAGGGCAGTATAATATTGAGACTTCCATTTTTTATTCCTTTTCTAATTATGTCCATCAAATGTGCCTTTTTCACAGCAGTCACACACAGGGTTAAAACTTCTTTTTCTTGTTCATTCACCACAAGCTTGGATCTCATCAGCACATTCATGACATTGGAATTTTTTGCTCCAACAGACATCACTTTGCACTTGCTTACACTGAACTGCACATGTCATTTTAATGCCCATTTTCCCAGTTTTGAGATATCATTTTGGCACTTTTTGCAATATCTTTTGGTTTTAATCACCCTGGATAATTCAGCAAACCTGGCCACCTCAATCTTCATTCCTAATACCATATCATGTATAAGCTAAAGATCCTGGTGGGATCCCATTGTTTACAGAATTAACAGTACTCTCTGCTTTTGGATCTTTAACTAGTTCAGTTCTTTAATAAGTTAAAGAGGACTTCTCTTCTTCTACAGGTGCTATGCTCACCCAGGAATCTTTGATGACAGACTTTGTCAAAAGCCTTTCGGAAGTCTAAGCACACACCTGATCACCTCTGGCCACATGTTTTCTTGCACTTTCAAATAAACCATTGTTGATTCTTTTGCAGTGGGGATTGCCTTTATATATGCTTGATAATTTTATCTTTAAATTAATAATAGCATGCAATAATAATGCATTCAATTCAACAGCATTCAATAATAATATGCTGAATTTGTTTGTAGATCCATCACCAATCCTGTGCTGCTGGTGGGGAAACTATTCCATTTAAAACTATTTTTCTTGTGTACCTCCTTTATACCCTGTGGACATAGAGTCTGCTCTCCTTTCAGTTTCTCACAGCACTGAGATCCAAATACCTCTAGGTGGCCCTTTGGTGTAGTGGAACAGCACAAGCACACAACAGCAAATCATCCATTTTTTCATATTTACGAGTAAATGCTGCATTTTTCCTGCTCTTAAAAAAAAAAAAAAACATGACAAAAGATCAATTTCAGTTCTGTGGCCATGACATTGTCTAAAGAACATGTAAACGACTGTGAGTAGGAAATGATGAATGCGCTATAAATGCCTTCTTTAGAAAAGCCCATGGTGTTAAAAAAATAATTAGAAGTGTCATCCTGATACAATGAGCTTGACTTGAACAGCAGGGCATGATCAGCGGTTCATCCCTCTGAAGCTCAAACTGCCTTTGGCCAAAGCCAGAAATGCCTCCACCCTCACTTCTTCGTGTGGCTGCTGGATGCAAGTCTATAAGTTACCGCGTAGGTGTGCTTGATGGGCATCCTGCACTATCCCTGCTATACTGCAGTAATGGCTGGGGGAACCAGCAGAAGTGCTGACAGTCTGTTTGATCCCAATGGCAGGGAAGAATAAAAAAAAAGTTGGTACTATTCCAAGGATGCCAGCTGGGCTCCTAAGCCATTGTTGAACTCTTGTTCTCTTTAGCGTCAGCTTGTCCTTTAGTGCTACCACCCACAGGAGCTTGTAGCAAGACATATTCTCTGGTTTCTTCTCCAATACAGCCACATGCATGGCCCTGTAAAACAAGTGATTCATTAAAGGCTTCTCTACATGAGCTGTTTAGCCCAGTGCTTTACTGAGGCTTCTTCTTCAATTTCTTTGCAGGAGTAAGAGTCCATCCTTTATATGTGTCTTTTTTTCCAAGCATATTTTTCCCTGCCTTCCTTTCTGTTTATTTACACAACCATGAGGTGACCCTGCAGTATTGCACAATTACACAAATACAAACGCCTTTTAAATTCAGTTTAGTGTGATAGCTAAATAATAGTTCATAACCTCAATCTACAATACCATGGGGGAATGCTTGGAAAACAAAGGATTGGTCCTGGAGGATGAGCTCTACAAACTACCATGAGTAAAGGATCAATAAAGGCCTCATGGAGAGACGTCAAGGGGCAACCTGTAGCTTAAGTTCATATAAGCTCCATCCCTTGGTATATAAACAAAGCTGAAGCTAGAGGGAGACGCCCCGTGTAAGCTGAAAATGTGTTTTTTCACAATGCAGTCCTAAGGATGCCAAAAGTCAGATGCAGTAAGCTCACTTCCCTGAGCTCCCTAGGCTGCCATTCTACACTCTTTAAAGTGCAGTCCTATGCCCACTTACTTGGGAGAAAGAGCCATTAAACACAGCAGGATATATTTGTAAGCAAGCATGTATAGCAATCGACTGTTCATTGTTTAAAGATACAAAGCTATGCACTCATAGCAAGAAGTACCACTAATCAGATACTGTACTATCAGCGCTCCATTAAAGGCAGTCCTCTTCTGCACGCAGGAACTTCCACTTAGGGAATTTCTTTGTCGTTAGTCGCGAAGTCGTGTCCGACCCATCGCGACCCCATGGACAACATTCCTCCAGGACTTCCTGTCCTCCACCATCCCCTGGAGTCCACTTAAGCTCACACCAACTGCTTCAGTGACTCCATCCAGCCACCTCATCCTCTGCCGTCCCCTTCTTCTTTTGCCATCTATCGTTCCCAGCATTAGACTCTTCTCCAGGGAGTCCTTCCTTCTCATTAGGTGGCCAAAGTATTTGAGTTTCATCTTCAGGATCTGGCCTTCTAAAGAGCAGTCAGGGTTGATCTCCTCTAGGACGGACCAGTTTGATCGCCTTGCTGTCCAAGGGACTCACAGGAGTCTCCTTCAGCACCACAATTCAAAGGCCTCAATCCTTTTGCGCTCAGTCTTTCTTATGGTCCAACTATGACAGCCATACATTGCAGCTGGGAAAACCATAGCCTTGACTATACGCACTTTTGTTGGCAGGGTGATGTCTCTGCTTTTTAGATTTCTAGATTTGCCATAGCTTTCCTCCGCAGGAGCAAGCGTCTTTTAACTTCTTGGCTGCAGTCCCCATCTGTAGTGATCTTGGAGCCCAGGAAAATAAAATCTGTCACTACCTCCATTTCTTCCCCATCTATTTGCCAGGAAGTGAGAGGACCAGATGCTGAGATCTTAGTTTTCTTAATGTTGATTTTCAAGCCAACTTTTGCGCTTTCCTCCTTCACCTTCCTTTCGCTTCCCTTCTTTCCTCAGCTATTTGTAAAGCTTCCTCAGACAGCCATTTTTGCTTTCTTGCATTTCTTTTTCTTTGGGATGGTTTTAGTTGCTGCCTCTTGTACAATGTTGCGAACCTCCATCCATAGCTCTTCAGGCACTCTGTCTATCAGATCTAATTCCTGAAATCTATTTGTCACCTCTACTGTATATTCATCAGGGATATGATTTAGGTCATACCTGAGTGGCCTAGTGCTTTCCCCTACTTTCTTCAATTTAAGCCTAAATTTTGCAACCAGAAGCTCATGATCTGAGCCACAGTCAGCTCCTGGCTGCAGAGCACATAGTCAATCTGATTTCTGTGTTGACCGTCTGGTGATGTCCGTGTGCAGATTTGTCTCTTGGGTTGTTGGAAAAGAATGTTTGCTATGACCATCATATTCTCTTGACAAAATTCTACCTGCCTGTGCCCTGCTTCATTTTGTACTACAAGGCTAAACTTGCCTGTTATTCTGGTTATCTTTCGGCTTCCTACTTTAGCATTCCAATCTCCCATGATGATAAGGACATCATTTTTTGGAGTTAATTCTAGAAGGTGTTGTAGGCCATCATAGAACCAGTCAACTTCAGTCTCTTCAGCACCAGTGGTTGGGACGTAGACTTGGACTACTGTGATGTTGAATGGTTTGCCTTGGATTCGCACTGAGATCATTCTGTCATTTTGGAGATTGTATCCCAATACTGCTTTTCCTACTCTTTTATTGACTATGAAGGCTACTCCATTTCTTCTGAGGATTCTTGCCCGCAGTAGAATACCTGATTGTCATCTGAATTAAATTCACCCATTCCTGTCCATTTTAGTTCACTGATTCCTAAGAGGTCGATCTTCAGTCTTGTCACCTCTTTTTTGACCACATCCAGCTTGCCTTGATTCATGGATCTTACATTCCAGGTTCCTATGGAGTATAGATCTTTGCAGCATTGGACTCTCCTTTCACCACCAGATACATCTGCAACTGAGTGTCCTTTCGGCTTTGACCCAGTCGCTTCATTCTTTCTGGCACTACTAGTACTAGCCCTCCGCTCTTCCCCAGTAGTATATTGGACACCTTCCGACCTGAGGGGCTCATCTTCCGGCGTCATATCTTTTTGCCTTTTGGTACTGTCCGTGGGGTTTTCATGGCAAAGATACTGGAGTGGGTTGCCATATCCTTCTCCAGTGGATCACGTTTTGTCAGAGCTCTCTGCTATGACCTGTCCATCTTGGGTGACCCTGCACAGCATAGCCCATAGCTTCATTGAGCTACGTAAGCCCCTTCACCACGACAAGGCAGTGATCCATTAAAGAGAATTTCTAAATCTAGTTAATTTGGAAATGGATAAAGCACATTTGTAATTTGATTTGTATAAATCCATTATGTTTAAAATGGTGCTTAATTTATTTATTCAAATTAGGTAGATTAAATATAATTATTTAATGAACAAAGTTTAAATGCACATTATTTGTTGTAATAATTCATCCATCAAATAATGGTGACATTGGTTTTCAGATAGAGTATCTGCCTAGAAGGTAAGAAATACGTTGTTAGTAATTTTCATCTTGTTCTACACTAGCATTCACAGAGTGTACATAATTAACCAGAAATCCAGTTCGGATAAATATGAGATAAGCAGGCACTGTTAAGAGGAATATATTATATACATTGCCTCTCCTCAGCATTGAGAAGGGCAATCCCTCTCTTGCTTCCAATCAGTGACAAGATATCCCAAGAGTGAATTTTTCATGAACAGCTGCAACAGGAAGGAAAGTTTCCTGCAGATGAAACTCTCCGGCTGGACAAGGCACCTCCAGATAGATTGGATCTGCCCACCATTCCTGTAAAGTAGAGATCATGGACTGGCGTGTGGGATGATCCTCTCTAAGTCAGAGGTTTTCAACCTTTCCACAGTGGGTACTAGTGAAAACTAGCTCCCACCTGGCTCCCACCAAGCTGTCTCTCCCCTCCTTGGCCCCCCCAGCAGCACTGGCACACTCCCTGTGAATATGATGCCAAGTGAGGGAGAGGTGGTGGAGCACACTTAGCTCCTGTGCTGATCCACAGTGAGCGGGATGCGGCTCCCGCATGGACCGGTGTTTGAAAACCACTGCTCTAAGTAGCATTTATAATGTTTAGCTTCTGTAAAGCTAGGCTCAGATTTCACAGGATTTTTGCTTTGGCGATGCCTTTAAAGAACATGGTCAGGAAAAGAATGAATTCCCAGATAAGTAAGGTAATAGATCTTAGCCATGCCATAAGTCCAGGTAATTTAATATATTAGATACATGTGGTTCATTTTAGTTCAGTTTAAAGAAAATTGAAGCTCCTAGGATTTTCCTAGCACATATTGCGAAAAGAGGCCCCCATCTTCTCAGTATATTCTTAATCATAATCTATCCAAAGACTTTAGGGTATTTTTGCCTTCTGCTACATGCCCCATTCTACTGCCAAGATTGTTCTTTATCGTTCTTCCCCAGCTGGGTTTGATCAGCTGCACAGCCAGATCTGTGAACAAAAGCTCATGGAAATCAGCTCTGTAGAGGGATTCAGTCACAGTTACCACAGTGGGGGCATGATGCATTATCACCCCAGTGGCTCCTGCTCCACTATGATTAAACATGCCCCACTCCAACTTCTCTCTGTGAACATCCTAAAGCAGGGGGGCACGGCCTTAGGGCTGTAGGTCAAATCTGGCCCTCCAGAGATCTCAGTCAGCCCTTTCATGGTTCCTCCAAAGGTCACATTCCTTTCTCCTGTGACCATCCACTTTCCCTTAACCACCAGTTGTTAGGTGGTTTCCCAGTTGGTGTGTAGTTCTTCTCTCATTCTCTCCTAAGGCAATTAGAGCTACTAGCATTTAGAACTTAAAATGTGTTGGCATCTTGTGTTTATCTGCTTGCTTGTGGCCCCTTTGGCCTTCAGCCGGCTGCCCACCATCAGAAGAGAACCCCTGAGAGCATCTCTTGAAAAGGAATGTTGCCTTTAACCTGAAAGAGGTCCTGCGCCACTGTCCTCTGTGAAGATGCCTGCATTGCAAGCAAGCACAGGGTCTTTTTTGATACCGTCTTTCAGACAGGCCAAATGAACAACACCGTTTCCTCACTTCAGAATCACTCTCAGTGCTGGAGGCTTCCTTCTCTTCTTACTGAAATGGTGGCAAAGGAAGGTTATAAAACAAAATGAAATTGTGAAGCATATTTGGAAATTGGCAAGATGTGTAAAGACACTGGCGATGGAACAAGATGGTTCAGAAAGCTCTGCATTGCTCCTAAGAAGAATGAGGCCAGGCTCTTTGCCAGGACAAGGAAGCAGCTGCAGACAAAATGACAGGGGAAATGAATTAGTGTACAGATGTGAGAATACATGCATTAAAGTGCATGACACAATGAAAGAGCAAAGTGCAGATCCAGCCATGGATAATATCCAATTGCCATGCAGAGTGAGGAACCTGCTCCCTTCATAGCTGAGGCTGATTGTGCTTTCCAATTAAGAAGCACACTGTTTTCCCCTGCTGATTAGTACTCACCCGCCAGCATGCAAATGCCAACAAACCCACAGTTCATCATTTCCCAATCTAATTACTGGAAGAGAAGGCCAGCGGTGAGCACTGGAATTGAGTGCATTATTGACTGCCACATACTTTGCCTGCTGTACATACAAGGCAAAGATTACACATTAATCCCCTGAGCAGCTGATTTTTCTCAAACCAAATATTGTTCAAAGATGATGGCCCATCACAAAATATTTCAGTTCCTGATGGTTAAGATGGGACTTGGGGATGGGGAAGGTTAAAGTATTATTCCTCAAAATTATCCCAGACACTGTGACAGGTGATTGGATACTCAGTTAAGTCTAACACCTGTGTGTCCAAAACTAGGGCAGCTATGAGTTGATTCATCCTGCAGGAATTTTTCTTCTTTAGACAGACATTTTTTACCTGAAACAAAGTATAAATATGTAGACTATGAAACAAAAATCTGCTTTAGCCATATCCAATGAGATCTTTTCCCTCTTTGATCAGCAGACAAATACATTATAGTCTATATGACTAGAAGTAAAATCTACTATTTGACAAATACAAATGCAAAGACTCTTTGGCTGCTGAGAACAAACATTGTGAATGGCTAACTACTCATTGACCCATTCTCACATTTTCTGGTTTTGATGGGATTGACAAGGTGATGAGCACTCTGTGTGCTTATTGTTCTCAATTAACAACCACGTAATTCTGTGTGCTTGGGTTGTTTCATGATGTGCAAACCCAGTAACTGTCACTTGTTTATGGGTTAAATAGGTGAGAGCTAACCCACAACAAATCACCAGTCACAGTAACATTTCTGAAAGGGGAAATGGGCAAACATGCCCACAAACAACAGCATGTCTGATCTTCTGAAGTGGGCTGTTATTCAAAATGTGTTCCTTCATTGCTCTGTGGTCCTAATTTCTGGTTTGCTCTTTCAACCTCCTTCTTGGTTTGTCTTTCAGCCATGACTTACTTTTTCAGTCCTGTAGTTGTTTCTAGTACAATTTCTGCTTTCAACTTATAGTTACAAACCTATAAGTCACTTCAAAAAGCTGCTCATGATCTATCTCTGCCAGTCTTTTACATGCCCATAATAGTCACTGAATCAAAACTGTGGTTGAAATACTTTGAAATTGACAGAAGCAGTGTGGGATACTGGTTAGTCTTCCATGGGATTTAGGAGGCCCACGTTCTAGTTCCCACTTAGCCATCAAGCTCACTGGATGGCTTTGGGCCTGCCACTGACTCTCATCCTAGCCTACCACATACAGTTGTTGTGAAGATAAAATGGAGACGATAAGCATTTATGGTGCCTTGGATTCCTTGCAACAGGAAAAAGTGGAATATGCATGCAGTATTTTTTTTCCAAATCTAGTGAAAAAATTGGGAAAACTGGAAGCCATCCTTGTCTGGAAATGTGACCAACTAAAAACAGTGGAACTTAATTCTGCATAATTATGTTCAGAATTTTGCTGATTGTCACTTAGAATTTTAGATAATTATGTGCACAAATGTACACATGAATACTCATGGGTACATGTCTCTAAGAGCAAATGCCTTACTGATGCACCCACTAATAACTGATCATTGATAGTATACTGCTTAAGAACTACCTAAAATCAGATGTTTTGACCCTTTCACTGTTCGTTGTTCAAAATATACAATTGCAGAACAATCCTGTTCTGTTCCATCACTCTGGAAAAGGAACATCTCAGGACCAGAATAGACATCATTTTAAACCATTTCTAGGAGCTACATTTTTCCTCTTCCCATTTTTACTCTACAATATGTGCAGAGAGTCAGATCTTAAAAGCCCTCCTACATTCCATTCTGGGGTTCACTTCCTGCATCTACTCTAGAGTAAAATAAAAAATGACTTAGCTGCAGGATACAAAAAGGACTGGGTACTACTTCAAACTTATCTCAGAGCTTCTGCTGCTGCCGGACAGCTCACCTCTAACAATTCTTGGTCCTGGGTGATGATAGAATTTGACTGAATTTCATCACACTGAAAGTCCTACACATTTATCAAGTATAGTTTAAATATGAATTAGAATTCCTGCATGTAGGAGTAACTTCCAGATTCAATATCAAAGCAACTGGAATTCAATGTGAATTCATTCGCAGGTGCCTTCCCTACTGGAGTAGTTTCTCCTTTCCCCAGATGGGTACCTCACCTCTAACCACCTACTGCGTCAAAAAATGCCTCATACTGCCATCTAGTGACGTAAGGCTTTCAGTGTGTAACACAGATCTTACAGTCCTTTTTTTTCTTTCTGTCCTAGATATACAGAGAAAATATTTTTACCCACTAAAAAGACTGATGGGATATCATATCTAGTGTGATGACTGAAGATGACCAGCTACAGTGTGCAAATGCAACACATCATTTCCTTCCATTCTTGAGGAATTAATTCTAACATTGTTGTAGAATGAATGAATTCCAGAACAGGTCTAAGATTTCTGGGAGACTTTTTTTCTAGTGACAAAAATCATTTTCTGTTTGAAGACTTGAGGGTAAAAGGTTTAAGAGTCTCTCATAAAATAATTTCAAAAAAGAAAGAGCACGCTAGGACCTATTGTGAACTCATAAATGAATGAATGGTGTTTCCATGGACAATTAACAATGATGCCATTCTTATTGTGGAAGCTCATTACAATTTCTGCATAAATCCTAGGGCACGACACCAGATGTAAATTATTGCAGTTGTTATATAGTGTTTGATATTTGGAAGAGCATTGGATATTGCTTATGGATATCAGGTAATGGTTATTGTTGATGGTTATAAGGAGATAAGGAAGGTGGATACAAGAAGAAGTGTTTTCTTAGCAGTGACACCTCAGCTTTGGAACCAGCTCCCCAAAGAGGTTTGCCTGGTGCCCTCTTTGTATTCTTTTCAGTGCCAGGTATTTTAACAGTTAGAATGATTTTAATGGTTTCAATATTTTATACTTGACTGTAAATTGTTGTTGTGCCTTTTATGCTGATCTGTGGTTCTGTGGAATAATAATGGTGTGATTGTTAGATTTTATTCTATTTTTGCATCTGTATCTTTATGTATATTGCTATCCGATTATACACTTTTAAATTGCAACTGTCTGATAGCGCAAGTTTAGCAGGTGAGGTTCCTATGGCCACCAGCTAAGGCTGCTGTGCCAATTGCAATCCATCTTGGATAGGGATGGCCTATTTACATTTGAACAATTCAAATTGCTTGTTCTTATTTTTAAATTTGACCTTGTTTGGGATCTGGTTATCTCTAATATTGCCTCCTTCCACATGGATAAGCCCAAACTTTATGCTCATCCCCTGAAGTTAGGTGGATGGTGAAAGTGGATCTTTTTCAGTTTGGTACCTGGGACTCTGACTTTGGAGTATCCTCCCCACTCCCTGTCAGCCTGCATGAAAAGAAATAAGCCGACAGTGTCTCTAAGGTCACAGACGTTATCTCAAGGAGGGCATTGCGTTGGTGTTCCAGGGGTGGGGGAAGGGAGGAAAGACAGCTGAAATTCTCTCTCTAGATGTTGTGCAGATCTACAGCCCTGCATTCCTTCCATAATCCTCCAAGTTCAGAAGATTACAGGCATTCCAACTGGATTGTAATGTCTTTTCATCACCAAACAAATACCCTTCCAATGCATCTGCTACCTGATTTTGGTTGTTTCTCCTGATTTCTTTCCTCTGCTGGCTGTGTTTGTGCTTACGATCATAGTTATGCTGCATTTTTCAGCTTCCCATTGACTTGTGAGCTACTCTCAGAGCAGAAGAGTGGAATGTACATTTCTAAATAAATATATGAAGCATTTAATTAATGGTAAAACTAGTCAGGTAAGAAAATAGTTTGTAACTGTTCTCTTCTGTTAACAAGATAGTTGGATAAAGCGGCATGCTACTTACATAATATTAAATTGTTTCGGAGCTAGCTGTGTGAAACTAATCCAAAGAAACCTTGTGTCAACAAGGTATACTGAATACCTGATGTTTAGATAATGAACTAGCAAGGTTATAGATGCATGTGCAAAAGGATCAGCATTCACATGAATCAGAACTATATAGGCCTCCTGGCTAGAAGCTCCACTTAAGGCTATAACCATGGGGGAATCCCAGCTTTCATCCAGGCCGTGGTGCAATGTGGCAGCAGCCCTCGGGGGCACTGTAATCCCTTTTCATGGGACACAGTTTCTTTGTGCTTTCACTGCTCCTTCGCTTGCCCTCTGCTTTCTCTCCTGTACTTTCCTCCTGGCACTATGTGGATTAAATACGATCTTCCCCCTTGCTTCTGAGGATTAAACGTGTTATCCCCCTGCAGTCATTATGCAGTCAGCTTACCCTTTTCATTTCAAAAGATGCTTTTCATTAGAAAAACGTCCTTTTCCCATCCCTTTAAAGAGGTTCCGTGGTAAAGCTGAGAGAGTGCCAGCAGCCAAGCAGAACGTGCACTGGTGTCACTCTCATTATCGTTCATTAAAGAGGCATTTCTGATTCTGATCTCACGAGCCACATATCACCATGCAGCACATTCAGCATTAACTTTATCTTTTACAGCAATGCCTACAAGTTCAGACAGTAACCAGAAGCCCCAATGCAATGGGTGTTTAACAAACAGAGACAACACAGGGGCAGAGCAAGGCATGAACCATTGTAAGGCCACCAAGTACACACTTGGCATCTTCTGGTGTGTTGAACTGCAAATTCTATCATCTCCCATCCAGAAGGGCCAACATTCCATCCATTTGGCTGTCCACCACCTTACAGGAATGGTGGGATGGGGAGTACAACACATCTGAGGAGCACTGGGCTGGGGAAGACTGCTTATGTTCCAAAAATTCAGCAGGAGTTCACCCCCACTTGAGAGATTTGCTCTGACGCCAAGTGCATAGGATGGTTAATAAGGGTGCATGCTCAGATAGTTCATGCTCAGAAGATGTGTAATGACTTGCATGTTCCAGTACTGTGCCAAGACACTGTAAACAGGGTCTAGTTACATGAAATTAAGCCCTCTATTAGGTCTGTGCAAGAGACAGACAGTTAGACATACAGACAATTCACCACTGATGCAGAAGTATTGGCTCAGATAGTAACTGCAGCTCAAAGGTTCGGACTCATACTGCGCTTCAGCTTGGGAGCATCCCTTGGAAAACCAGCACACCTCAGCTGAATTTTCCAAGCTTTGTGTCTCTCTCCTATTGAATACATTGGAAATATCAACAAACACCTTTTAAAAAAAGAGAGAACCAGAAACACATTGGCAGACTTGGATGACATTTGCAAGTATACTAGCCCCTTCTGACACCTGTAAATTTCAGACAAATAGGTGCAAGAGAGGGTAGTACAATGGAAGGCTTAAAAATTTGAATAGGTTGTTTTTAAAGTATTGTTTTCTGCCCTGTGGATAATTTGCTGTGTTCTCTGTTGTATGTGTTGTGTGCCACACACACACACACACACACACACACACACACACACACACACAGAGACATGTACAGGGAGCAGAGGCGAGGAATAGGGAATGCTGAAGGTGCACTTGGTGCAGACTATAAATCCTACCTGCTTGTAGAGCTCTTAGAACACCAGCACCCTATCCTCCCAGGCAGACCCAGGAAGCCCAGCTCATTATTGTGACTTTACATTGAGAGCAGTTGGAGAGGAGGCGGCAGACCTTTTTTTTGCTAACCCTAACCCTTAACCAACCCTACTAATTGATTGAAAAAACAATATCATGGCACAGATCTATAATGGCTCAAATACCAATCCTCCTGAACAGGTTTCCAAAGTACTCACTCTCTGGATTTTTTCTGCACAGCTGATTCTTTCTTCCCATCCTGAACAATTTACAAGCCTCAGCCTCTCTGTGGGAACCTTCATTTTGCTAACCTTCATCCTACTCTGGCCTTTAACCTAACCCTAATGATGGACTGAAAGACCAATACCATAGCGCAGATTTCCAAACTGACTTCTTTGTGGATGTTTTCCTTCCAAATTCATTTTTTGCAGGTTTTCAGTAGCCTTCATTGGTTAACCAATGGTAGGGTAGCTTCTTTACTCTATTTCATCTTAATGTGCAATTTTCAGGCATTTTCACTTTTTCTGAAATATGTTTTAGTGTTTTTCTATGGCCCACGCCTACAATCCATCCCTTATTTTGATCCTTTTTGTGTGTGTATAAGGAAAGGCCTTTGGAACAGCAAAAAAGATTTCCTGGGAATACATCTTGCCACACTGAAGAGTAATAACCCTGAGCCCAATCATCCACTTGCAGATGGAGTACGCCTCTGTGTAATCTGTTTTACCCTTTGTGAAGGTTTTTTTCCCCTTTTCTAAGAGGAAATTTGTTCAAAGTGACTGACAGAACATTTCTTTGATCAGTTACTCTTGATATACTTCTGTTTTTTTCCCCTAAATGAAATTCAGAATGAAAAATAAGTGGCTGTTATAAAAAGAGCAATGGATTAAACTAGGCAGAATAGGGAGCCCTTTTCCTATCTTGAAAACATGTTACAAATGAGGAAAATAACCAATTGAATGAGCGGCAATGCTTTGTAGAAGGCACCAGCGTTATCTGCATGGTCTGCATGTAGCAGCAGCCAGTCCTCTGCTTCCTCTTGCAAACTACTGAAATTAGGCAGCTTCTTGATAACTTCAGGTGGGATCTTGTAACAAGCATCACACACAGGGTGAAAAAGATCCACTTCTGCTGAAGTATCACAGTCTCCCTTGCCTCTTTCCACCAAAAGTGCACTCAGCCTCGCCCCACCACCCTGCTCTCTGCACACATACTTTTGTTCCACCCTAGAAATAATTTTAGACAAAATGATAGGCTGTGAGGCATTTAGGAACCTATCAACAAGTTATGTCATGCTGCTACATAACTGCAATATCTCTGGTCTTCCTTCCACTGTCTCTTCCATCTTTTTCTTGCTTCCTTCTCTTAGAGTCACAGACACTAATATAGAATTAACCACAACATCAAAGCTGACTCAGTCACCACATACCCACTGGATCAGGCTTATTCCATTCAATTCCAGATAATAAATGCTCTCAATATGTTTGAATGAAGGCCAAAACAGACACTAGCTTAACTTCATATCTAACAACACATGTTTAAGATTCTACTTACGAGTAGACATAGGCTCCCCTAACCCTGAAACTGGATCAGGACCCAAATGTTGGAGATCCAGGCTGGAGGCTTCCCACATATTTTAGAGTAGAAATTCAAACAAAAATGGTAGCTGCTAGACACAGACTTAACCTAAGGTTTGTTCCAAGCCCGAATATTCATGCGGACAATACTTTACCTACCCAATGTAGCTGATGTTTTCTAGCTAATTTTTTACAGATGTTAATTTCAACTTTAGATAGAGGATGGATGGATGGATGGATGGATGGATGGATGGATGGTTAGCAAATGAGCCCTTTGCCCCATTTTTCCTACTAGTGCTGTGTGACAAAAAGTTTTAAACACTATCTCCAAGTCGCATGTCTTTGAGAATCCAGAATCCTCTGCAAAGGAATACTTGACCACAGAGTGTCTTCTTTGAACCTTGGCCTCTCTTAGCACCCTTCATTGTAACCTGGAGAGCAGCCCTTGTGTGCTCCCTTCAGCTGCATAGTCTGGCATCTTCAGATAAGGCATTTGCTCTGCTTAGTAGGCAGGCTAGGCTTGTGATAAGGCACCTTAATGAGGAGAGGAGTTGTGGAGGGAAAGTGCCATTGGAACTTGGCTGGCATCTTACAGACTGCACAATTAGCACTGAACAACTCCCTAATGATTGTTATAAACTTTTAAACCAACTAATGGGTCCTGGGAAAGAGAAGTTCATGGAAAGTACAAAGCATAAAAGAGTGAGCACAAGCTGTGACATTTTAAATGAGAAAGCAGAAACAGGTCTCTCTGAAAGTGATTATGGAATTATAGTTCTGCAGTTGTTATCCAGTAGTCAGTGATGCGCTCAGAATTCAAAGCTGAGGCGCTCTTCGGAGTGGAGTCAGTGCCACAAAAAGGGATGGTAATGCTATAGTGGCAAATTTGGAAGTGCAGACCCTCATCCCAACAGCTCCCCTTGGGGAAGTCCAACATTGTAGGAAGCTGCATTGATGCACGCCAACAAACCAGTTCTGGCAGTTTTCATTTCTGCCAGGAGCTGGTGGTTTGTAAAGCAAATGGGTCCTCACTGTCCGTTCAAGACCGGCCACCACAAAATGCTTTGTATTACAACAAGGGACAACATATTGCTGCCAGGAAAATTCATCACCCCGCTGTGAGAATTGCTGCAACACTCAGAGGGAACAGGGAATTCTGAGAGGGGTAGCAGGTGGCATCAGCAGCCATGCTAATAAAAAACTGTTGGTGCTACACCTCCGTCAGCTTTGGTTCCTCTGCATCGCTGACTGAAGGTTGTCATGGGTGGGCAAAGGGCCTTGTATTGAATCAAGCAGCCAGTTGGAAAGAGACATTGACAAACTCTTCCAATCACTACGCAGATGCACAGAGCATGTTGATTCTAAAGTCCATTCAGACTATATTATATTATTATTTTTATTTATTTATTTATCTAAAACGTTTCTATATCGTCTCATCACAGACATCTCAGGGCGATTTACGATAAATTAATACAATACAATAAAAATAAGAGTAACAGTTGCACTGCATCCGATGTGAAAATAAAACCACTAAATAAAACAGGTTGACAATTAAAATACTGAGAGAATAAAAAGGTTTTCACCTGATGCCAAAAGGAAAGACGCACTGGGGCCAGGCAAACCACAGAACCTTATATCCTGTGTATGGTCCAGGTAAGGTGAATCATAGGAAAGGTACCCAACCTAAAATTACTTGGAATAGAATTTGGATTCCAAAAATGTCTCCTATTTATCACTGTGGTGAATCTTACTACTGGAAACATATTGTTTGTCATTGTTATGACAACAAATCATTTTATTTTCATTTATTATATTTCTATACTGCCCAAAAGCCAAAACTCTCTAGGCAGTTTACTAAGTTTACCTTTTAAAAGGCCATTTAGAAATACACATAAATGTAATTGCATAACACAGAGAGAGATGTAGATATTTCTAAAAACAATTTTGAATGATCAACCAGAAAAATATTTAATGAATAAATGTATTTCAGGAGGAAATACTCAATTCCCCCCATTCAAATAGAGTTACATATAGAATTGCACTGTAACCAGAACAATATTCTTCTTATTTTGTACTCCATGTCATGGCTCTTAGATACATTCTGTATTTGATGTCAGTGCAACCTACATTGTTTTATACATCAAAATTTAAGTAATATTAAGCCTGCATGCCAATGATATAGTTTTGCTGGTGTGTTCCATGCTTATAATTTCTCTGCAGTTATTCTTAGCAGAAATATTCATACCTGAAGGAAAGTAGAATGATTCAGAAAAATCTAAATGAATGAAAAAACAAAATAATTATGGATTTCTAATAATCAGATAGGAAAAGCCTGTTTTCTTCTTATTTTACCTTAGAGAAATTTGTAAGCCAGTTGCTAAATCTTTGCTGAAAGTTGTTTCGTTCCCATCCATGTAGACCAACATCTGAGAAAGTGTCCTTGATTTATATTCTGAATTTATCTTACTTTGGACAAATACCAGTGAAAGTTAGCCCACAATGGTCTTGCCAGTGACAACTGTTTCATTTATTTAAGATTAATTAACTGATTTTTAAGGAATCCTACCCAAGGAGCAATACAAAGTTTAAAAGGACAAGAATTTGAAAACAGAATGTGTAGCATTAGTATAGTGCTCAGCATTTAATTATAGAATTATGATTATCTTGCAGTAATTGTTACAATTACTTGTAAGGCAAGCCAGTTTTATTTCCTTGCCTACTTGTAAGGCAAGCCAGTAGATAAGAGAACTGGCGATCAGTTGCCTGTCTAAGGCTGCCTCATTTGCTCACTGCTGAAGTGAGGCTTGAACGGGAATGTACTGATACAGAGCAGTCTCTTTGCAGTGACAGTACACTATCAATATCCCTAAGTGGAGGTTCCCAGCTCCTGCTGCCATAAGTAATTGGTGGAGCATCCATGCATGGAAGAATCTCCAGTACCAGATTTTGAGGGCAAGTGGCAAATAGCCAGCTCCGTCATGCCTTGCTTGTGAACTTTCTAGGGACAACTGGATGGCAACTGTTGAAATTGGAAAGTTTGACTAGAGACAGTAGTTTGCTTTTCGTTTGGACTTGGGACCCACATTTAGTTCAAACACATGTTTGGTGACTCATTTGATAGCCGAATTTGGGTGGCCCTGGGGCCAAGTGAGTCTGCCTGCTGTGCCTATCCAATAACACACCAGTTGAGATGATTCCACAGAAGTAGGAAGACTTTATCATTCTAAGAAAGGAGGCAGTTGCAGCAACAAGCAATATAAATGTGGGAAATTTGGGTGCAATGCCTGCCTGTTAGAAGACAGTCACCCTTTATGCTAGCTAGTAAACACCCTGTTTCTTTTCAGCTTTGCCTGATACGGCATGTTCCCAACCAGTTTTATCTGGGTCTGCAGTATGCTTTGCTCTGACTGGGCAGGAGAGTTAACAGGTCCGTATGTAGAGATGGAGCCTTTCTAGTGGGTTGTGATGATTGGTCCAAATTTGTCTATCAAGGTTTTTGTTTGCCATACATTGGTATGTTGCTATTACTGAGTGCTGTTGCTGCAATCCAACTGAAGTTGACTCAGCAGTGGATCATAACCCACATGTTGAAGATATGTGCACTACATGCACCCTTCATGTGATCCAACATTATTAATTTTCATGACTCTAATCTTGAAGCAATTGACCTGGATTCAGATTTAGTCATATTTCGGGTAGACCCACTGAAATCAACCAGTTAGCATCAATGGTCAGCAACTCTGGGATCTGGGTCCAAAACATTGGGAGATTAGAGAAAACTGGACAAAGGGACATTTTGTAGAAGATAAGTTTTTTATATGGATAACGCATCCATGTAAGAAATTACCATGGCTCTGAACTATGGTGATACATTTCTGCATCTTTCCAATGCCATGCAGGGTCCCTCATGGAAGTTACTTTTGTACAGAAAATGTCTCACTTGAGAAATGACCCTCAATATACTTATATCTCTGGCTTTTGACTCCCAGGCTAAAAACATAGGCAATGTGGAATGAGTGCCTCTTCCTTTCGGTTTTTTCTTTGCCAGCCAGGGGCTATTGCACAGCCATTCTTTCAGCTTGCATCTTGAAAAGCTTTTCTCTTCTTTCTTTTC
Organism: Varanus komodoensis; assembly: GCF_004798865.1. Lineage (NCBI taxonomy): Eukaryota > Metazoa > Chordata > Lepidosauria > Squamata > Varanidae > Varanus > Varanus komodoensis. The sequence continues at coordinate 135,854,686 of NW_025335268.1, forward strand.
AAAAGCTCTTCAGTGGCTTCTGGGGAAATGAAGGCAGGGAGAAAGAAACACTCTTCTGCTGACATTTGCACATTTGCTGTTTCCTTTCCTCTCTTTGTCAGCATGAAACTTTTTGTCCTGTTCTTCCTCAACTTTTACTTCCACAGAATCTGTCTTCACATGGTACCTTGAACCTCGTCTTGCACCTGGCACCAAGGAAGATTAATCCTAGCCACAAAATCCTCCTGGCATTTGTCTGCAGAGCAAGACTGGGTAACACAGATGCTCTGCCATACTTCAGAAGACTATATTTGCAGCTTTTCTTCCAAATCATCAGCTTGGAATCACACAAATTAAATTCAGCTTGAATGCCAACATTACTGATCAATTCACAGTGTGAGCTTCTAGTCCAATTAAATCAGCTGAATGACAGTAAGATAGTGGTTAAGTCCCTAATACCAGTACCCTAATACCATCACAGTGGTCCAATTGATTGACAGTCTTCTAAATTATGGATTTATTACAGTCTGCTTAAACTTACTTTGATTAGAATACACCACAATCCCTACAGTTCACATCAAATCGAACTGCAGTTTGTTGAAACTGAAAGAAGGGACAATCCACAAGCCTAAGCGCTATGTAGAATATTCCCAATCACCTAAGCCAGACAGATGTTTGGAACTGTAGTTCCAGAACTCCTTGCCAGCATGGCTGATGGTCAGAAATGACTAGAATACAAAACATTTGGAGATCTAATTTCCACCCACCCCAGATCCAAACCAGGCAACGGTATGTTATATGGTGGATTCAAATCTTCCTCTACAGAACTTATTGAATTTACCAGTGGCAAAACCCATTCTGGCAAGAGTACTGTGGTAATCCTCAATCCATTCATCCTCTGCTTTCCCATGCTTTCCTCCAATGCCTGGTTTATGAAGTAGCCCCTTCAACAAACTGTGCCACGATTGCTGTATACTGACAGTGTTGTATACTGAATGTTAGGCTCTGTCAGCCATTATTGCTATGTTACACATTGTTTCACATGGTGTCTTGTTCTCACATGGAGTCTTTGCCTCTAGGAACCTGGTTAAACCATGCCAACATTACAACGTCATAGCAGGGCTACTGTTCTCCCAGAACTTTTCTTTTGGCTTTAAAACTAGTCCTGGAAAGTTTTCTGAAGATCAGTCTCCTCATAACAAGCACATGAACATTTAGTAATGTTCTAATATGCAAAATGTCCTGCTTTCTTTGGGGGGGTGTGGCTCTTTTGGGCAGTGGCTCAGCTGCCTGCAGTTGGCCCAACCACTTAAGATCAGATTAAGACTGCAATCCTATAGACATTTACCTACAAGTCCTTTTAATTTAACTAAGTGAGGCTTAATTCTGAGTAGATGTGCATAGGATTACCCACACACCTCCTTGTTGAATATTTATTGCTGATCCAGAAGTCTTGGCTATGATGGCATTAAAATGCCACAAATAAATAAATACATGGAAAGGGTTTCAGAGCCTTTTGAAAGTCAGTTAGATAGTCTTGAGAAATTCATAAATAGCATGATATTCTTTTCAGACCTTATAAATCTGCACAACATGGAATGATTAACAGAATCAGACTGGCTCTTCCTTCAAGTTTACACACCACTTTAAATTAGATACAGCTTTCCAAACACCATGGCTAAATTAACCATCTACTGGCATAATAATGAGACATATAATTATTTTTGTACGTGTATTTTTTGCAGATATGCAAAAGGCACAATCCAATGCAAGTTTAGACAGAAGAAAAGGCCTACAACTGCCAACATGGCCCAACCAAATAGCATGCCCAAGTTAAAACACTAAACAAAATAGGGGCCCTTGCTGGCCAGGCACAGCAAGTAGGAGATGCAGAAAATTATTCAAGGGAATTAAAAGACATGCCAAAATTGAGGGCAGGACAGAAGGAAGCTAGACAGGCAAGAGAAAAGCCAGTTTGGGTTGAATGAGCATCAGGACACAAAAGATATGAAAATGTATACTTATAAAATTGTGTTAATTATGGCAGAAAGTGTGCATGAATGCCACATACATAACTGTGTTTTAAATTATCTATAAATGTATGGTCATCCACATTATACATCTGTAACACATAAAGTATATCAAATCTACACAGTGACAGTGCATAACAATAAACAGAATTTAATTTACCTTGAATACTGAGAACCACAACAAAAGTAAGGAAATCAGATACATCCCACCTGAGCTAAAAGGTCAAAAAAGGCTATTCTGGATGTAGAAATCCAGCACTGTAATTTCAGTCAAACCAGCTTCTGCCTATAATATAAACTTTCTATGAACTTCTCTGTTTTTTCAGGACTATCACAGTGCTTCCATTCTGCTAGTACCTCTAACATCCAAGCCCTAAGGACCAGAAAAGGAAGAGACGCCACTAATGGCCTATTTACACAATCAGTTCTCCAAAGAGCATGAGAATTGCCCTGTGGAATCAGATCAAAGATGCATCTAGTCCAGCATTCAGTTTCCAACAGAAAGCAACCAGATGCTTTTGGAAACACACAGAACAGGACATGAAAGCAACATCCCTCCTCTGCTGCCTGCCCCAGGCCCCTAGGAGCCTAGGCTCAGGCAGACGCTGCCTTGGAAACTGGTGTTCTGGGCTAACAAGCCCAGAGTTCTCTTCAGCCTCATGCAGAAGGGATGAGTCTGACAGCTGATCCACATGCTTCTCCTCACCCCATCCCACTCTGTATTTATTTATTTATTTATATCAGTTTAAGAATTCAGATACCTTCTTTCACAACCAAACAGCAACTTCAGTTAATATAGTAAAACATTTAAAATCTTCCTCTATCGCTCTACACACACACACACACACACACACACACACAGAGAGAGAGAGAGAGAGAGAGAGAGAGAGAGAGAGAGAGAGAGAGATTAGTTAGATGAAACTATTTCAATTATTCCAATACATGCCATTAAGAGGAGAGGAAACAGCAATCTTACTCATCACTTCAACAAAAAGTAAACTTAAATGAAAAGCCTACTTAAAAGGAGGGGGCCAGAAGGTGTTCTGTGTTTTGCCAGGCCACTGGAAAAAAAAGGCACTCTCTCGTCTGCCTACCAACCTAACCGATCTTTATTGCAGGCCTATAACCAGGGTAACCCTAACCCTATATACAGGCAGGATTTCGAAGAGGGAGAGGAACTAGAGATCAAATTGCCAACATACGCTGGATCATGGAGAAAGCTAGGGAGTTCCAGAAAAACATCTACTTCTGCTTCATTGACGATGCTAAAGCCTTTGACAGTGTGGATCACAACAAACTGTGGCAAGTTCTTAAAGAGATGGGAGTACCAGACCATCTTATTTGTCTCTTGAGAAACCTGTATGCGGGTCAAGAAGCAAGAGTGAGAACTGGGCACGGAACCACCGATTGGTTCAAAATTGAGAAAGGAGTTCAGCAAGGCTGTATACTGTCGCCCTGCCTATTTGACTTATATGCAGAGCACATCATGAGAAAGGCAGGCCTAGATGAATCACCAGTTGGAATTAAGATTGCTGGGAAAAATATCAACAACCTCAGATATGCAGGTGAAGGAGGAGAGGGCAAAAGTTGGCTTGAAAATCAACATTAAGAAAAATAAGATCATGGCATCCAGTCCTATCACTTCCTGGCAAATAGATGGGGAAGAAATGGAGGTAGCGACAGATTTTATTTTCCTGGACTCCAAGATCACTACAGATGGGGACTGCAGCCAAAAAATTAAAAGACGCTTTTTCCTGGGGAGTAAAGCTATGGCAAATCTAGACAGCATACTAAAAAACAGAGATAGCACCCTGCCAACAAAAGTGCATATAGTCAAGGCTATGGTTTTCCCAGTTGCATTGTATGGCTGTGAAAGTTGGACCATAAGGAAGGCTGAGTGCCAAAGAATTGAAGCCTTTGAATTGTGGTGCTGGCAGAGACTCCTGTGAGTCCCTTGGACAGCAAGGCGATCAAACTGGTCAGTCCTAGGGGAGATCAACCCTGATCGCTCTTTAGAAGGGCAGATACTGAAGATGAAACTCAAATACTTTGGCCACCTAATGAGAAGGAAGGACTCCCTGGAGAAGAGTCTAATGCTAGGAACAATGGATGGCAAAAGAAGGAGGGGATGGCAGAGAATGGGCTGGCTAGATGGAGTCACTGAAGCAGTTGGTGTGACCTTGAGTGGACTCCAGGGGATGGTGGAGGACAGGAAGTCCTGGAGGAATGTTGTCCATGGGGTCACGATGGGTCGGACACGACTTCGCGACTAACAACAACAACATAACCGGGAGGTTTGCAGATCTGATCATAAAGCCTGGGTAGGGTCATGTGGTGAGGGCAATTCCCCATCTGAACCTACAAGTTGGTTCTGTAAGTGGAAGTAGCTTTAAAGTAGTCCTCTACAGAAAAGCCAGCTGGGTATGTACAGCCATTAACCTGAGCAGAATTATGACAGATTTCAACGAACTTAGGTTGAAAATTCTTATCAGGCAGTTTGGCACTTTTCCAAATGCACACCTCTATCAAAAGATGCAGCATGTTAAATATGGATTGGGTTTTATTTTATTTTACTTTATTTTTGCAGCAGACAAAATTTACATTCATTTGTTTAAAACAGATGTATTAGGTGAATGACCCAGTAAGATGTCAGTATATCACCTCTGACAACAAAGAACCACTTTGAAACACTGTTTTGGTGATTAAAGACAATAGTAGCAAGATATTCACCCTGAAGATATAAGTTTTCAATTTTTAAAACTTTATTCAGGATTAATTATATAACAGAAGCTGTGAAATACCAGAACAGAATACTGATGCTGGCCCCCACCCCCAGCTTTATCTTCCCTGTCTAGATATCCCACAAAGGCAGATTTTAATGGAGAAATTACAGTTGCAATAACAAATATGAAAACTGGGTAAGCACCTTGTTGGGAAAGATTTCTGGTATAAGGCATTTTCCAGATTTCTACTTCCAAAGGTTTATTGTTAGTATAACATTTTTTCATCATGTTCTCTCTTGTCAGGACTCAGTGATTCATACATTACAATAATTCCTAAAGAGATGGAGACCATACTTTTTTGTGCTAATGGTTAATCTATTTCATTGACAGATGTTGACATTAACATGTTAACTGTAATTTTGGCTGACAGATTTCAGTGAGTTATTACAACATTAGTCCAAATGGATCAGGTGGGATTGATTAAAAATAGGCAGGGTGCTCATAATCTTAGATTAGTGATGGTTCTAATTGCATTAAAGAATAGAAAAGACACAGCTACTATTATGTCTTTGGATACAGAGAAGGCCTTCAATAACATTTATCAAAAAGTTATCTTTGCCACACTGAGAAATTTTTATTTCTTCCAGAATTTCAAAAATGGGTTAAAATTTTATATGAAACCATAAAGCTAGAGTTAGAACCAATGGTATTTTGTCCAAGTTTTTTCTACTTGAGAAACATACTAGACAGGATGTCCTCTTCTTCAATTAATACTTTTTTTATATTTCAAATCCTGCAGTATGCTGTTGAGAAAATCCCAATATTCTTGGATTTTTGTGTGTGTTAGAATATAAAATTATTCTTTATTCTGATGCACTTCTATTGTTTATTTTGGAATGCCAGTCATCTGCTCCAGCTTGAACATGATGCATGATTTTAGATATTTATCTTATTGATGCATATTGGAAAAATATCCCACAGAGTATCAACTCACTGGCAATTTAGACTTTATGCAGGATTTATTACTTATTTGGGAATATTTGTCCCTAGAGATGTATCACAAATGATTAAGCTAAATTTGGGTAAATTGATCAATGGGATCTCAAGAGACATTGACAGATGGGCATCTTGAAAGTGAAGTCTGCATGACAGAGTAAATACACTTAAAATGAATCCATTATCTCAACTTGTTTATGTTTAACATGGGAATCCTTTAATTATACCAGGCAAATATTTCCAGAACGTCAATGTTTTATTTTATAAATTTTATAGGATTCCGTTCCACCACCAAAATCTCTGAAAACATGTGACATTTGATCAAAGAGGATGAGTTTCATTTCCTTGACTGTTCTTTATACCATTCGGCTTATCTGCGGACTTGTACTAGATTCTGGTCTTCTCCACTTCGATTAGATTCCACTCTCTGCTCATTTCTGAAATCTGCACTTTTTAACTCTCTTCCCAAATGGATAGCATTGGGCTCTTGTTATGCTAAGATAGATAATGTGCTTCCTCCAGTTGTGAGAGCTAAAGAACCATGGCATTTGTGTCAATTGCAGTTTGCTCTACTTTCACAGACAAAATTTACTTCATTGGGAAATCTGGATTTAAAAATGGACAAGATAATGTTTAATTGGCTGATTCGAATGGTCAGGCTGATTTTTGCTTTGGAGCAGGTTGTCAGTCCTGATAACTTTTTGCCATTTTCTACTCTGTGCAGAAATTAGCTGCATGGCACTATACACAATTCAAACATTTTTTAGAATCTAGATTCAGTCCTGTTGTTTTATATATTCAGAAGAGACTGCGTTGATTGAGCCTGAACAGCTAGATTGGCATACAAGTAACATATATAAATACTATCAGTAAATACATATGATACCCAAGGTCTCAACCAAGAATAGAATAAGGAACTGGAACATTTTATTTTGGCCAGTCAATGAAGTGCTTCATCGTTATCTATTTCAGAAGGAGCCTTGGGTGTAAGGCTATGCTTGATTCAACAAAAAGTAATGCTTTGCATATGCTGAGTGCCACAACATCTCTTTGAAAAGGGCTTAATTAAATCAACCAATTGTCAGAAGTGTCATGATTCTAATTCTTCTTTTCTTAACATGTTTTGGCAATACTCAAAAACAACTTCCCTTTTGGAAGAGGCAATCAGTTGGATATATCTGGGATGGAGAGTTCTTTAAGATTTAAGGACATACATATCGTCTCAAATTACCTATCCATCTCTTGGAAATTAACACAAATAGATTTTCCACAACTTTTTAACAGCTAAAAAGTAATACTACAACACTGGAAGAATAAATGCCCCCTGCAGTAATGCAATAGTTGACAAATGTAATAAAACTTTCAACTTTTAATGGTGGTCTTATAACCTACAAATGGATAAATATATGGATATTTAGGCTACCTTTGTTGAAGTGTATGCAAAATTATTTTGGTAGTATGTTCTATTAGGTACCAATAAAGTAGAATATTATATATTCTATAATAGAGAGGTCCGTCTGGTGCTGTCATTATATGCTTTTTGGCGCCAGATCAAAACCTTTTTATTTCACCAATGTTTTAAAGCTAATTAATTTTAATTGTATATTTATTTATTTAATTTATTTTAACCATGTCATTTTATACCCAGTCATGGTGTAGCCAATTTATTTTGTTTAGGATTTATAATATATTGTAAGCCGTCCAGAGACGACAGAAACGGACAGCGAATAAATTTCATATATATGTGTGTGTGTGTGTATAGTATGTGTGTTATGAATCTGTTTAAATCTTCTTCAAAAAAATGTAATGTTTTCATTTATTTTATCATTTTTTCTTGGTGTGATTTGGTTTCATTTTTATAGTGCACAATAAAATAATATTTTAAAAGAATTAAGAAAGCTTTGCATACTATTACACATTCTCTAAATGTGATACAATGCTGCATGTAGCAGCAGTTGCACAAATGAACTAGTCATGACTTGGGAACAAACCTATATCGTTGTTTAATATGACTATTGGATGCCTGAGATCTACCCTGCAGCTATAGAAACAGGGGTAAATTTGAGAAAATCAGGAACTACCAATTCTCCTGCCTAAGTATCATGTAACATTATCAGGGTTGTTATCTCTAATTCAGACAACAAGCAAATCTATGCCTTATAATACCTTATAATCTATGCCGTATTTACTTTGTTACATAAACAAGTGCAGTTGTATCAGCAAGAAAACCTGAGGGCCAAATTAGATAAGATGTTGTGGAATTATAACTGCTTCTCCCACCCACTATAATACAAAACAACACAGCAGCAACAGGAGGAAGAGGGAAGATTAACTCTTTTCTCCATGGAATTTTGCCAATATAAAATCCTCCCCCACCAGCTGCTGTCCTCTTATGGTAAAGTTAGTGGCTCCTATAAATGTCCCTTAATGGGAGAAATAAGTGTTCTGGGACAAAGGAAGAACTTGTATCCAAAACTGAGAGTACATAGAAAAGTCTAATCTTTCCCCCATCACTGTTTAGAAAACCTCCGCCTGGGTTCCCTCTCTCCCTCCCTCTGTAAAATGGATGTAAAACTGATCATGGATCTACAGTATGGATAAGCAATTTCAGACCTTTGGGGGCTAATTTTAAACATCTTCTCCAAACTAAATTTGGCCTTAAATATCTTATTTTCTTTGGTTTAAAAGACTCTTCTCAGCATAGACATTTGCTTTTGGAAATTTAATTTTGTAATGCTTCTTCATCTATGGCCGTTCCTGTTTGTAGGTGTTGATGGACTTCCTTCCTGTCCCCAAAGCTACTAAGATCTCTTTGCATTATCTGCATTGGCAGACAATGTCATAATGGCCTGTATATGTTCACTGGGGTTTGTAATGTCTGTCACTGTTCATTGCACAAAATCACCTTGTGCATTGTCAAATCATATCCTGACATGCCATGTCAACATGAAAGGTTTCTCAAGCTTGCTTTTTCAATGCTCCACTCTTATGCACAAACACACTAAGGATTCTTTGGTTACATAAAATAATGTACCTGCGTGATTCAGCTAAGCAAACACCATGTTCCATTATTTAGTTTCAACGTAAACTGAAATGAGAAATGAAATGAACTGGACCCACCAGAACCAAGAGTCTAAAATTAGCTTGTATTTATTTATCCATTTGTTTAATATGCTGCCCCACTAACCATGGGCTCTCTGGGAGCCTTACATCATGTCATTAGGCTTAGAAGCTTATTTGACTTCATCACTACAGGATGAGAACTCTTCACTAACCCTAATTTATCTGTCATATTTCCTAGTGATTATAGTCAGAAAAGCATACAGATTCAGTGTGCATGTGAGTGAGTGGAAGAAGAAAAAGGGGAAAAGGGGAAGGGGAATCCAAATATCGCAAGAAACCCAATTGTTTCTTTGCCTCCTATTGTATGTCAGCTCACATGACTGCATCCAGGACTATACATATGAAACATATACCTTAAAAATCACTTCTGCCTTCAATTTCTGCTACTCATTTCAGAGTTTGCAACTGAGGTTCTACCTCAGTAGAGGCTCTAGTGGTGAAAGACCCTGCTCTCCCTCTGCCCCACAAAGGATGGGAATCAATCCAGAGAGGACACACTAGGAAGAGGGTAACCAGAGGAAGGCCCCTTTCCCTGCTTTTCCCCAAGCCCATATGTTCATGCCTTTCATTAAAACCACATTCTTTGGGAGGCTTTACACTAAGGGAATCACAGTCATCATTTGTTTTATATCATTTTAAATAGCAGCAGTGTTGGTAGAGTGAGCTAACCTGTCTCCTCCCCCCCCCCCCCCGCCCCTTATGGTACTACAAACCAACAAGGCTGGCAAGTTAAGCATATTGCAGAAACCAAAAGCAAAAGAAGTATAGCTGGAATTCTAAGCAATCAAGCTATTAGGGAAGAAAGGCTCAATGGTAAGTAGTCGATTCCATACTAAGGGACTTGCACCCCTTCCAAATTCAAATTACCATCATCTTTAAGGTGGGTTCTCTTGCTTTAGGGCCAACTACTTGGAATGCCTGACACTTTTTAGTTCATCCTCCCTCTTTAACTGAAGTCTCACCCTGGGATTAGTTATGCTTCCTATGCCCTCTCGCTCAATAACAGACTTCCAGTAGTATCTGAAGCTAGTTGATTATCTACTACTTCCTGGCTTATCACTGAACTAACTGGCCTTGGAATTTCAGCTAAGAATGTCATTTCATCCTCCTCTGAGTCAGAATCTTTTCTCACAGCCTTTGAAGGATCTTATGCAGCAGCAACAGGTCTGGCCCAGCACACCCCCACCCCACCAGTGTGAGGAGAAGGGTATAAACTCTTTCCCACATACCATTTTTCCCCTCAGGTAAATGTTCCCCATTGCCAGCAACTGTTCACTTCATGACACAGTCAGAGGCAAATCACAGCTTTATGGGATGATTTCTGGTGCAGACATGACAGGCAGGAAAAAGTTAACAGCCCTGACTCTGTGCTGTTAAAGTTCCTTTGGTTTCTCCATTAAAAGGAAAAACATAAAAGACACAATGAGTTTGGCCCTTACTTGCAGTAATCATGGAGCCTACCCACCAGCTTAAGTGGAATTTGGGCAGCTACAACAAATTCCCTCTTCTTTACACCTGTCAGAGAAAAGAAAGACCCAGCCGCTCATCCCCAGCTGTCTTCCGTGCCTTAGGGAGATGTGCTTGGCTGCCATACATCTTGTGTGGAGAAGACACAGACTTAAGCACAAATAACCCAGGGAGTTAAACTGTAAGAGTCTGATTGGGTACAGAGAAATCAATCATTATATTGGACAAGCTCAATGAAGTGGGAGAGGGAGCTAGGCTTCATTAGATTAATTGACTGTGACATTTTAAATAAGAAAAGATGGATGCAGTGATAATAGGGTAAGTGTGGATTATTCTTCATTCTCCTCGGCCACCTCCATCGCTTGAGAGGAATCACCATCAAAGGAGTTACCTTTACCATGAATGATTTCCACCACCACAGCCACCCACAGCAGCCCTAGAGATGTCTCCACATAAGGTAGGAGCCCAGGAATTACAAGGGCACGTATCAGATACTTCAAAGGAAAGTTTTACCTTTGGCATTTCCCCCTTACACAGTCCTACACAGTAGTGGTGTGGATTATAACAGTTCAAACTCTGACATAAAGCTCCCTCTACTGCTCAAGTATTTGTTCCAAAGTACTGCAGTTTCAGCCTCTTTGTACAACTACCTGATATCTACCAGGAAGCGTATTTACCACGTATTTACCAGCCCTTTAATGCCCGATTCTCTGTCATGTTTCATGATAAGCACCCAAACCATCTTCCTCACACTATTTCTGCCAATATAACCTGGATTTTGCCAGTCCTGTTATATCATGGCTTTTTATACATTACACTTTTCAAGTGTGTACATGTTGCCGGGGGGGCGGGGGGGAGGTGGAATGAGTGTGTGCTAAATGTGTGGTACTGTTCTGGGGCCAGGAGAACAGCTCATAGGCTGCAATGTTAGTGGAAGATGAAGGAATTTATTGAGCCTTTGACAAAATGGTGGCAACAACCCCGAGATCCTTCAGCTGCTTTCCTGCTTCCCTCACTCACACATATGACATGGCTTCTCTTCCTTTCTGACTTTCAGATGTCCCTTCCTCAGTATTTTTATACTGCTCCTCATCCAAAAAGGCTCCCAGAGTAAATTATATATAATCAATGAAAGGCAACCCCTGCTTATACGCTTACAACCCAAAAGCCCATTCCACACAAGGAAAAAGGAATGAGGAGGAAAGGAGGGGGATAATCATTTTTGCAAGGCTGATAGCATGGACTTGCTCTTCCACATCTCCCTCAGCTCAGCTTTCTAGGATAGGTACTGGAGGTGTCAAGCTAAGAGAAGAGGAGCCTTCATGAGAAAGGTCTTTTGGGATAAGGATAACCATCTCTAATATTTTTCCCAACTTGCAACAAAATGGTCTACTGGGAACAATATTACATCATGGTCTAGCATCAATTGTAGGGCTGTTGATGACCAATTCCCCCAGGATATCATTATTCCCATTGAGCCCTTGAGGAAAAGTGGGAAGGACAGTGCCAAGCTCTTTATAGAGCTTTACTGCTGATTTAAGTTATAAGAAAATACTGCTACAAAAGAAAGGAAGCATCAGCTCTGGTCTATCTCAACTGTAACAGTAGGCTATCCATCCCCTGAAAATTATTAGATTTTTGTCACAAACACACACACTTTGGCAGGAAGCAAAATAGGTGTACACACAGCAAGAAGTGTGTATGGTTAGAGCCACAGTAAAGTGTGTGGATATGTGAAGCAGGTGGTGATCCACCTGAAACAACAGTCAGTTCAACTGCTTGACCATGGAGATGTTTCAAAAGTAGTCCTCCAACACCAAGGACCTTATTGGCCTAAACAGCCAATATATGCAGCATACTGGAGACAGCACATAACTATATACAATTACCGATGACAGAGTAACAATCCGTAGTACAATTTCCGGCAGCTATGCAGTGCAGGCATGGGAACTCTGGAATGCCACTGAGATATTGTGACTGCCCCAACCATACAGTTGTCTGGGCAGCTCTAGGAACTTAATGTTGGTGACCTGACACTGGAACAAACATTTTCAGTAGTTCTGCGATCAAATATATAAAAATACTAAAGATGAGATTCAGCAGCTGAAAATACAGATGATCAAAAATGCCCTATAATTTTCCACCAGAAGAGCTTACCACCTGAGGACATGGAAAATTTATTGTAAATCAGAGTTTCTGTTTTAAGATGGACTTTCATAATAAAGGAATTAGTTGAGTGCGAGTAGTTCATGTTTTTGAGTGTGCTGCAAAAATTTTCTACAAGCTGCTTGTAGAAAATTTTCAATCATATTGTTGCAACTGTTTCAATAAAATAATAGCAATGCTATCTCTGAAGACCTTCTAATGTGTGGGGCCACTATATTCAGCTGGAGTGCCACCTTTGCTCAGTGATGCTGGTCCTTCCAGAATGCCTTTGCTCTGTCTAGTGACAAATATTTAATGACATACCATGCCAGTGCAAACTTCTCACCTGGCTTTGTCACTTTGAGTAATTTTCCAGAAGAGAAAATCAAGATTGCAGGCTGCCTAAATGATGTGCTACATCCCCATTATTATCTGTCCTTACACAATCAATCCCAAGGTTTACTAACTTCACAGGTACGAATATCGTGTGGACCCTCCCACCTACCATTCAAAAATTTGCAAGCCCTAAATGCCTTAGGACCAGTTTAGCTGAAATCCCCCCTTCTCCTGGATGAACCTGTTGTTGACAACTTCTGAATAGGATCTTTGCTGTTCTGTGCCAGTTATTCATCTCTGCTTCACAGTACATCATGCTGAATAGTCCCACCCTTGTGCTGCAGCATTCTGGCTTCAGCTTACACATTCACTGTTAAGAATCTTGCAAGTCTGACACAAACATTCCAAGCAGTCCACCATTAAGAAACATCAAACACCAAATGGAATGAGCCAGGTGTGTGTTATTGCAGGTGTTTGCCATGCAGAAAAACATGCAAGAGAAATTTCATCACACACACTTTGTTGTGCCACGAAAGCCCCTGGGATATGTGTTGGAAGTGTGCAAGAGGACATCAGTCAGTGCCTGATAATCTGCCAGCAGGAGCAATTAACCAACCCCACATGGCCTGTTTTCAGCTTCTCTTTTCCTGCCATACAAACCAGTCCAGTGTGGAATGGCTATAGCCAGGACACCAGTGATGCAGCCACCCAACACGGGCCAGTAAGGAATATGGCTTTTTTCCTTTTTCTCTTTAAGGTCTGTCTAACTCCTTTGGGTCTTTGTGAAAACTCTGAATGCAGATCTCTGCCTTCAGCCTATACAGTTCACTCATTCTTTAGGTGGCATTATTCCCCTGCCTACACTCAGTTCTATTCTTAGGGCTCCTTCATTCCTGTGAAAGTTGGCTGCCTCCCCCAGAATGCACAGTGCCTCCTTTTTGGCTTTGTGAGGCTGATTGAAAAGGCAAGCAGCTCATGGAGTCCTCCTGCCCCACCTTTGACATCAGGCCATCGGAAAACAATCAGCCACATGAGGCTGGGTGAGCACCCGCTGCTCCATGACGCGGTCACACTGACCTCGAGAATGTCATGTTTGAGAACGGGCCTCAAGCCAAATAACATTCCTTTCGCACAAGCTCCCACCTTCTTTTGTTCTGTGACCTGGAAAAAAGTTGCAGTAATATATTCTACTCTTTCTGTATTTAAAAAAAAATCCAGATACATACAATGGGGGAAAATAATTTTAACACCTCAGTAGTTTTGCTATTCAAGAGAGATTCTTGCACCCAGTCCCAAGCATTTTTACCTGAAACTAACTTCCACTGAATTCAATGTGATTTACTCTTAAGTAGGTGCCAAATGGAGCTGCAGCCTAGTTGATAAGCTTGGCTTAAAATACCTGTCACATTAGTTTCATAGCATGCAATCAAGGCTTACCTTTTTATTACACTGGAGTACGTCCATGTAGGCTCAGACCAGATTGGAACCATGGTGCGCATAAGGAAAAGATTAACCTTCCAACATTCACATCCATTTGCTTCTTGAAATTTTATGCCAGTCTCTAGTTAAAGAAAAAAGAAAAAAATGTATACTGTAAAACAATGGGGAAAATACCCATTTTTCCTTTTTGCTTATTTTAATCCCCACATGGGGACAGGAATTTGGGGATGCAAACAGCTGAGCAAAACTACACCTATGTTTTGAGTGTGCTGAGAATTTTTTTTGTAAGAGGCTTCTTTCTCTGTATTACTACAACTGGTTCAGTATCTCATTTATTGCAGGAACCACAACAATAAGTACTCGTAAAAGGAACTGAAAAGAGGTGAGCAAAATTAATATTTCCTTTTTCTGAAGTAGGTGCAGGCTCATAGAAGTGCTGAAAAGCTGGAGGGCACTGAGAAAATCAGTTGAAGCCTTGCCATTGAGAGAATTGAATTACTAAGAGGAAGATATGGTGTGCATGACACACACACGCAGACACACACACTGCTGTTTTTGGTGCTTCTACTTTTGAAATCCCCCAACTTCTTTTTCTGTGCTTTGCAAATGGCAACTTGGTAATTAACCCCTGCCAACTGTGCACAATTAACCTATATCCTGTCTTAGCTTATCAGTATCCTTATATATTGCCTACTACTCTCCCCAGCTGTTAGTAATCAAGAGGCCATTTTTGCTAAGCTATCTTTTAAAATTAGACCGAACATTTAATCCACTCATTCCATTAGAAATCTAGCCAAAAGTGTAATTTAAGCTGCTGTAAGTATTTTGTCTATCCATTGGGGATATAACTGCTTTAGGCATTTTGTACTTGTACTTTGGTTATCTTGTGGGTTTATTTGGATTTTGGTAGAGTCATTCTTCTTGTTCTTGTTCTTTCCGGTTTGGTTTTGTTCTGTTCGTTTGTTTGATTATTGTTATTGTTGTTTTGCCTTGTGGTTACAACAATGTTTACCAATACTGGACTGCCAGTTAGTAGCACTACACTGTCCAGTGACAGCAGGAACATACAAGAAAACTGACCAAACAAGACTACTTTTTCGCAACTTTTCTTTCATTGTTTTTTAATAATAAAGTTCATTACAGGACAAGATTACACCTATCATTATCAAGATTACACCTGCATTCTCCCAGGATTTTAATTGTTGTTTTAGTGCAGGATTTACATTTTAATCATTGGGTGCTGGGCAATTGTTGTTGTTGTTATTGTTTTTGTTTTGTTTTTTGACTAATCTGCTGTAAACTGTCCTGAGACTTTTAAGTTTGGGACAGTATAGAACAGTTTTAAAGAAATAAATAATAAATAAATATCAAACAATTATATGAGACTGACTCTTTCCTCTCAGAAAAATTAATTTATGACTACCACTGCACATTCTTGGCATTACAAAAAGGAAAACAGTGAAGGAAAAGGACCATCGGTGAATACAGGGACGGAGAGACAAGCCTGGTTCTCACAAAGGATACTGGGATATCAGCTGAAGAATGGAACAGGAAGGGGTAGGAGAACAAGCCATGGCAAGTACACACATCTTTCTGGCACACTGTGGGTTGTTCTGTAAACAACCCGCTCTGAGTAGCTTATTTGCAGTGTGCTTTAGTACAATGTGTGAATTCAGCCAATATCTATGCCAGTTGCCCATTTGGTTTAAAACACAGTTCAGGATGCTGGTTCTCATAGATAAAGGTGTTAGTATATTAACCTCAGGAACACTTGTGTTTGAGTGAGCCCTACCACCCATTAAGAATTGTGAGAAAGCTTCTGCGGTGGATTTCATCCACTGGACCATTTTTATGATGCCACCCAGCGAGTCAATCTGGCTAAATGGTGGGATAGAAATTTGATAAATAAATAAATAATGTGGTGACCCCATAGATACTGAAGTCCCTCCTTAAAGAAGCCCAATATTTCCATGAGATAAACTGGTATTATTTCAGAAGGCTTTTTTATGATTTAATTGAAATAACAGCTTTTATTTAGCATTGTTGTATTGTGCACATCGGCACAATATTTTACCAACTGTATGCCTTTTTAAGAGTTTTTCATGAATAAAAGTGGGGTCTATTTTAAATGTATATAAATATGATAAAGCCACATTCAAAACCCTGTCACTGTTATTCTGAGTGCATGAAACATATTGCCTGTTTCTCAGAGTATTTAATTATATTTCCCTAGCTATTTATATGTGCTATACATATTTTTTCCCTTTTTCTGCAAACACACCTCTCCTTTCTAATGAATTACAAGTTTTATGAACCTCAAATATAGCGTCCAGGATCAAGCCTAATGATACACTGTTGTTATGTGCCATCAGGCTGCCTCCAACTTATGGCAACCCCCATGAATGAAAGCCCTCCAAAATACATTTCCATGGCAGCACCATTCAGCTTTTCCAAGTTCAAGGCTGTGGCTTCCTTTTGGAGTCAATCCATCTCATATTTGGTCTTCTCTTTCATCTTCTGCCTTCCATTTTCCCACCATGATTGTATTCTCCAGGGAGTCTTGCCTTCTCATGAAGTTTGCAAAGTATGACAGTGTCAGTTTTGTCACTTTTGCTTCTAGAGAAAGTTTTGGTTTGATTTGATCCAGGATCCACTTGTTCATCTTTCTGTCAGTACAGAGTATTCACAAGCTCTCCTCCAACACAATAGAAAAAGTGACATTGAAAAGTACTTGTGGTTTCCATAGAGAAATGTTGTGAACATTGGCTGTGCTGGCTGGGGATGATAGGACTTGTAGTCTAACAAATCAGGGAGGCTGTATTATATTAACCTGTATCATAATATGGACATTCTCTGAGTGTTAATCCTTATTTAGCCAAAACAGCATCGTCTATGCACAATGGGGATATATTAGTGGGCTTGGATAAAATCAAAGCTTTGCAGACTACAAAAAGTAAAGCAGGGTGGTGGGAGAGAGAGGCAGATTTAAAAAACAGCCCACTGAGCATGTTTGGTGGCCACTGAATACAGAATGCCTGTTATGGAGATAGAAAACTGAGATGGGATGGAGATCACAGAAGAGGCTGGTTAGCTGGAAGCCTGAACAAGATTAGTCCATGCTGCAACATTTTGTTGACCTTCCTATGTAGTTCTAGCACATCATCCTCATTATTCATTTCTATACTGCCTGTAGCCAAAGCTCTCTGGGTGGTTTACAACCAAGTAATGTATTGCATGATGGTATTAAATAAGGCGAAGACATACAAACATAGGAAAAGCCATGCTGGATCAGACCAAGGGTCCAATCCATTCACAGAGTGGTCAACCAACTGCCCACAGGAAACCCACAAGCAGGACAGAAGTGCAACAGCAGCCTCAAAAAATCACTATTGCGATGATGAAGTGCCACAAAAAAATTGTCTTTGGAATCTTTGCCACAGATTAACCTGAGCGCAAGGAGATGTAGGAGCTTGGAGAAAGAGAATGTGCTGAACAGTTCAGGGAGAATTGCAGCAGGAGACTGGAGGAAGAACAAGAATGATGAATGAGAAGTTAGGGAGAGAGGTGAGGGTATCAAGTGTTTACAACAGAACCCTGGACCTTGGACTCTTCTGTCTCTGGTCCCAAATGGCTTTTAACTCAAAGGCAATGTGCTTAGCATCTTCTCCTCTCACCTTTCCAGGAATAAAACAACAAAAATTAATCATAGAGCTGCTACCCACTCCCCAGGGCTGCCGTGAATATTTAAAATGCTCTGAAATATTTTGACACATTACAAAACCCTTCTGTCATTATTACTGCACTTGTCTATAGTCCACAGCTGCTCAGTGTGAGGCACCATATCAGCATCTTGGACTGGGAGCCAAAAAACTACTTTAAGCTTGCCTGTGAGCTTGGGCATAGCCTTTTAAAATTTCTCACAGATAACAGAGCTTAATGTCATGCCACCAACTGCTCCTGAAAAGTCTTTTCTGCTTCAATGGTAGTTTAAATGCAAATGCAGTTTGAAGTAAAGTTTGAGTAGCATAAAGGCTGCTGATTTTCAGAATCTGTTGGCAGCTACTGCTGTTGGTGAACCACTGAACTACATGTAGCACCTGCTTCGTGAAGTACCCTCAGACCTAGGCTCACATTAGGAACCTATTCTGGACAGGATAGAGAAGAAGAGGGTTTCCTGTTCCAAGTAGGACTTTCTTGAGCAACCAAATCTTCCTCAGGAATCAGCTGTTCAATTTTTCTCAGTTGTTCTTTGAGTTTGATTTCTGAGGTAGCCATTGAGCCTACCTTCCGGTTTGTCCTTTGGTCCTGACTTCTTTCCTGCTTCTCAGTCTTGTCTCTTTGTTTGCCTATTAGCCTGGCTACCAGCCTTGTCCTGTATTCCCTGTTCTTCAACCCCTGTCTCAATGCAGACTGCTGCCATCTTTTTCCAGCCTGAACACTCACTGCTTGAGTAGCATAGGCAATGGTGCAGTTATGGTTGAACTTCACTTCAGAAGTCCGTAAGACCATACAATAGCCCAGCCCCTCAGATAACCACACGGGGAGTGGCAGATGGAATGCAGGCAAGCAGACTTGCTGTCGGTACCTTGGACTTGCCAGGACCCACTGGGGCTGATACTGGTCACCACAGCTTTCTTCGTATTCCTTAGTGTTATGATTTGAGTGATCTTAAAATGTGCACAGACTCAGAGAATCCCCTTGCTTCTAATCAGGGATGGTAAACAGTTTGCTTGTCTTTTTCCTGTCATGAATGTAGAAGCTGTTGTAAAGCATGGAGGAGCAGTAGATGTAGGAGGAGAAAAATAATGAGTGTGTGCTTCAGAAGTACCATGCATAGTTCTTATGCAGATGGGATTATAAGACCATTATGTTCAAGGTCTGACCATCACCTGGCTGTCCTGCCAAGCATAGTTTGCCATGGGGGCTGGTGCCTTCTACATTAGGGAGCTCCTCATCTATTGCAAGTACAACTTCTATGTTGAGGTTTTTGGAGCTATCTAAGGTGCTGAACTCAAGTCCCCAAAGAAGTCGCCTCCATGGAGCAACAGAAATGCCTCCTGCCAAGCTCAAGATAAAAGCTGCAATAGTTGAAAAGGCCTAGCGACATAGGACCTGCTGACTCTGCTGCTTCAGAAAAAAAGATCCTTGAATGTGGTTGTGTGATTCGGTGGATCCCAGATTTGGCAACATGCTTCCTTGTCCCTTTTGCTAAGCATTTACAACTAAAGGAGCCTTTTATTTAGACTCAAATAATCACATCTACTTCTTCAAAACTGCCTTTCTTCTTCCCTAAGTCTTCTCCCCTCATGCTGCTTACATGGCAAAATGCTGCCAATAGCTGCTGCTTGGTCATGAAGAGGAGGAAGCATGTTTTTACCCGTGATCAAGGTGGCACTGGTAAGCCAGAAAGACACTCTGCAAGGCCAAGGATCATGTGGGGGATTTCTAAGGAAGTTGCCCTAATATTTATTGTACTAAACAAACCAGGCTTCAGAGCAAGTGGCAAATGTCACAAGGAGAAGATCGATATAATAGTTAATGGACACCGAAGAGCAATTAAATGGGTGTTGTGTTTGATAAATTATTAGTGGGGTTAAGCACACACAGAAAGCATCACAGTCCAGCCTGCTCTGCAACTAAATGAGTTAGCCAACACAATTTCAGCCCACATGATTAATGGTTATGAGTTCCATTGTTTGCTAAGTTGATGAGTCATTGAAAGGAAAAACCAAACTGGAATATTTTTAATTGGGTTATATATGTTTTGCCATCACAGTTGGTTAGGGGAACACTTTTTATATGCTATGCTGCTCCTATTACAGCAGGAGTAAAACCTCAAGTCCAGGAGCCAAATCTAGCTTGCCTGAGATCCCAGTCCAGCCATCTGCAATTCCCTAGATGGTCACAGCTTCTTTCCCTGACCCACCTTTCCCCCAAACACTTACTACTTGGCAGTTTCCCACTTCCATGGATTTTTCCCCATTCTGAATTTGAAAGCCTCTCCAGCATCTTAGTTATTGGCAACAACTTTAAGCAAAAATATCCTGCCCCCTTGACTTGTGTCTTTCCTGTTTTGCCTTTTGAGAGATCGCTGGCCCACCCTCCCTCTGGATCACTCTCAAGGCCAGTCACACTGAAGGTGGCTGCTCTGGAAAACCCTGCTGCTTGCTGTACCCATGGGGCATATGCTGAACCAGAAGAATGGAGCTGTTGGGTCTGGCCAACAGTTCTGGAGAGCTTTTTCAGCTCTGTTCCCCCTTGGTGGCAATAACTCTCCTTGAAAGCTGCACTTCCAGAAGAAGCCTTGCAGCAACACTGGCAAAAAACATCTATGGGGTGGGGCACTCAATTTATGCTGGCACCTGAGAAGGAGGCTTCTGGTAGCTTCATGGGAGGGGTGTTCTGGGTAGCTAAAATGAAGAGGGAATAGAAATTGGCAGGGCTAGTTATGAGAAAAGAGGGATAAAAGAGACTAAGAGAAGCAAGTGACTACAGTTTGAAGGCCAGAGAGAGAAAGAGTGAAAAGAGGCAGATGGAGCAGATATCAAGCAAAGCAAGGAGAGGACAGGACAGGAGAGAGATGTGAGCTCTTGAGAGCAGGTGAAGGATTCAACTGATGTACCAAGAAAAGTGATGAAAAAGAGGAGGGGTTAGAGAAAACTACAGATGAAAGGTCTAACAGAGACCAAGCCAACGATTTGGCCAGGAGGGGTGGTAGGTTTGGATCCATTTTCAAACAGTAAGTGGAGGATCAAAGAATGGGCATGGCCACCAACACAAAGAAAACCTTCAAGCTTTTCTGCCTAGTGCAATCAGATTTGTGTATACCACCTGCATATAGAAGCCTCTGCATTATCAGAAACGCTTCTTTATCAGGGTTCCTGATGGCAGGAGAAATGATGCATGTTCAGTCAAGTGTGTGTACAAGTCCTATTCAAGTCTTTCCACTCAACTCTGGAAAGCTGAGGGTAGAGACAGTGAAGCCCCTATGCACATTGCAATTTTCTATTCAGGCATAATACTTAAATAGGATCTCTCTCTCTCTCTCTCTCTCTCACACACACACACACACAGAGAGAGAGAGAGAGAGAGAGAGAGAGAGAGAGAGAGAGAGAGAGAGAGCTCCTTTTTCACATACTGTATCAGTCCATCATTTAATGGAGTTTACTTTCCCCCAAGTTCTTATGGGTATCATGGGTATCTCCTTCAGGACACAAACAGGAGATCTGCAGATAGTGGAAGACCATCTCCTATCACAGGAGGCAGATGGCAATATTTTATGTTGTATCTCCCATATCAACCCAGCCAATCTGGTCAATAGTGGGGGAATATGGGCAGCATAGTTCTCCCAGGTTGCCTATCTGTGTCCTAACGATTAGGTTCCAGGACAAGACCTGGATCAACCATTCTGGCCTGTTACAACAAAACAATAGTCAGCCAGGAATGACCAAATGAGATCCAGTGAACAGAGCTAAGTATAAAGGGGGTTTCCTCTTTCTGCTGCATGGACAAATAGATTGTAAGTTTTCTATCACAACAATAAATGAGTCTGAAAATCCTCCACTTCCACAGCTACAATCTTCCATCCTGGGGGTAGAGGGTTGAACCCAATGACCTCCTGGCCCCTTTCAACTCTACTATTCTATGTTGCTATCCTTGCCCAATATTATATTAATATTGGAATAATTCTAATGATAAAGTTTCCAAGATTTACTGGAAAGTTATATTTGCAATTGCCATTCCCGAGATCTTGCATCAAGTGATATTTGAATGTGATAGCTTAGAAACTCACTTTAAATGAGTTAGGGATTAATTAAGAAGCCCAGAAGAGCTCAACTCTGCAGGCAATTAATAATAATAACAATAATGATAAAGAGGAGGAAGAGACACCTCTTGTTTAGCTATATCCCTAACCATGAATTGGACAAGCATATTTCTAGACACACCTATCATACAGCAGCTCTCCCCTGCTTGGTGTCCTCCAAATGTTTAGGACATTAATTCCCATCAGCCCAGGCCAATACTGCTAATAGTCACAAATTCTGGGAGTTACAGTGCAAAACATCTAGAGAATACCAGGTTGGATAAAGTTGTACATGCAGGTCCATTTGTCAAGGGGTAGGGTTAACTTAGTCTTCCTCTCATGCTGGGTGTACGTGGGCTTTCAAAAAATGGAGTCGGTGCTGTTGTGAGCATGTTTCTCCTCACTACCACCACCTTTTCTTTTCTATCAGATCAAACGAGAGTTCAAAAAATACAGTCTTTTATTGGAGCATTTTCTGCCAGTTCTTAGCACTTACTTTGAGAACTGTTAACGTTGCATAAATCAAAATAATGTTTTGTTCTACAGTGTCTCTCCCACCTCTGTGCCCAACACAGTTTGGTTCTTAGTTGCTGCCTGACTAATCTTGACAATTTACCCTGACTTTGCAGAATCATCTGCCAATTCCTCCCTTTCTATCCTGTTTATCCCACATTTCAAATCTGAACTGTCTTACTGAGAATCTTGTATGGTGAGACAAGATTCTCCACTGGTGTGGTGGGTTTTCATGATGAGTGAAAAGGGCTGCAATACAAATTCAGCCTAGGAACCAAGATGCAGGAGTCTTCCGCAAACCAAGTCCTACAATATTATGGGATTTGAGCATTTCATACTCCATTCATACCAGTGCCAGTGGGCTTGTACAATGGCTAGTTCTACAGATAATCTGTATGCCTGTTACCACATTTACCATAGACTTGTATTTTTATTATGTAGGAAGTTAATTGATTACATTCCACTTCCTTTTATTTACTACAGTAAATTATTTGATTAGGGAAGCCACTGCATAAGGAGGGTGAGCACTCCAGTGGTTATACTTCTATTAGTGCATAACTTATAAAAGCATCGATTTACACTCCAAATTAGCTTTGAGAAAATGAAACAGGCAATTGATTGCCTAAAAGAAAGTAGCAGTCATTGGGTCTCACATTTATGCCTGCAAAAATGTTGCAATATATTACATGGCATATGGCCATCTTGGGAACTGGAGCCAAACATAAGCCAATTAAATATTAACACACCCTCTTCATTCTCTCTCTCTCTCTCTCTCTCTCTCTCTCTCCTTTCCTAAGTTTCCCCTATCATTAAAAATGACATTTCTTCTTTTCAATCCTTGACTGCTGTTGAGAAAGTTACTACCCAGACACAAGTTAGTTTATGGAATCAATAGCCAAGATCAGGCTCAAACTACACAAGAAAGGAAGGGATAAGTATTTTTTTTTTCAGGGAAGGGGCCTGTTCTCTGATCTTTTGAAGTGTTAAAATCCCACTCTCAGTTTCTGCAGAAGGAGGAGGTGACCTTAAATGTGACCTTAAACACCACATCACTATGAAAGAAACGAAATATTAGGAGAAAAACACAAAGGTGGTAATTGAGGGCACAGTAGAATCAATGGATAGGAAGGGATGTTCAACCCTTACCCCATTCGTCTATTCTCTCTGGCCCCATCTGACTTTAATTAAAGCCAGGCTCCAAAGGTAGAAGTAAACTCAATGGAGGGGTGGGAGGGGCAGGAACTGGCACAACTGTTGCTCAGAAAAAACATGAAAAGAGTTAAGCAGCTGTCTCTCCAGCCAGACAACCCTCTTTTGGAACTATTCCCTACCCTGTATCCTTGTTAGTTTGGCAAATACGGACTTTGGACTACAAATTTGCAAAAGCAGAACTTCTGCACTAAGAAATACTGCAAAGTTCTTGAAATTAGATTCTCACTTTACTGAGCAGGGAAGAATAAAGCGAATGAATGTTATCACATCCACATCACTGCTACAAAGATAGGCCACTCACACACCAGTCCTGTATGTATTCTCATTTAATAATTCATCTATGAAAACCAAGCCATGATAATCCATGTGCCTGCTGAACAAATAACTGCAGGTGACTGAAGCAAACTAATCAGGCAATGCAATACAAAAGTATTCCCCAACTTATTGCTCTCCAGGTGTGTTAGATGAGAACTCGCATCATTTCCAGCCAACATAGCAAAGTTGGGGTTTGCAATGTACAGATTTTGTTAAATCTGCTCTGTTTGTAGTTTTGTTAGGAATCTTTTATTTCATAATTCACTCATTGATGGAATTGGATCTTTTTATAAGAATGTTGTTCTACTTGAGGTGATTTGCATACACTAATGAGCATTTGTGCCAATAACCCTCTCCCCAAAAAGTGAAAAACACATCTTCAAGCCAGTAGCATCTGCGTGACTTTCCATTGTGGAATCTGCATGGTCAGATTCACAGAAATCCAAACTCATTTGAATTCATTGATTTTCCCATCATCCATAGTTGTAGTCCAATATATCCAGAGAGTAGCAGATTGCAAAAAACTGCAGTAGAAACAAAGAGTATCAGGAGATTGTTCCCATCAGTTACTTGAAAGATTCCTCTCAACACCTGTTAAGAATACGTCAGAGGTACTACAGAAACATTGTCTAGAGTGACGTTTGGAGCAAATTTGGAGTTTCCATCCTAAGGCTGTCACTAAATGTCACCTAAAATAACCTCAAAATGAATTCAGTGGCTTCTTATCAAATGCAACTTCAGAGAACTGTTAAGGGCAGCAAAAATGATTCAGTATGACTAGCAATATTGTTCAGAAAGATTCCAAGCAATCTCATTCAGAAAGATTCCCATTCTTCCTTAGAATATTAATATTCCACCACAGCTAATAATGGGCATGCAGGACTACAGCAGGTTCGGGTGAGCATCCATGTGGCTTTCACCAAATATTTGAAGCACAACTCGGGATGCTATTTTTGGCCTGTGAGTGCCTGTTTAGTTTGCACTTTCCATTCTTGGATTGTCTCCTTCTTTGATGTCTACACTTGTAGAGATGCACCCTTTGATTAGCCTTTCCCTTTATTAAATAGGATAGCTGGGAAACCAACTTTTAGTATTACAGCAGTGCCTGCAACTTTGGGGCCCCTTCCAGTTCACACATGCAACCACCCACCCATGTAATTTCTGCAGCTGGCATTATTAGCATGTGTCGGTGTGAGCATCTGTGTCCATGTGTGATGTCAGCATCAATCATGCCCCGCTAGCATGGCTAGGAGTTGCAATCCAACACATCTAGAGGTGACTGGTAGACGAAAACTGGTCTACTTTCAAGGCTATTCCCAAAAGTTTATATTAACATCAATCCTTTCTGCAAACATCCCACAATGCAACAGCCAACTGGAATATTTCACCTTTACACACACACACCAGTAGAATAATTGGCATTTATTAAAATGATTTTTTTCTCCAGCAGACCAAATGGTGCATTTCTTTCATTATATAGCAAATATTATCAGATGGCTTGAAAGAGAGGGCTGTAAATACTCATCAAGAATTCCTGCCATAGCACTATTCCAACTGGCGGTGTGCAAATGCCATTCCAGAACAGGCCTGTCACATCCCATAAAGCAATATCCATCCAGACTATTAAGCAGTACAGCTGCCTAGGCCATTTTCACGAGTGAGGGCTAACTCTGTCACATTTTGCCAGTGTGATGCTTGCATCAGCTAGAATGGGCATCTAAAACTAGCCCTCTACCACTTTCTATCCCGCACCCTCACAGGTGACACATTCAGCAGCAGTCCTAGGGGCATACGCCTACCCTTCTCCACACTCTGTAAGCCAGGCATAATGGAGACACATGGTATGGGGGATTCAGCCTTGTGCCTGAGAATTGGTACCATGAGCTACATCCTTCTTTCGTGCAATGGCAGCTAGTTCCGCCTTACTGTGTTCCTTTTAAAATTACACAGAGTGCAGGGAGGGAATGAGCCACCCTTCAGACATCGCTGGACTGTAGCTCCTGTCATCCCCTACCAGCGTATCCAATAGTGAGGCACGATGGGAGCTGCAATTCAATAACATGTGGGAGCACTTGCTCTCCACCCCTGATTGTGTCTGTGTGTGTTTTAAAGCCCTTTCCAATTACTGTTTGTGAAAATGAAATTGGAAAAAGATGGAGAGTCAGGCAGCACCCCACTTAACTGAGCAGAACAAAACATTCCCATCCTACCCCCTGAACAGGAATTGCCAAGAGCAACACAACAACTCTCTTTCTCTACACTTTTCTACAACAGGCTCATCTTTCCTTGTTTGTTTATATTTGTAGCTTCTTTAGACATCACAATCATCTTCCTATGCTTCTCTTTTTAAGAGTGTTTTTCTGTTTGTTTGTTTGTTTGTTTGTTTGAATGGGGAAGATGGAGTAATATTTCCTAATGAGAAATAAAAAGTATTTTTCTACATGTGTAATTGCAGTGCTCTGCCACAGCACCATGTTGCACAACAGGAAAATAAATGCTCCTTGTGTTCAGCCTGGATCTATTAACAGCTTCATCTGGCAAAACTCTTCCTCTTTCTTCAACACCATGTAAGATCAGTTTGAATTGGGTGGAAGTGTATTGTTATTGCTCTTAAGCTTTTTACACCATGAGAGCTATGATTATTGAGTAATTTTAAATGTGCAGTGCAGTTAGTGGAGAGAAGGAAAACATAAGCTTGCAATGAGAAGTTTAAAAAACTGGAATTGGGTGGGATGGTATCTGGCTGCAAGGTATTTTTGTAGCTTTCCAGCTGGTTCTAGATTTACGTGGCTCAGCTTCTCTGGCAGAGCTTATTTCACTGACCTTCTTCCCCATCAGTGTCTCCACTTTCTGAAATGCTACACAAAGCCCAGAGCAATGTGATGACCTGGGATGTGGAGAGGAGAGAAAATCCCTGCAAATCAGGCAGAGAGAGTGGAGGAGTGGAGTCCCGCCTCTTTGTCCATCCCTTTACAACAGGCTCCCAAAGCTGAGCACCTGGGGGCTACACATGAACCTGTGCACACCCATGCACAAGCCACCACTAGCAGGCCATGCAGTTTCCTTTCAGGCACTAGCAGGGTAAGGAACTCTTCTCTGCCTAAAACTGCACAGGACTGAATGAAGCAGCAGCACTTTCAAATAGCATCCAGGATACCAAGTCTTTGAGTGACTACCCAGAAGTAAGCAGGACTGAATGATGTAGCAACACTTTCAAATAGCATTGCAGATATCAGGCCTAAGCCTCTGGGAGCCCACTCAGGGGAAAGCAGAAAACCCCTCAGCGTGCCGATGCATAAGTAAGCAGAGCAAGCCTCAACAGTAGGAAGCACTGGAGTGCCCAGGGCATCCTTCCTTGTCCTACCCCTTCCCTGGCAAGGAAAAGCGCTTACTTCCAGGCATCTGTTACCAACATTTTGGACAAGAACTGTCATACTCCCTGACCACAGGTCAAGCTGTGGCTGATGTTAGCTGCCATCCAAAATAGCCAATAGGCACCATATTGGGCAAAGCTGCTTTGCAGGGTACAGTTTAAAATTCAACACAGTGCCTAATCTAGGATGCAACTCAGGGACACTGGTGGAGGCAAAGGCAGGAGTAAACTTGGGTGTGTGAAGTGTGGTCTTATTTCAAAAATTTGTACAGCTGCCACTGCAGGCTTAATGACAGTATGGCAGGAGAATAGGAGGCTTGTGCCAAGGCTTCACGGGAAAGGTAAAGTCTGAGCAAGAGTGTGAAGGAAATAATAGGAGTCACACAGGTGTTCTGGGAAGCAGTTCAAGGCACACGAGGCAAGAAAGGAGAAAGAATGGAGTCCTTTGAGGGCATTGAAATCCTTCAAGCATGTTTTTTTCAGGATACCTGAAAAGCAGATGATATTTTGAGGTGCCTGTGTACATCAGAAGCTCCCTGCCTCTAGGCTTTCTGCCTTTGAAAATATCATCTCTGGTGCAATGGTAAACTTGGAGCAGTCATTTGTGCTGCTGAACTCTCTGGCTGTTCATTGACATTTGAATTCATTTCATTCTGTTCAGTGCATCTCTGCCTCCTAATTCATTTACAAAATATTACTCTTGTGTCTGGACATTTTTTAATCTGATTGACCTTTATGTGCTGATCACAAATATCCTTTACATATTAGGTTGATATCTGAAAGATGAAATATTTGTGAATGTTATTCCCTCTCACCTCTCTGATCATTCTGGACAATAATAAAGTTAGGGTCAGTTTCAGTCATGGATAAAAAATTACAGTGGGGGCATTTTCCCCCTACAACAACCAGATAATAGAATAAAGGTGACAGCCTCCTTTGTTGGGATTACTGAAGCCCCAGAGCAGAACAAAATATATGAGTGAGCTTGCAGACAGCAAAGCTATCAAAACCTTTTGCACAGTTTCATTCATTTCTAATTTATACTTTTAATTGATGACTGCTACTGTATGCTCAAGAAATGCTCGCCACTTAACTTGCTCTAATGAATGTAAATGCTCACCTGAGTATCCAGACAATACTTCAGGACTGCGAGAGCATGCACGCTAGATGCCGTTCCCCTGCAAAATACCTTCCTCTTGCAGACAGTTCACCAAAGCTTGGAATGGTGCATCTTCCAGAAATGCTATTCTCATTCAAGTTGGCTTTGCTTACAAAAAGGCAGGGGAAGAGAATTAGGATGAATTCAAGATTGTAACTGAAATCTTATAGTAAACATATCAGTGCCTATTCTGAGCCTTAGAAGTCAAATGAATAAGCTTGCTGCTTTGACCAAGATCCTGTGGATAGACATCAGTAGAGATCTCTTGCAACTATGGTCATTTCCTTGTTAGTGCGTTTGCTGTAATCCAAGCCTTTGGCCATTAGCCTTCTTTTTAATTTAAATAGCATCACATAATATTAAAAAACTCACTAAAGTGAGTTCAAAAAGATGAGAAAAGAAATACATAATATTCATTTGTCAAATTGACAGAATATCCATTGATGCTAATTTATTTGACCTATATCAATACCAAAATTGGGTAAAATTCAATTAATCTTAAAAGTCTTTGCTGAATTGTTCCTTCCTTCTCACAGGGTTTGGTTTGTTTGTTTGTTTGTTTGTTTTTAGGCTATAACCTTGTTTGACTTTTTGATTGACCTATAGTTTTGTTCACTAGTTCAACATTCCAAATTCTCCTTCTACATTGACCAAAAGGTGATAAAAGAAATTCTTTCCAGGCTTTTGCTAGTTTAACATATTTAAGCTGCATTTGACACACATATATAAAATCAACACTGTACGTTCCATGCTATTTGAAATACAACATTTTCCGAATACAAAAGTGGCCTGATTGTCTTTATTCCACTTGTAACATTGTGAGCTTAAGTGGACTCCAGGGGATGGTGGAGGACAGGAAGGCCTGGAGGAATGTTGTCCATGGGGTCACGATGGGTCGGACACAACTTCGCAACTAAGAACAACAACAACAACAATATTTTGGACACAGCTTCTAGTTTGCAGATGCTGAAGAAATGATAGCTGATTTTTTTATTTCATTGTACAAGGTGGTCTTATGCAATCACCACTGTGAGTTATTTCAATATTTTAAGTAATGAAAACACCACCACTAACCTTCTTAAAAAGGACTAGTTTAAATGTTGCCTCAGCCTTAGACTCGCTAGGTCTTGCATGCAGGACTTTCTCCTCCAGCCCTTCCAAACAGATCAGGACAAAGGACTTTTAACTGCAGTCTGGCCAGCTTGGCTGGCTTTGTGATACAAAAAGGAATATTGCAGAAGTCATTAACAAAAGACACCCAGAAAGTAGGATACCAGCTAACGGGAGAATATGCTTAATGCTAAGTTGATTCTAGACTGAATCCCTCTCTTCCTTACACAAACAACAAAGTTGGCTCTACCCTCAGGGTGGTTCCTGCTACCTATGGGCCAGATGGTATGAACATCAATTGGTCTGCCATTTTGATCGGATATCAGACTATGGAACTGATCATGTTACCTACTCCTGCCTCTGGCTTACCCCTGGGTCTCCTGGCCTAGGCATTTCAGTTAAGAATTCTGATCCTGCCCCCTTTTCCTGTTCTGAATCAGATTTGAGGTAACAATCTGGGGGTGCTGTATTTTGAAAGAAACAGGCCTGGTCCTGACACTAGGTAGCCCTAGGTGCAGCTCTCACCTTTTTATCCATACCACCACCACCACCACCCGATAGGAAACATGAGGTTAAAATCAATGTCTAAATAGTCCGCTCCTCATCAGAGGTCCCACCCTTTGAACTTCAGAGGTAGTGATTAAAGTGTGGAGCTTTTCAGCTGCAGTTCTCTGGATGTGAAATAGGCTACCATATTTGATGTCTTTTCATCACTAGGCAAAAACTATTGCCTTTGTCCAAGCCTTTCTACATGTCACCCAAGCTGCTTTTTAATCAGATGGCTTTTGTGATGAGCTCTGTTTGTTTCACTTGTTCTGAATTGCCTTTCATGCTCTTTCTGTCATGGCAATTTTAATTTTTGTTTTTGACTCTTAGCATCTAGTAGAATTTGCAGGCTCAACAAGCTGCCCTGAAAATTCTCTAAACTGAAGGTGGAATGTAATTAGATTAATATATAGTTCTTGGATGGTTTTGTAAGTCCAGGATGGCTATGATCAGCTTGTTTAAAGGAATTTTTTAAAAACTTCAGCTACTATTTTTACAATCTTGGTAAACCTTAAGCCACCCTCAGCTTAAAGTTGCCTGCATGTCTCAGCTATATCCAGCTAATGATTGGTCATCATGCACAACTCCCCATCTTCTCTTTGGTCCTCCAAATGGTATCCCAGAGGATACCACACAGAGCACTAAGGGGAATGGAGATGGCAGCTGCTAAATTGGGCATGTGGGGCAGTTCTCATCAGCAACAGGAAAAGCATGGGGCATGGAATCCAGAGCAGGGAAGCAGGAGCTGCCTCATCCTGGATTTCCAAGGTCAGCACAAGGTTGCTTAGTTGTAGTAACAGCAGGAGCATAAGGGAAACTGATGAAAACTGCATGAAGTGCTGCTTGTGTTCCTTGCTTGTTGTCATCAGATAAATCCCCCTTTTTGCTGCTCTAGCCAAGGTGCTCTCTAGGCTTTTGGCTGGACTGCAGTTCAAGCCAAAAACAGGGAAGGTTTTCTAAACCATACTACAAGCTATGGCAGGGGGTGTTCAGTCAACACACTAAGCCACCTCCCGCCCCAAATAAGCATGCACGATAGTCTTGTTTCTCCAACTGTGCATGTTAGACAGATGTGCATAATCAATCCCTCCAGGGCAGCTTGCCAGAACATGCAAACCTGGACAGGGTGGCTTGTTGCCATGGGGAACAAGACTCCCATAATGCATGGGCCCTTTTAAGGAATTGGGGTAGCTCGATCACCATGGCAGCAAACCACCCTCAGTGGGTTGACAGTGCATTCCTGGCAAGCCACACTGGCAAGAGTTATTATGCAAATCCTCGGTATGTAACTGCAATTACAGTGAGGGAACTAAGGCCCTGTAATTGATATCTCCCTTCATGATCATGTGACCACTCCAATAGTTTTAATTTTAATTTAATAAAACATTTTTATCCCCTCTTTT
Organism: Varanus komodoensis; assembly: GCF_004798865.1. Classification (NCBI taxonomy): domain Eukaryota; kingdom Metazoa; phylum Chordata; class Lepidosauria; order Squamata; family Varanidae; genus Varanus; species Varanus komodoensis. The sequence continues at coordinate 135,886,360 of NW_025335268.1, forward strand.
CACATACATCTCAAGACGGCTTACAGAATATAAAATAAAATAATAAAAATACAATCTGTAATATAATAAATAGTGATAAACTCATTAACGGAATAACATTAGACCAATAATAAACAAAAGAGAATAAATCGCAATCATGAATTAATAAATAAAAATGGATAAAATAATAAATAAAATAAATAAAAATGTGACTGTTAAATTTAAAAATCTAAAAACTCTAATTCTTAAAATGGCATTGGAATAATGTTTTAAACTGGCGCCGAAAAGAATATAGGCTCGGCACCAGGCGAACCTCTTTGGGAAGCGCATTCTATAGTCTGGGCACCACTGCCAAAAAGGCCCTACTCCAAGTAGATGCCCTTTTTACCTCCTTCAAGGAGGGTTCCCAGTGTAGGGTCTCTCCTGCAGATCTTAAGGGGCATGAGGGCATATATGGAAGTATACGTTCCTACTGGTATCCTGGTCCCAAGCAATTTAGGGCTTTATAGGTCAAAACCAGCACCTTGAATTGGGCCCAGACTTCAAATGGGAGCCAGTGGAGCTGGTAGAGGATCGGTGTTAAATGAAAATAACGGGCGGTCCCCATCAGCAGCCTGGCAGTTCTATTTTGTACCAGTTGAACTATCCAGACCGTTTTCAAGGGCAGCCCCACGTAGAGTGCGTTACAGTAATACAACCAGGAAGTTACCAGAGCATGAATCACCATCGCTAGGCAGCGCTTGTCTAGGTAAGGACGCAGCTGATGAACCAGACAAAGCTGTAGGAAAGCCCTCCTTGCCACCGCCGCCACCTGGGTCTCCAGTGACAGCTCCGGATCGAGGAGTACCCCCAAGCTGCGGACCCTGTCCTTTAGAGGGAGTGCTACCCCATCCAGGACAAGGTCAAAATCACTTACCTGAAAACCCACACCTCCCACCAAGAGGACTTCCATCTTATCTGGATTGAGGCTCAGTTTATTGGCTCTCATCCAGTCCATTACCTCAGCCAGGGACCAGTTCAGTACAGACACTGCCTCATCTGGACTAGATGTAAATGAGAGGTAGAGCTGGGTATTATCAGTGTACTGATGATTCCGCAGCCCAAACCTCCTGAAGATCTCTCCCATATATAAGATAGCAATCAGAAGGAGTGCAGGTGGAACTGCATCAGGTAGAGATGACCCTACCATGGGGTAATCTCTCACTCAGACAGAACAGCCAATCCTTCTGACATGGGTTTTAACATCTTCATCCCAGAGAACAAACCTCTTGTTCTGAAGCAGGTCACTGCTAACTGAGCACCTGCAGAGAATACCAAGAAAGGCATTTATTCTTACAGAGCATTTGAATGAATGTGAACTACTTTCTTTGGTTAAAGCTGACACAGAATCCCATGTGACTCATTTATTTGCCACCTGCCTTTTTGTCATTTTCAGGACAGTGGGCTTTGTGTCTGTGTGTGTGTTTGTTTGTTCCCAGCATGTTTCATTGCACCAGATGTTGCTGCTCCCAAGTTGCTGATGTTGCTCTACATCATCCTGCACTTTGTGATGGAGAAAGGGGGTCAGGTTCGGGTGAGTGATGCTTATGTCAGCCTGGCATCATCTCTGTGATGGATAGAACATTGGCACTCAATTGATGTCATCCAGAGCTGAGCCAACTGAGCTTCCATTCATTTCAGGGAGGTTGCCAGTGTGAGAGAGACTTATGGTGAGCTCAAACACAAGAATGGAACTTTAACCGATTCCTCTCCAGCCTACCCTATACAAGATTTGTGCAAGACAGACATTTATTTATGTGACCAGTCTTCATATGCCATCTTCCAATTTAATGATCCCTTGCCCATTCTTTCCTTCCACAAATAGATTCTAGAACAGAGCATATACTGGTAATAAAACATCTTCTCTTATGGGAAGCTTGTAATTATTCTTCTGGGGTCTGGGACTCATCAGCAAAATAACTGAACTGCTGTTATCAAACCCCACTAAATTTGCTGTTCAGAAATACGTGGTAAAATTGCATCTCTGTGTAAATTAACTAAACATATGTGATTTATTTTCATTATATATTACATTTCAGAGTGGCTTTGTGCCTGCAGTTTGGATGTTTAGCATTTATTTCAGCAGTCCAGGGCAATGTATCAATACAGACTTATACCACCCCTGGGTTAGTGTCTGGGGAGTACACCAGAATGAAGGGTAGACAGCTTTCACCTGGAGGCTGCGAGAAGCATGCATTGCTCTCTCAAGGTGTTCTGGGGTCCTTGGGCATGATAGCATCAGGGGGCTGTGAGGAGGTTCATCTCCTCCTTGTGACTGTCCTGGTTTTCCTGTCATTTGTCCTCTCTTTCTGTAGCCATACAGATTTCTAGATCATATAGTGAACCAGGGGGGCAGACCTCTTTCAACCCAAGGGACAGATTTCATTTTGGACAAATTTTGGAGGTCACACTCCAGTGAAGGTTGGGTTCAAAGGTAAAAGAGGTGGAGCAAGACCAACATATCATGGCTTAAAGCACCTAGTGCCAGCAACTAAGCCTCAGGAGAGCTTTTTTGGACTTTTAGAACAGCAGAATAACTGCACAGATGTTAGAAGGCCATCAAACAGTCAAAAGTTGGGGGAAAGGGGTCAGAGGAAATGTGTGATCTGTGATCATCTGGGACCCGAAGGATAGGCATGGCTTTCAGTCCTGAGGTTCTGCACCCCATACAATGTTTTTTTAATTTTGTATGTTAAGCTTGTACAAGGGCTAATAATTGGTTTGAATGACCAGAAATACTCTTTTCATCCCGACAGCTGATTTGTGTGTGAGAAAGGGCGTATGCAGGTGTAGCATGCACGCCCTTTCTCATACGGAGAACAGGACTGGCTAGCACTCCAGCCTGCTGAGGTGCCTAGGTGCTCAAGAGGCCATCCCTCATCTTCCCCATTTGAGCTATGCCTCCTTAGAAACATCGTGTGGAGATTCATTGTTGACACTTTCATTGCCAGTGCATTCTACAGTCCCCAGGGCCTGCTTGAATTTTTCCCACAAAGCCACATCCTTACACATGCCCTTGTGGGATTTCAGGGGCTTGGGTGTGCCCTGCAGTGCCCAGCCCTTGCTGAGCATCTGAAAATCAGAGCCACGATTTATTGCAGCCTGTAGCTTTGAGCTACACACAGATACTGGAGTCCAGAAATGACTTCATTGCCTTGAAAGCAATCTCATCATCTCTCCTTCTGTGTGCTGGACACACACACACACAATGCTATCTCTATTCATCTTCATAGACCAGAAGTTTAATAGCAAGCTCTGATGCAGAAAAGCTCCTGTTTCCAAGATGGAAACAGATGATAAAAATGATAAATCATTTCCACAGAGTTATGATAATGGATTATTGATTAATAGGAGAGGGCAAAGGAAACACAGAACATGATGGAGGTCATAAATCCTGTAAATTAGTTAACCCTCCCTGCCCCTAAGAACTCTGTGAATTTTGTGGTCAGAACAATCGGAGGGAGAAGCAGAATCCCCAGGTGTTTATACTTGGAAACAATAGACAAAAATGGAAAGTGAGCATCATTTGTATCTGTCCTTCTTCACCACAGCCTTTGAGCTGCTTATCTCATGTACTTTTGGGAATAAAACCCCTGGAAACATATAACCTAACTAAAATCATAGGCATGGTGGATAATTCTCACTTTGCACTGGTATTAATTTGCACACTTTTCACATAATGCTTGCTTATTTTTCCCAGAAGTGAAGATTAGGGGGGTCAATTTTAATCAATGCCAAGTTCATAGTATTTTCTGTGTGCACTCATACCTGCCCTAATCATTTTGTATTGGCTCCTCTCCCACATACAACCTCAAGGAGGGAGGGGAATCATAGGCAGCAGTACTGCTACTGTGCCTGTGTGTTCCATTGCGCCAACAGGATCCGCCACTAGTACACAAAAGAGTTAGTGTTTCCAAAGTGTGAGCAAGTGGAAATATTTCTTTCCAGATCAGGACAGGTCATTGGAGCTCCTTTTAAGAATGGCTAGCTCCCCACTGCACTAAGAGAATCCTGCCGGCAAACAGAGAGCCTAGGATACTGCCTACAGTGGAGTTTGTCACACTCTGGGGTTCTGAAGTAGGTGGGTTTGTCTGCTTCTAAAAGAAATCAAAAATATTAATCAACAAGGTAAATGCTTGCACAACTGCAGAAATGCTTTATTTGTAAAGGCTTTGGAGACACAGGTACTCTAGCAATGAGCGGGACAAACCAGAGCAACAGAGAAGACAGAGTATGCCTCTTAAAAGAAGCAAATGTCTTTATACTTTGTTTTTTCAAAAAGAAGTGAATCAGTTTGTACCAGTTACAAATCTCAAGATGAAGAGATTTGTTACGGATTTCAAGATGAGGTGTGGACTACCCCCTCCTCATACAAATGTTAACAGCAGCTTGTGAAAAAAAACATTCTTATCTGACAGTCTCCCAATAAAAACTGTTCCAACACGTCATGATTGACTCATATTTTCTCTGTTCTTCCATTTGCTGCTGCTGCTGCTGCTGCTGTTAGAAACCCACATTTTATTGACACCTCCCTCCCCTCACTCCCTTGCTCTTCTACCACTTCATGAAGAATTTTTGCAAAACTGTTTACATAACCCAATGCTTTTGCCTGAAATTCAAAGCGAGCTCCTGTTCCAGTTAATTTGAAATGTGATAGAAGTACAGCACTCACATGCCACTAGTCTAGATGATACCAGGCTACCTAAGAGCAGACATTGATTTCTGCTTAGAAAACTGCCTCTCTTGCTGTGATCCACAGCATGTAATTTTTATCACCATCTAAGTCGCAATTTTTAGGGTGTTGGTTTTTCAGGTGTCACAGATTATTAGGTGTTATTTTATTTATTTTTTCAAAGAACGTTTATGGCACTCCACAGCCAAACAGATTCTGGAGTGGTGAAAAGTGAGAAAGAAACAACAGAAACAATGCACTAAAACAGGACAGCATAAAGATTATGGTTGGTCAGCCAGAAAGACTTCCCAACATGAAGTGGATGGTGTTGACAGCAGCACAGTATCAGAGCCTGCCTGACCCCCAGAGGCAGGATATTACATAGAAGTGGAGCCGTCACATTGGAAGCTAACTCCTAGTGGACTCCAGTCAGGCTATGGCTCCTTGTGGAACCCTGCAGCAAGTCTCCTCTGATTAGCTTAGTGACCAAATGCATGGGGAAGGTAAAAGAAACTCTTCCAGTCCCAAGTTATTTAGGGCTTTGAGCATCTGCATATTGAGCCCTACCCTGGTACTGAAAAAGCAAGTTTTCCACTGTTGCTTTCTTAATTTGTTTCTATAATTTGCCCCTTTTCTGTGCATGTTCTTGCTGATTTGCGCAATCTGCATATGAGTTCAGGATGCAGTGACAGTGGCTTCATATAAGTCAGGGGTCTCAAACTCGCGGCCCGCGGGCCAATTGCCGGGACGGGCGGGGCATGGGGGAGGGGCCCTGCAGCCTTCAAAGTGCCGGCAGCGCCTGGGCCAGCCACGAGATGAGCGGCCCACCACCACCACGGTGGTGGAATACTTGATGCGGCCCAGGCTCACCCAGACTCTACTTCCAGAGGCCCCCAGGTAAGTTGAGTTTGAGACCCCTGATATAAGAGCTTCACCTACATAATGACAGGTTCAGCACTGATGCCTATAGCATGTTAAAAGATAGGAACAGGCAGAGTATCCCAGGGCATGGGTCACAGAAAAGTCATGTCACTCTTCATCAGAGAGACTACGGGCACTAGCCAATAGACCATCATGCTGTCGCAATCCCAGCAGACAGGAGGGGAGATTGTCCAGCTGCATCTTAAAAAAATGTCACTTCTCTTCTGCACTAAATTGAGGTAGAGCTGGGAAAAATGCAAAAAAGACTTTAAGAGCCAGGGGATCTCAATTCAGTCCTTTGAGATTCCCCGAATAAGCAACACCAGCCTACCATGACCCCGCTCTTGTTCCCATAGCCAGCTATTGTTTGAAGTTTTCTCAGCTTTTGTGCAGCTTTTCCCATTCTAAGGGGCTGAAATGCCTGTCCTAAGACTTGGTTACTGGCACGAAGGGCTTTAGGGAGCAATCCCATGTGGGTTTACAGAAAAAGAGGGTTAGGGCATAGAGGAAGTTGTCAGTCTTTTTCTGTTAAAAACTGCAAGGATGGCACACAACAATATGAAAATAGTGCTTGTGTGTGTGGGTGCGGATGTGTTCCCACCCTTTCAGCCTCAGCCCTGCCTTCCACCTCAAGAGCTTTTCCCAAATAGAATTCAGCTCGCAGGATAAGAGATATTCCTTAGCCCCCGATTTTAAAGAATACAATATGGTATATTTTCAAGTATAGATCTGCCTTTTAAAAAAAGAAAGGTAAATTAAACTCAATAATCTGAAGACTGAAAACAAGTAATAGCAGTTAATCTGAAATTACAGGTTGTTTTCATGACTCTGATGAATGAAGATAGATGGATTCCCTTGCCAGTCCTTCCTATCAATCTATTTCTGCCCCCACATTTCAACCACAAGTGTTGCCGGAAAAAAGGGAGAGGGAAGAATCATGGATTTCTTCTGCTGGAATTAATTCTGCCAAATGGGAGATTCCTATCTTCCTCCCAAGTACAGCTGCTCCCCATTAGATATTTTTTGTGAAAATTTAGATAACCTGCTCATACATGATAAGATCGATGCAACAATCAGTTTGGAGATGTTTGGGACTGTCTTAATCACTTGCTAAAGTCATCTTACAATTACTAACACTGAGCAATCATCAGTGTCTTTTTCTTGACTGGCCCTTGTTCAGGCATCACACTGCCCCCTTGTGAAGCCGCTGGGGTGAGGGATCCCAGGAAAGGAGGTGTCAGTAAGAAAGAAGAGGTTTTTTGCTTTCTTGACCCATGACCTGCTGAAATGAGCTATTTTTTCAGTGCAGCCTCCTGGGGGTAGAATCCCTCCCTGCTCAGAAAACAGAGCAAGCGATATCAGAACAGCAAAGAAATTTTTTTTTGAAGAAAAGGGGGGCTTTAAAAAGGAGAAAGACAGGAGGCACATTAAAGTAAGGGGAGAAGAGCAAAGGGTGTTACAAGATCACCTTGTAGATCTCTAGGGAATTTGCAATAGATCCCCAAGCATTTTCCATTTCCAATGATTTCACAACAAAGGCAACAAAAGACTTTCTTCCTGCCCGCCACCCACTCACCTGACCTAGATGAGCATCTTATCCCTTATATTCCTGCTCAACTTCAAGTCCATCTTGAGGTCTTTATTTATGTTCCCCTGTTAAAGGAAAGCTGGTGGATAGCTACAAGATGACGAACTCTCTCAATTACAGTGCCTCTCATATATAGATTGCCACGCACGCTTGTGCACCCACACACACACACTCAGTCACTCAGAGGCACTCATGTGGCATTCACATTGTTATCTTTGACAATAGTCAAAGAAATTTCTTCTCCCAGGGATTTTAGATTTAACAGCTGCTTTTATACACTTTATATTATATTGGCCCCCCCACCCCGGCATGCAATCCATTGTTGTTGTCAAGGGTGGGAGGGGTATTCTTTTTATTCTTTTAACTTTCAAGTCCACCCAGAGAACTTCTGTTATTGGAAAAATTAGTAAGTCAGTAAATAAGCACTGATATTGCACATTTTCCCATTATTGTAACAATTATTGTTATATTAAACCTGCACTTGAAGGGGTCCTTGATGTCACAGTTTTTTGTACTACTTGTTTCAGATGTTCAGCAGATAATCTGCGATAACCCTCCCCAAGCCTGGCTCCTCAGGCTTGGCTCCTAAACCAGGCCCTGAGACGTGCAACCTGCAACAAAATGTTACAGCATGAAGTGCTGCCGCTTAGGATGCCAGTATCAGCTACTCCATGCCATTCCCCTTCCATTCTTATTTTCTGAATCAGCATTCCATAGCCGTTCAGACCTCAGTGATCTGCTTTAAGGATTTCTTGCCCTTTTAAAAAAATTCTGCAAACCTTAGAGTTTTTTCAAAGCTAGTAATCTCTCCCTTCCCTTCTCTGTCTCTTTCTCGATCTGTATTTTGTCCATATGGGCAGAGGTTGCTGACATTTTGGTGAAACAAGCATTCACAGCCTGAGCAACATCACCTGTAATTTCCCCAGCAAGTCAAAGTCAACTTGATAACTTTTATTTGGGTAAACACATGATCCAAGTTCTTTTTCCCCTTCATAGAGAACTCCCACAAGTGGCTTCAGCTGCCTGTGGCAGTATTAACTACCTTGTCTCCCATAGTCCAATGTGCACTCACAAATCATTACAAATAATTATTGAGGCCGGTATTCCAGTCTGATATCCCATAATTAAACATAATGATTTCATGGTGCTTTGGCTGACCAGGAACCAGGCATCTGAAGATAATGGCTTTCCTTGCCTTTTATTCAAAGTGTATTAACTTCCTTCGGTGCCTGAAAGGCAGTTATTAACACAAGTGCATTTTATAATTGGGTTTGCTCGGACTTGCATGCTATTCATTAAATACTTACAGTCAAACTTGATAAGATCCCATTTCTTGGACAGTGCAAAACTGTGTTCTTCCCTAATGGACAATCTTATTCTTTTTGACATGACATTTTATCACTGAGCAATCACCACCATTTTAGTATCTAGATAACATTTGAACTTGTGCTGGGATATAGGTAAGTCACACTAGCACAAAACAACAGTGGATGCAAGTGCATATAAAGGATGAACGAGACAAGGGGAACGTGTGTCTTCCATTGCTTCCCGTTTTGCATTCTCTAGCACAAGTGATTCTGTGGGTTTGTGATCCCCACTGGTATCATGTAAACATCATGTATCATGAATACCTTTGTAAGTATTCAAAGTAAGAAAAGAGTTCAGCTGCAGAGGTCCCAAGCTTTCTTTGCATTAGTCACCAATGAAATGGACCGGATCACCTGCTTGCTATAGTTTCCACAAATCCCTGTGAGGACATTAAGGGCTTTTCTGCACAAGCCATTGATTGTACACTAGAGATCCCTCACTTGTGGTTTCACAACTTTGTCATTATGAGGGCCTTTCCTGTGTTTTTCAGCCATTTTCATTATCAGGGCCTTTC
>NW_025335268.1:135895540-136087412 GCF_004798865.1 Varanus komodoensis
CATTTTCATTATCAGGGCCTTTCCTGTGTTTTTCAGCCATTTTCATTGCTGCTGCTGTTTTCCAGTGGGGTGAGGGACAAGGAAAGTCAGCTATGTGACTCAAACTAGAAGGAAAGTCTTGAGCATTATCATAATTCTGCTATATTGGAACTATGCCACAATGCCTCCTTGTGGCTGAGTAATGAAATATATGAAAGGCAAAGGAAGACAAAGGCAGAACTGCAAAGGAAATGTGTAAAGGATTCTCTTTTCCTCCCACAGAGAAAATGGAAGGGGAAGCCTCAGTAAAGCAACAGAAAAGCCATGAAGAAAAGCTTTAAGTGACAGTTTAACCAGCCAGGCACAAAACTGCTATAGCTCAAACTGTTTAAACCAGTGGGGACAAGCCATGTCAAGGTGGGGTTGGCTCAGAAGCAAGGCAAGACACTCTTCACAAACTAGAAAAAACTTCAAAAGTGATTTTTGCTTCCACAACGCAAAACACAGCATGCCTTATTGCAAAGTAAGCAGCCCATGGGAAATGTGCATTGCCGAGGGCCATTTGGGGAGGATTACAAATAGAGGTGACATCATACAGACCATCTGAAAATGTCTGTGATTAAGGCAGGGCAATGGCCTTATTAGAGGACTTTGTTAACTTTATTAACTAGTATCTCCTCCCCAGTTGTTTCCATTATATCACAGTGCCACCTATTTAATGGAAGATGGTGCATGTTCAGATCACAATTCTGATACAGAAATCTAACAGTCTAATTAAGAGCCTTATGCAAGAAATGCTTGTGCTGAAGGGCAATGCACAAATTCCACAAGGATATACATACATAGGTAAATATGCTGCCAGGAATGATGGGACAGCAGGCTCTTGGTAGTATGTGCTTTGTTGGGGATACAGAAGGACTTGTGGAATTGTTTGTCTAGTGCGAAGATCTGCAGAAATTGCACATCATGTAGATCACGGGAGGAAGACTTTATTGCACATTGGCACTGACAGCACTTGAAAATGTAGCCAAGCAATCCTGAAAACCAAACTTCAATTTTAATCTGAGGCCTCAAAAGAAGGCATTTTCAGAAGTGCTACATATTCCAAGCACAGAGCCAGCTAGACAAGTGAAGCCAAGGAAGCGCATATATGAGACATTGATGCAGGCAGAAAGGTTTGGATTTGTTAAGCACTGTGGAGAACAGTTTTAGGACAAGCTGAGCCTGCACAGAAGGAAACAGTATTTCCCAGTTGTTTGTTCTGAGTTTCTGGCATTTAGAGGACATGTAGTGTCTTACAGTATTCCTGAACATGGATGTTCTTTTTTTACCTACATGGGTAACAGCTTTCCATAGGTGGAACTGAGGCAGAGCAAGTAGGAGATGTTTTAATTGAGTGAAGCTGAAAAAAATGTAGCTGGAGGTGACTTGCAGCATTCACATTTTTGAAGACATCAGCTACCACTGAATCCCTCTGTGAAAGCTCATGGATTGCTCATCTGCCTCCATGCCAGCAAACAATAAAATCTATCGCATTACTTCCCAAAAGATCACATATTTGGGGCATCCTTCCTTCATCTTTTTCACAGAATATTGCTGACTTTTCTATGCAGCACAGGCAGCTAAGGGCAGGGCTAGAATCACCCTGTCCCACTTTTAGGTAATATCTAAGTGATAGAGATACTTGGGACATTCATACTCATTTCATAGCATTACCAGCCTTATTAGCTTTCTGAATTATTTAGCATAAAATCTCCTTTTTAAATATTGAACAATTAAATATGCTCATTGTTATGTTTCTCATGATGCAAGAAATCTGGTGCCCTCATTCACCTCTTTATGTTTTTTCAAGCCCTGCAAGAAGTATTTTCAGAAAAATAATCTCAGCCGAGGATGATTTGGAGTTTTCTTCATCCATTTTTAAAGTTGATTTCAAAGGCCCATTTGCAGAGTGATGGCAGCAGAGCTAAGACTGTTCTGCTGCAGTTCCTCAACACGGAACGTCTCTGAGAAATTGTACCACTTACTGACCTTTGTACCGTGTGCCTTTGCTTTGAGCTGTAACAACCTCAATAAAGAAGTTCCTAAATATTTTATAAAGCCTTGCAATTGTTTCATTAGATCCTGTGTACAATTTGGCCAGGACATAATGTTCTAAAGGGTCTGCTGATGCCTGCTGGGAAAGTTGGAGAGAGAGTTTCTTGTGGAGGGTTGTTTGTTTTTCCCCTCTCATTTGATACTTTTTATTTCTCCACAGTGAATTAATGTTTGGCAAAACAAGACCAAAACTCCTATTTCCTGAACTCTACTATTTATTTTAGTACTGATTTTTCGGTGTTAATTGCCTTTCTGCAGAGATGGCAAGGGTGAAAGGGTTGCCAATATGATTAGTGACGGAGATGTTATGTCATTAGCAGGTACAAGCCAACAATTGGCAGCTTTTCCTGCTGCAGAAAAACAGTGGTAGACCTGAGAACTTATAATGAATCGATTTCTGCCATTTCTGGGCTGTTAAAGATTCCCAAGTTTTCTCTGGGAGGTAAAGGGTACAAAGAGAGCCAGTGGTTAAGAGCACGGGACTGGAACTCAGGAAATCTAGGTTCTAGTCCCTGCTTAACCATGGAGCCAGCTGGGTGACTTTGGGCCAGTCACAGATTCACAGTCCAACCTACCTAACATTGTTGTGGAGATCAGAACAGGAGGAAGAGAATTGTGTAAGCCACTTTGAGTTCATTGGGAAAAAGCAGGATATAAATCTAAAATATAAATACAACATGAGAAATTTTAGGAGGAAATTGATTCCATGGGGAATGTGAAGGCCATAGTTTCCATGAAATTTTTCTTTCTGCAAGCATTCATTGTGCAGGGGTCTGTTTCCTTCATGTTTCCAGATAGCATGGGGAGAGATTGCCACCCATTGCCTCAGTTACAAGTAGGCAACCCACCTTTCTCCTTCATAGACTTTGTGTATCACTCATATGGGAGACTAGCTAAGAAAGATGGATGCTGTCAACAATGCAGAACAAACGAGAGGACTGCCTTGCCAAAAAAAGCAGTCCGCCTTTACATGGACATCCAGTCGTTCATGCTTGATGAACACTGGAGACATGGATCACATGGCCACTCTGCAAACATCCTATAGAAGGATTCCAGCAAGGAGGATTGTGGACATGACTAATGCTTTTATGGTGTGGGCCTTTGGTCATGTAGTCACCATTTTTCTGGCCACCATTGCAGATGAACAGGCTTGGCAAACAGTGGAATAGCTCGGCTATGGATTTGTAGAAGGCAAACGCCCTACTGACATTGAGTACATGCAGGTGGACTCTACTGGAGAAGTGGGGACAGTGAAGGGGTGAAGACAATGTCCTGGTTGAAGTGGAAGACAAGATGATCTTGGGCAGGAAGGTTGGATTTGGGCAGAGGACAGCTTTGTTCCTGTGGAAGTTTAGGTATGGTGCATCAACCTGGAGAGCACAGAGCTTGCTGGTAGGACAGGCCAATGTGATGGCCACTCGGAAAGTCACCTTCCAGGAAAGGAGGTGCAAAATGGTTGTAGCCTGGGACTAAGAGGGGTTTCTGGCAAGGACCTACAACACCAGTAACAGACTCCATGCTATGCTGCAAGATCAGATGAAGGAGTGAGGTTGTGGAGTCCTCTCAGGAATCTGTGCAAGAGGGATTGTGTGGAAACAGATGCCCCCTTGTTTGGTAGGTGAAAAGAGGAGATGGCCACCAGGTACACACAAATCAAAGAGGGTCTAAGGCCTTTCTGAAAGTTGGTCTGCAGAAAGTGCAGGATCTGTTCACTGGTGGTCCACCATGGGTCAAAACCTTCCTGACATATGAAGGCTATGAAGATATTCCACTTTGCCAAGCAGGACTTTTGTGGATGGCTTAAGTGCCACCTCTAATATAGATGACACCTTGAGCAGTAGGGACACTTCCCCAGACACAACTCTAGAGGGCAATTCTCCAGGCTATGAGGCACAGGGTGAAGAACAGGGCCCCAGTCCTGTGAGTGTGGGAGTTGGGTGAAGTTCCCCAGGAAGAGCTGAAGCAGCCTGGCGAACCATGGTTTTCCTGGCCACCATGGACTGATGAGAACTCAGTCCTGATTCCTGATCTTGGCAATCACCCTGGTAATCGGAGGAAAGATGTGGAACAGCGTCTTGCTCCACTGGAGAATGAAGGTATCTCCCAGGGATCTAGTTCCCTCTCCCACCCTGGACCAGAACTGGGAACACCTGATGTTGTGGGCTGTGTCAAAGAGATCCTCTGATGACATCCTCTAACAGCTGATGAGGTCATGAAGGACCATATTGTACAGTTGCCACTTGTGTGAGTTGAGAATTGTGTGGCTGAGGATGTCCACCAAGATATTCTTCTTGCCTACCACATGGATTGCCATTATTGTAATGTCTCTGTGATGTCTAGGGCCATACTGGTGATTGATATGGATCATGTGCCTCCTGCTTGTTGATCTAGAACATCATGAACATTATCCATGGTGATCTGTACATGTTGATAACCCAAGGGACGTCTGGAAGATTAACACCTTGTGGACAGCCAGCATCTTAAAGAAGTTGATGTGTATCCCTTGGCCTCCAGTCATGTAGCAAGGCTGGCATAGTGGAGCACTTTGGCACAGAGCTGTTCTCTGACAGTGGTGTCACTAGCCTTGTGCGAGTGCCCAGGGAATGTTGAGGAGGCAAGGCAATCAGCATAAGGGTTGACTCCTGGGAGTCTCCTGGGCACAGAGGTGTGGGGCAACAGGTGATCAGGCAACACAGAGGACCAAGCTCCCAATTCCCCTCCCAGTGCCGTACCTTGGCCATCACCCAGGCAATGGAGGCAGAGGAAATGGCCATTGGATGGAAGCAGCCTGCTATCACAAGCAGCACAGCTCCTAAAAGCCACCAAGGATGCCACTGTGGAAGACGAGAAAGGTGAAAGGAAGAAAAAGCAGAGGAAGGGACAGGCAGTTCAGGAGAGGATGGGAGTACTGGTCAATAGGAAAGTGGGAAGGAAAAATTTTGGTAGAATTGTGTGTGTGTGTAGTCAAAGAGGGGAAAAGAGTGAAAAAGGATGGTTCATCAAAGCTAAGAGGAACAGAGAGGGTTTGTCTAAGCAAGAAGGGAAAAAGGATAGCATTACTAGCTTGTGCTGGCTAAAATCTATCTCTGAACAGTTTCCTAAAAGAAATGAATGTTCACTGATTCACATGCTGTGGTCAGGACAGCTCTTTGTACTGAGAGATTTCACTTGCATTTCACATAGTTCATCTGTTGCAGTGATATGAGAAAACAATTTGTGACTGACATGTCATGAGTTCAATGGATCTGATGCCAAGTTAGGAGCATATTTATTGTTAACTGTTCTATATAACCTTATCTGCTAAAAAGCCATCATGTCAGTGCACAATGATCCAAAACAATAAGCATTACAATAATACAATAATAAAAATGAGATGGTACATACCTTTTTAAACTATACATTCTAAAATACTAAATTGGAAAGATGCAGCTGTTACCTTTCTAAAGGCCAAAACTGGGGTCAGTCATAAGTATTGAGGGATTACATGCCATTATGAGGGCAAGACACAAGAAAGTTCTTTCACACTTGCCTCATAAGCAGGCCTCTGTGAGCGATGGTGTCCTCAGAAGCACCTCTTACCCAGAGTTTAGTACTCAGACAGGTAAGTACATATTGAGGCAGGAGCTGACTTAGTTGATCTACTTTGGATCACCCAGAGATCTACCAGTAGAATGTGATCTGCTTTCTGTCTGCCCGTGGCATATCCAACAGGCAAACCACAAAATTCAGAGGCTCACCAGGCACCCAGTGGATCTTAATGCCTGGCTGAAGCCATGTATCAAGCAGGCCTCTCCTGAGAGAATGCTGAACAATTTTTAAAGTGTTGTTTGTTATTTTGACACGAATTGAGCATTAATGAGCTCTCAGATCAGCTGTGCTCATAAATTCTCAAGGAAAAAAAACCTTTCACATCCCCTTCCAAATCTATTTTTCTTCCTTGATCTCATAAATATCAGGACATGGAGCCAAGTGTGTCCATAAATCAGCAAGAATCCTCTGGGGTTAGCTCTGTCATTCTTGACTCAACATTTTCACCCTAAAGAATGAGCTGTGATCCAGCAGCTTGGCCTTTCTCTTATGGCCAGTAGGCAAATAAACAAATCTGTCTATTGAATACGTTTTTCCAGAGTCAGGTCAAAGAAAGATGGCGAAAGAGTTCATACATTCCAATGGCTCCTGTTAATCTGATGTCTCTTAATGTTTTTTGCCTTGGGCAGGGGGCGGTGGGTGTCATTTTAAAAATGTGCTAGTGTGAAAGTGTTTCCCAGCCTGGGGTCCTCTAGATATATTTGCCTATAACTGCCATCCTCCCCAACCAGCCTCAGCCATAGGAATGATGGTGGCTTACTGCACATGGGTTGGAGAAATGTATCTAATCTCCAATGCACATGCATGTAAATATACATACATGAGCATTACAGTACCCTTCAATGTACAGCCTGTAGTATATCTAAATGAGTAGAGGGTACAGAAGGTAGAAAGCCTTCAGCAGCTATGTGTAACAATGCAGTGTTTTGCTCAGACAGTGATTCTATTTATTTGCAAAAATAGTGGCTAATGTCATCATGTTTGTTTTCTGTGGAACATGGGACAGCATGGATATTCTCTTAGCTTGCAAACCTATTCTACTTACATGGGAGTAAAGGTGTCTCTACATAAGGCATTTATCCTCTCACTTCACTGAGATTTCTTCCTTTTTGTTTGCATGAGAGACAGCACATCCTGTACAAATGTGTTTTCAGAGAATTTTCTTTCTCTGCCTTTCTCTATGTTCTATTACACAACCACAAGGTGGTGCTGCAATAAAGCAGAATTGCCAGAATCCATAGGTTTGTTTTAGCATGATAGCTAAAAGTTGTCCCGTCCCTAAAAAGAAAACATCACAAAAATGACTACAAAACACAGGAAAGGCCCTGAAGGATTACTATGTTGTGCAAAGTCCCCACAAACTATCATGAGTAAAGAATCATGACCTTGTACAGAGAAGCTCAAAGTTCCTTGAACTTGGTAGGGTTTTACTTTTGAGTAGATATGTATAAGGTTGAACTGCTTTCCCACTGTCAAAGTTTCCAGAATCATGAGTTTTTGGAGCAGGAAAAAAAGTGATTCATCCATCTGCTACGAGACAAACAAGATGTATCCTGGTCTTTGGTGAGAAAATATGTAAAAACCAATAGGCTACAAAAGCTAAAGATTTGAAAATGGCCTCTGCAAGCTATGGAAACAAGAACACCAGATAGAAAACTACTTCACCTTAGAAGAATTTCTTTAGTTCAAATCTTCTTACACATACATATGCAGTATTGAAGGGACAGGAGTGATGAGTAGAAAAGGAAGTAATTTTTAATGTGTCAGTCTAGAGTTGGATCTTGCCGTAGCAATGTCTAGCAATTCAAGCTTTAAACATCACTGCCATGAGGACAGGCCATGTGGATCAAAGGGCCATCAAGAAAGACCTTAACCTACTTGTTTCCCTTCCTTCCTTCCTTCCTTTCTTCCTTCCTCTTGTTCATTCTTTGTTAAAGATGTTCATGACACTGAAAGAATACAGTAGTCCAATGAATGAAATGCTGGACTTGTCAGGTTCAAAAGCCACCTGAACAGGATTACCAACTTTTTTCTGGCAGGGCCCCTGTGTCCAACAGCTGCATGACAGAAGGTAATTCAGCAGCTGTTAGGAGCTGTGCCAGACAAACTCTGGGCAAGCTGAAAGTCCAGCCAAGCACTTGGGCAAGCTAGTCTCTTGTACCTTCGGTTTGCCATCCTAAAGTTGCATATTCTCCCTAATAAAGTACTTCACTGAAACATTGTTGTGCTGGCCACAAAACAGCCAATAAAGAATAAGAAAAGGAAGGGGGGAAAAAACTGAAAGGTGCTGGAAAAATTGCACATAATATGATGATTTCTAATGCCTTGTAGAAAACAATTCCACAAAAAGCTCCAGTATTTTTTCCTACCACTGGAGCAGAAAACCCCATGCATGAGATATATTCAACCAGCCACAGGAGAAGCTGTTCGTTTTCTTCCTGTGCTGAATGGTGCCATTTTTAGTGGCATTATAGGGCAAATTCTGTAAATCCCTGCAAGAGAATTTGTAAGAACTGGCAAACAACATCTGTCACTACTCGCTGCACACATCCAGCAGAATCGCAGGTATTTTTAATATCTCTATCACTCTAGACCCCATGCTCTGCAAATAAAACAAATGAGAGCAAACTCTGGGCAGCTGGAACCCCTCCTGCTGCTGGATACACTTTAAATAAAGAGATTTGGAGCCACTTGATCTTGGCTTATCTCCCTCTGAAAGAAGGGATTTAGCAGCAGCTTCCTCACTGACATCTTCTTCTCTATTTTCAACTGAAAGCCACTTCTCTGTATAAGTCTAATCATAGCAGCAGCAGCAGCCTGCACCCCTGTTACACAGTTAACAACTGGCCCAGGGTTGTCTTCCATCCTTATTTATTCAAAGTCTACCTCCCGAGTGACAAGAAAACTCAGGGTGGCTTATAAGAACATGGTAAACTATCCGCAATCTGTCTCAGATATTCCCATAAGGGAACTGCTAGAAAGGAGATTTCCTGCCCTACTGGAGTTGCTCAGAATTGAATCTGGAACTTCATGCAAAATATGTGCTCTACCATTGACCCAACCATAATTGAGCAATATATACATGAATCAATGGTTTCATTGTTGTTTCATTCCACCTTGAATAACAGCCCCACACCAGCCCCACAAGTTGCCTATATCTATATGTGCACTTCAGACTTCTATTCCTCTTATACCAGCTTCACAGTTGTGGTATCTTGCCTGAAATATGGTGTGCAGAGTGATCCTATGGCCCCTAGACAGGTGGTTTGGCCTACAAATCGCATCAGTCCACAGACACATACTTGCTTTGCCCCACATAGCAGAATCAAGGCCATTCCCTCCTGCAGGGATGACCAAAGCACCGAAATGGGTGAACACTGCTAGGATGAGTGCAACATTCGACCTCCCCCCTTGATGCAGAGCGGCCAGCTGGTCCAGCTCACACCGAAAGGATCCTGCCAAGGACTGCAGCCAACGCAGATCTTTGCATTGTGCATGCCATATCGCCTCCACCCCCATTATGATAAGCATTTTACTCATGCAGACCATGAAATAGCAACAACCTCAACTACAGATTCCGCCCTCCCCACACCAACTCCCATTTAAAAGTGCAGTAAGGAAACAGCCAGATAGACTCCAGTAAATCTCAGGGAGCAGATATTACGGACCGGCACTGAAGTGCTGGGGACACAGTTGTGTGTGCCACACGGCCTGTCCTCTCCTTCCTACCTTAGCCGGCTGCTTCTGCCAAACAGGAGGAGATAGCGTCCCATTGACACAGCAAGAGTAAGATTCAGCAGCAACTTTGTATGTGGAATTCAGGGAGGGAGGGTGCCCTCTTGTGGCTTTTGGCAGCAAAACATCTCAAGCATAACCTGTGTTTATTCCTTGATAAGGGCACAATCCATTATTAGATAGGAAAAACTGCCTATATATAGTACAGTATTGAAACAATATTAGAGGTATGGCAATTGATTGTATTTACATAGCTGTGAGTCAAGGAACACTGTTACTAACCTAAGAAGGTCAGTACCCAGATGGGGGATAGCCCAGGAACTTTCCAAAGGAAAGGGAGGGAATAAATTAAAACTGTGTTGGAAAGGCAGTCTATGCATGCTCAGAGGCACTATTAAGTACTGGCTGCCATATTCTGAGAGAGATGATCCTAACATTGGAAATAGGGTCTGGAGTATTTAGGCCTTGTTCTTATTAGGCTCAAAGGATGCTCAGCCTCCATAATAGGAAAAAGGCAGGTTAGAACTATAATCAATGAAATTAATTAATTAAACCATCATCCTTGTAATTAAATATATGCACAATTACTGTTCTAAAATGCTAGTGGCCAAAATCCAGTCCCCTTTCTCTCATATTCATTCACCCAGCTCCAATACATCGACAACAGAGCTTATGCTGAAGGACTAAGATTCCTCATTTAACCTTCCCCTTCCCAGAATGCACTCTTGCTTTTGTTAAATAAACAACATGACTCATGCGTCCCAGCTCTCTAAGGGATCAGACTGAATAATGCTTGCCAAAGGTCAAGGCCGGTACTGTTCCTCACCCTGCAGTCTGAAACCCCCAGCTGCAGAGCTGCTGTCGCACTGGGATCTTGGAAGAGACAGACATAAACAGGCCATTGTGACCAAAGGTTGCTGCTGAGTTACTATATTTGTTTTTTCAACTGACTGCTACCAGTTCACTTTCAAAACCCGATTCAGCATGAATTAGAAAGCAGCAAAACAAAAGCCAAGATCTAACTGAACTGATCAGGGTGGAGAAAAGATAGATATGGATGTACCAGCATATCTCTGGGTGTTTTTCAACAGATTGGCAAGGATTTCTGAGTCCAACTTGTTTAACAGCTCCAGAAACAAAATATATTTCCCTCTGAATAATATTGCTGGAAGGAGAGAATAACCAGGAGAAGATTTCCATGTGATCTCTGTTCCATTTCCTGGGCTGAATGTTCTTTAATTCTAAGTGCATTTTTTGCACCAGCTTTCACTTGGTGGATGACAGCATTCTAATATAAAATGAAACTGTTCCTGCAAGCCTGAAATCTGCTCACCCTAGAAAGTTAGATAATAGCCCTGCTTTGACCAGCCAAAGGAGTGGAAACCAGTGTTAATCTTACTGCTTGACAAAGGCTGCCTGTAAAAACCTCTCCCCTGCACAGGTGATATAAAAAGTGGACATACCCTCATTAGGCCAACCAAAACATCACAAAAATGTGGGCAAGTTTTCAAATTTTGTAGCACACTCCATTTTCCAGGGTACACAATAGCAAGTTGACAAAAACTCTGTACTCCCTCCGCATGAGTGAGTGAGTGTGTGTGTACCAAATATACCAGTGTATAAGGTGAGTCACATTTAAGACAAGGTTTATATATTACGCTGTTGTTCTGGTGTTCTTCATATGTTGGTGTGCTTGCAGCCACATTGTGTCTGCAATGTGACACAAACCAAGATGAGCCCCCCCAGTACCGGCAAGACTTTTTTTTTACTTAATATTAATAAACGTGAGCTTGTAAATACAATTGTCTTTATTATCTATCCTTTTTTAAAAGATTAATATAATATGATGAAAAAAATCAGCTGGAGTATAAGACAATCCCCTGATTTTTGCCTTCCTATTTTCAGTTTCAAGGGTCATCTTACATGCAGGTATATATGGTATTCAGTTGTCCCAATTACAACCAGTAACCAATGGCTGAAAACACATTAAACCTGCATGAGAATTTTGTTCAATCACACATCACTGGAGTACATGGGCTGCTTCTATGTTGGCAAACTTGAATGGACTAAGGGACTATAGCCTTATTGAAGTGTTATCCTCACAGATGACACTAGTCCTGTGACTGAAGGCTTTTCTATATGAGACATTCATCATGCACGCATCATTCCCTACTAATGGCTGTTTATGGGTTCTGGAATATCATGACACTCCAGTTTTGAATCCGTGTCTAACCAGCACTTCCAATGAGTGTTTTTAGGGCAGAGAAAATGTGACATTTTATTGAAAAAGTGAAAAACACTTTTTCATCTGGTGCATTTGCCATATTATATTGTACTCTAGTGCCACCTAGAGGTATGCAGTGGAAACACAGGAGAAGAAATTGTTCCTCTTTTAGTGCTGGATTCTCAATTCTGCTACAAATCAAAAGTAGATGTACCAAATTAACATCCTTCTGCAGCAAAGCTCCCTTTGTCCAGGGAGAAAATTGAGCCAGGGGGGCTATGCTTGCCAGTCCCTGGCATGCATGTCGGATACCACTGTGGTACAGAAACCAGATCATGCCAGGTGCTCCAGTCTAGGCACATAGACTGTCCTCAGTAATGCACAGGTGGTGGTAGGGTGGAGATGCAGCGGTGTGGCCAGGCCCAGCAGGTGCCATAATGAAGAAAGCCAAAGGTACACAAGAGCATGAAGTGCAGGAAACAAAATAAGTGGGCTATGTCAATTCTGAAGAAATCTAACATGCTAATAGCATAACATGCTAACATAACATATTGAAATATAGTCAAGTGTTTCAAATGCTATTTCAAGGATCCTGTAAACAGCATTTTTTATTTTTTGCCATTCAGTCATGATATGGAATGTTGGATCAATTTCATCATTGGATCACATACTTCACACTGAGCATTTTTCAGTTATTTGTTACTGCTTTTTATAAGCATTCTATAATCAGTAATTGTAGTCCTATTACTGTTAAACATTTCATGGTCTGGTGAAGTAATTCCATGTATTTAGTATTTTGCATACAGCTCTCTTTTAGCCATTCAGCAATGGTTTTCCACTGCTTATTTGCTGAATACTTTCATATGTATTTCGTGTTATATTTTGTACTCTTCTAAGAATGATTCAATGTTGCCATATTGTATTTTTTCAGAATTTACATATCTCTCTAATTTTGGTTTCTGTGCTTTGTGTTCTTTTGCACACTAGTGGCATCACGTGGCAGGTTACCCAAGTGCCCTGGGAGAACTCGACCTGATCATTATAAAAAACAATCAAAGGTACACTTAAATAAATTCATCACTCTGGTGTTTGGCAGTTTCTGGCTGCCACCTTGGTTTTAACTTTTTCTCTGGAAGCTGAATTTTCTTGTTCTTTCCTCCACAGTGGTATAAAGAGACAGAAAAATCCATATGAAGGCACTTTGATGCAGGCCCCTTCGACCCTAGAGCCAGCCCTTTTTACAGGAAAACAATACCTGCAGCACTTGTATTCTTTCCCCACAATTACCACTTGACTCCCTGGGAACATTCTGCAAATGAAAATTATATCATGCCCTGTTCTGGAAAACAGTGGTCAGCTCACAGGGGCATGCACTGACTATGAGGTTCAATCCAGATCTGACAACTCAGAAAAGAATGCAAAGCAGCTGGGCCTGTTTGAAAGCCACCCAGTTCAACGTGGGTCCAAATGTCCAATTCAGAAATCTAAAACTTTGTTATTCCCATTGACTATCTATCTATCTATCTATCTATCTATCTATCTATCTATCTATCACTTTTGCTTCTTCTTTTTGTCACCATTGGATGACATTTACAGACATACAGCAGGATCAGTTACTCCACACCTGGCAGATAATCAATCAGACATAACAGGGAGTTATACCCCTATAGGGAGACTGCAGGAAGAGCAAGAGAAGCAGGATGACAGAATCAAAAGTTGGTACTTTGGGGACATTATCATTTGCTTGCCTACCCATATGCCTGCTGAAGCTGGCAGAGTGGGACTGAGCAATCCCAGTCTTCCAATATCGGCAATTCCCTGCCAGTCAGGGAAACTGGAAGGGAAGGGAAGGGAAGGGAAGGGAAGGGAAGGGAAGGGGAGAAGAACCAGGTTCAGCCCTCTAAATCCCAAATTGCCAAGGCAGTTCAGACTCAGATTTCATCCACTTCAGATGAACCCTGCTTCAACTGGGACATTTCCCGATCTTTTCCAAATGTGACCTGACTCAGCTCTGGATTTGGGAGTCAGCCAAATCTGATGCATAATGCTACCAGTGAACTGGTAGGCATAGCCAAATACTAAATGCAGTGACCACATGACACACATTGCTTTCATCAAATTTACTTGGGAAATAAGTCAATATAAAAGTCCACCATTCTTCTCCATACTGTGTTTCTAGGCCTTAAAACATCCAATCTCAACCTCATGTTGTCCTAATATGTTGGGTTACAATTCCCATCATGGGCCCAATTAGGAACTATGGGAGTTGCTGCCTAACACATCTTAAGCCTGTCTTAAGACTTTGAATCTGTGCAACCAATAAAGCATAGACTCCACTGCCAGAGAAGACTGAGTGAACTTGGGCTTGAGTAGTACTGCCTGTCTGCTGGCTGTCTTCAGAGGAATGAGTTTAACATTTAATATCTTCCAAATTCCAGCTGTAGTATCAAAACCATTCATATTCCCAGTGGATGACACTCTCGATCCTCTCTCTTCCTCTGCCAGACTGGAAATATTTTTCTTGCCTAGCATTTGTGGCAGGACACTTGAATATCTTGGAGGGGTTATTCTAGTGAATCAAGCTCATATATTCACTTCTAACTCTCCTCAAAAGGTCAGTAACTTCCCGAAACACTGCTGGGGACACACTCATTTCCTGCAGGATTAAGAAGAAAATGAGATGAAGAGTCACACTAACTCAGCTAGGGGAGCTGGCAACAGAAATAGGTGGTGTTTCAAAAGAAACTGCTCCTCGCATCACAGATATAACAAGCACTGAAGTTTCTCCATTTGAGGGATGTGTGCATGGTATACAGAAAAGGTTCAAGGAGATGCTTTAACCTAGGAAATGAGCTAAAGAAGAAACCATATTATTTAACATCATGAATTATCATTATCATTAACATTATCATTATTATCAGAACAGAATAATTCAAATTATTACTGAGCTTTCACCTTTCTCTATTCATGACTCACAGATTCTATGTTTGTATAGAAAATGTCAGAAATATGTGCACAGCGATGGAACCAACTACCTAGGGAGATCATGGGCTCTCTTTTTGGAGGTATCCAAGAAGCATTTGTCAGGGATGACAGATGTCAGCCTTTTGCCAGGCTGGAGTCCTGCATTGAGCAGGGGGTTGGACTTGATGGCGTTACAGGCCCCCTCCAACTCTACAGTTCTATGATTCTATGATTATACAAAGCTGTGGTGAAGATTCTGATATCTGAATGGGCATAAACTAGAAAGCACCAAACCGATGCCCGGTATTGCAGGAAGATGTAAATCAGAGTGGGGCATTTCTTGCCACCTTTTTCCACCTCAATTCAATTTCCGTGAAGCTCCGGTGGCTGCATTCCAGTGGTGGCAAAAGTAAGCAAGGCCAAAGTGAAAAAGGTTGTGGCTAAAAATCCCAGCTGGTTTTAGCTTTGAGCTGATAGTGTAGCAAAGAAGCCATAAGAGGCACTTCAACCTTTTAGAGTGGGACGGAGAGCTTTTTTGCTGTACCACCAATCTGTGGTTGGGGAAAGGGGAAGAGGCAAGACCGCGAAGCCTACTGCAAACGGTTGAGACGCTGTTGAGAGCAACCTTGTCTGCCTTGACTTTGGCTACTTTAACACGATGTACTGCAGTCTTTAATGCATTCATCCTCACAGCCTTCCCGCTGCTTGGATATGTTGAGGCAAATAAAGGGCTTAACTTTTAGGACTCCTGAGGGAAGGGAATCATAAGCAGTCCATTTTGCTGTGGCCTCAACAGCCACCCTCCTCCCCTCCCTTCCTCCCCCATGCAGATGAAGACAATGAAGATATCAGAAAGGTGACACTGAGCAGTGTGAGACTTGACTCTTCATTACTGACTCATCAAGCTGTGGGATCGATTCCATTTTCCCACAGTTTATTGCAGTTCAAAGCTTGGTTAGCTTTCGCATTTCATTTTCTAAGGGCTCCCTACACTCCTAAGACAGACATCAAAGGAAGAGTGGTATTAGAGAGGTCACCGAAGCATTCAGAAATGGCAACAGCTCCCGTGGAAAGGGATTGCTCTATTCATTAAGATGTGTGACAATAAGCCTTTGCTCCAAGAGAACTTGCAAAGAAAACAGACTGGGATGGAGAGGTTTGGCTCATTTCAGTGGAGGGAGCCGGGGGAAGGATTGATAAATAGCCTGAATTCTAGAGCACAGGGGGAACGGCTACATTAAACCAAAATATATAGATCCCACCAGGAGGATACGGCTTTTTGGCCTCCGTGCTGTTTAGGATGCATCTTCTTTGAGAGCTCGGCAAACAGAGAGGTTTTGTGATGAAAAGAGATTTCATTAATCTTTTTATGATGGTCCTTTTGCAAGGACTGTCTTGGCCTGAGACCCAGGATTACCAGGCAAAGGCATACTATTTTCTTTCCTGTGCCGCATAGCCCAGCCTTTCTCAGCCTTTTTACCTTGAAATAATTGTCATTTATGGAACCCCTGCATAGCATTATTACAATTATTATAAATCCCTCAGAAGTGCCATGAAATTTATTTTTATTTATATTATTGCTGTTAATATTTATTATATTAAGGTGACACACGACCCTGCCACCCTTCCCATAAGAACTGCTTAAGAGAGAAAAGGATCCTTTAGCTCAGCCTGAGCTACCTGTGGGAAGGGTCCACGAGCCAAGTGCAAATGCAGCTGCAGGCTCCTCTTCTTTGTCCCAGGGCTGTGTCAGAGATCAACCAAGACTGCCCATGCTGGCTTCACCAGTGGCCCACCTCCAGCAGCCCACCTCCTTCCACCACTCAGTAACCAGGGCCCTTCACCCTTTCACCACAGTGTCCAGGACCTGTCAGTAAATCACGGGGGGGGGGGGGTGCAATGAGAGGAGGATGTGAAATAAGGGCCATTGCCGGTCATTTAATGCCAGGCACATGGGATTGCCACCATACAACTCCGCACAACATAAGAGGTGCCCAAAACTGGATACATTACCCAAAATGAGGCCTAACGAGTGCTGAGTAGAGGAGAAATAAAACTTCACATGATTTGAAAGTGATAGTTCTATTAATGCAGCCCAAAATAGCATTTGCCCTTTTTACAGCCACATCACACTGTTGGCTCACATTCAGCTTGTGATCTACAACAATTCCAGGATCCTTCTCACTTGCAGTATTGTTGAACCAAGTACCCCCTTATCCTGTAACTATGCATTTGATTTCTTTTTCCTAGGGGCAGAACTTGGCAATTATCCCTATTAAATTTCATTCTGTCGTTTTCAGCCCAGCACTCAAACCTATTAAAATTACTTTGAATTTTGTTTCTGTCTTCCAAGGTATTAGCTATCCCAACTGATCTTGTGTCATCCACAAATATGATAAGCATTCTCTGCATTTGCATCTCCACCTCCAAACTAGTATTACAAATGTCGAAGAGCACTGGGCCCAGGACTGAACCCTGCAGATATCAAGGAAATTGAAGTACCCCATTGCTTCTACATCATGCCTCCTTGAAACATGGACAATTTGCTTCTTCATCATTGCTTATAAGTATTATTTTCCAGTTTAATGCCTATGCTGATACCGACATATTCTGGGTAATTATTCTAACTGACTTATTAATTTCCTTTAAAAGCTTCTCTACTGCATTTAGATAGAAATACTATTTGTACTGAAACATACTACTATATCATGCCTCCTTGAAGCATTGACAATTTGCTTATCAAAAGTTCCCTCTTTATCTTCTCCTTTACCGGGTGATGAGTAGTAAACTCTAACCACCATGTTATCCTTTGTTCCAGTTGAGCATTCTTTTCATACAGGGGCAAACCAATTGCCCACAGGAAGCCCGCATGCAGGACAGAAGTGCAGCAACACCCTCCCACCCATGTTCCCCAGCACTGGTTGACATATATGTATCGCCTCTGTTACTGGAAGTAGCATATAATCATCTGTGCCAGTTGCCATTAATAGCCTTATCCTCCATGAATTTAACTAACCCCCTTTAGAGCAGTCTGGTCTGGTGGCCATGACTACATCTTGTGGATGTGAATTCCATACTTTAACTATGCAATGTGTGAAGAGGTACTTCTTTAATATTCTACCAGTCAGATTCATGGAAGTACCCTAGGTTTTAGTATTGTATGAGAGGGAGAAAATATATCCCTGATCACTTTTGCCATCTCATGCATACCTCTAGCATGCGTCCAGGAAGAAAATTGATACATTCCGAACATGGTGCTGGAGGAGAGCTTTGTGAGTTCCCTAGACCAACAGTAAGACAAACGAATGAGTTCTAGGTCAAACCAAGCCAAAGCTTTCCCTAGAGGTGACAATGACAAAACTGAGGCTGTCATAATTTCAGCACATTATGAGCAGGCAAAACTCCCTGGAGAAGACAATCACAATCAGGAAAGTCAAAGGCAGAAGAAGAAAAAGAAGATCAAATTTGAAATGGGTTGACTCCATAAAACAGACACAGCCTTGAATTTATAAAAAGCTGAGCAGAGCTGTCATGAATAGGACACTTTCACATGGAGAGCTTTCACTTATAAGGTCCCCATAAGGTCCCCAAGGAGAACTCCATGAGGTTGATTTCTGACTGTGGTCTAGTTTCCAAAAGTTCAGGTGTCCAAAACAATCCTACAAGTGGGTCCTCAGACTGGAATGCATAGAAGCATGACCAAGAAGCCTCCCTCTCGCAGCCCATTACCAGGAGTAGAATGGTTCACATGTCAGCCAGTTGATTCAGCATGTCAGAGCCTAGAAGGAAAACAGCCAGAACCTGCTGAGTTCTACTGATATCTTGCAGCTTTGCTCATTCTGCCCCCTCCACTAAGACTTATGCAATTACATTAAAATTCCAGTAACATTTGTTAAACAGGAGTTCTGGGAAGAGCTGGCAGATTTCCTCTTCACCTGGCTCAGCTGTGTGAGCCCCACCAGGCTCCACCATTATCCAGAAGGCATGTGTGTCAGTGGGTACACTGTGCCAAGCACTACCGGAGAAGGGAGATGGCTAATTGCCTGACAGGGAGAAGATGAATATGAGATGCTGATCTTTAATTGCAAACAATTATATTTGCAAGAAACAAGCTCATCTTCATGCATGATGTGCAGCTTCTAATTAAATGTTCAACACACTCATTTTTTCCCTTCATTTTTCCTTCTCCCCTAACCCCATATTTTCCGTAGAAAGTAATTAACAGTGTTGTCTACAGGTAAGCCATTAATTAATACTTTGCTCATTATGATCAAGATCAGATTGCTTTGATTTATTTAGTGTTACTTTTCCCTTAATGCAATTACTCCCAGATTCTCAGGAAGCAACAGTGGCGGCTGATCTTTTATGCAAGGAAAGAGGCAGTGACTTCAAAGACTCCTACATGGACCAAGATATATGCATCATGCTGCAGCATATCATTCAGCCACTCACAGTTGCCATGTGCAAACTGCCTTTATTGAAATACATTGACTTTTTTAAGAGGAAGGTTCTGAGCAAAATGCAGTACTGCCATTCCATCTCCACCAGTTGTGCTGAACACACAGAACCTGCCGCTCATGCAGCCCCCCTCCCCCGAGAAATGCCATGTCCAAATGCTCTGACCTGCACCATTCCAGAAATTAGTATCCCTGCTCATTTCTGCTTGCTTCAGAAGCCACCAGGTTTGCACTGGGCTACTAGGTCCTTGCTAGTACATAGGCAGCAATGGACACCACTGTCTCTTTGTAATGCTGATTTGAGATTGCTATATCATGCATTCAAGTCACCACCTGATTCTGCATTCATTAAATGATTAACATATTCATGTGAATTTACAGTAGGGTGAATGACCCACAGCCTGAAATTTTGTATGAAACACAAAACTCTGTGGAGAACCTATACTTTTTCAGTTCTCCACCTGCACCCCATAAGAGTGAGGGTTGTGTTTTGCAATCACTTCAAGGTTATCCATTCTCAGCCATGTTGTGATTATATCTATATTCTTCCCAGTCTTATATTCTTGGTAGCTCTTTAAATTGTAAAGTCACATGATTTTGGCAGGATTCAGAAATCTGTTAAGCCTGTGATTTAGATACATATTGAATAATTTGCATTACTAAAATTCTTATAGAGATCATTAACAAGTGGGCATAATTGAGGGACAAATGTTATTTATTAGATTTATATTCCATCTTTTTTCTCACAAAGAACTCAAAGTGGCTTACATCATTCTTCTCCACCTGCTTTCATTCTTATCCCTATAACAACAAATCTGTGAGGTAGGTTGAACTGAGAGTCTGTGACTGGCCCAAAGCATGCAGTTGGCTCCATGACTGAGTGGGAACTAGAACCCGGATCGCCTCAGTCTCAGTCCTGAACTTTTAACCACTACATCATATTGGTTCTCATTTGTGTTCTGCTTCCATTCCCTGTTCTCTCTGAACTTTATGACATTATTAATCTCTTGCCAGCTCCTCAGGTTTATCACTTTTTCATAGTCAGAGTATCTTCATCTTTAACAAGTACAAGTTGTAACATGTCTCTCTGACATGACATGTACTGATAAGGAAAACTTCCTGGCTGATTGCTTATGAGCTAAGAATTCCTGTCAGTTAAAAAGAATACATACACCATCCTCACAGCTTTCAGTTCCTACTAGTTCGGCCAAAGAATAAAGAGAAGTTTCTGCAGCTGTATAGAAAATTTCAGAAGATGTATTTTGTCATGAAATTTCCTTTTCTACAGAACTACCAAAGTTACTAAAGAGCCTCTTGATGTGGGTGAAGGAGGAGAGAGCAAAAGTTGGCTTGAAACTCAACATTAAGAAAAGTAAGATCTTGGCATCTGGTCGTCTCACTTTCTGGCAAATAGATGGGGAAGAAATGGAGGTAGTGACAGATTTTATTTTCCTGGGCTCCAAGATCACTGCAGACGGGGACTGCAGCCAAGAAATTAAAAGACACTTGCTCCTTGGAAGGAAAGCTGTGGCAAACCTAGACAGCATACTAAAAAGCGGAGACATCACCCTGCCAACAAAAGTGCGTATAGTCAAGGCTATGGTTTTCCCAGCTGCAATGTCTGGCTGTCATAGTTGGACCATAATGAAGGCTGAACACGGAAGAATTGAGGTCTTTGAATTGTGGTGCTAGAGAACTCCTGTGGACTCCTGTGAGTCCCTTGGACAGCAAGGTGATCAAACCGGTCAGTCCTAGAAGAGATCAACCCTGACTGCTCCTTAGAAGGCCAGATCCTGAAGATGAAATTCAAATACTTTGGCCACCTAATGAGAAGGAAGGACTCACTGGAAAAGAGCCTAATGCTGGGAACAATTGAGGGCAGAAGAAGAAGGGGATGGTAGAGAATGAGGTGGCTGAATGGAGTCACTGAAGCAGTTGGTGTGAGCTTAAGTGGACTCCAGGGGATGGTGGAGGACAGGAAGGCCTGGATGAGTGTTGTCCATGGGGTCCCGATGGGTTGGGTCACAATGGGTCGGACACGACCCCCGACCCCCATCGGACACAACTTCAACAACATCCAAAGATACAAGATTGTCATGCAAGTGGTACCCACTGAAATGCCCTCTTCTAAACAACTGTTAAATCCCCTTTACATATGAACAGCTCATGCTTTCTTTTTTGTAGAATCTGCATATTTTGGGATAACAGAGCTTCTTGAGGGATCCCTTTAGCCCATAGGAAGTTTTCCATCCAATTCCCCACTCCTATTCCCAGCTCCCCCCCCCCCCCCGGGCCTCTCTCCTGGTGAGGAAAAACTCTTATTTCCAGTCACCAACTGATGAATTATAGGAGTTTTCCCTTGTGCTGCAAAAGGAATCCTCTGTCACTTTGCAGCAGAAAAAAGCTGCTGCCTGGAGATAGGGACCTTCCCCACAGAAGGAAATGAACAGAGTTTTCAGAGAAAACTGCTGCGTAAATTATCCCTACTTACTTCTGAGGCTTATGCAGAGGCTGCCCTCTACTTTTGAGTAGACATTCTGCATGTGCTTACCTCTTAATAGACATGCAGAAACTTGGTATTGTGGATGCTAAGTCGTGCTGCTGAGGAAATCAGTCATGCTAATTTCTGAGCAGATACTCAGAGGCTACTATCCTCCTTATTGGCCCTGTTCTGGTTGGAAGCAGACTGGCGAGGGCGCAGGGACTCTGCCCATTTATACCAGGCAGATGGAGCGTGGAGTTCCCCCCAAAAACCATTAAAGCTATGAAATCTTCCCAGATACAGGCATTGTGCAGCACAGCACCCATACATGTGTGATGCACACAGAGACCACAACAAAGAAGCATGTTTCCCAGAATCCCATCGTCTTATTGGGAAAAAATACCTTAGGAGAATTGCAAATGCTTAAGAACCTTGGTTGCAACTAATTTGTGCCAGGGCCACCTGAATCAGAGAATCATCAAAGCCTATGCAAAAACAAGTAGGAAATGCGCTTGTTTGAATGGTGCAGCATGTTGCACGCCATGGGACATAAACAAATCATAAGAAAATCTACAGGACTTAATCTCCATGGCTTAATTGGGACACACACATGGGGTTATTGCTGAATTTTTCTTCCTGTACACAATATTTTCATAGTAAGGTGTAGCAAGAAAATTGCCTCCTTCCCCCACCACACGCACACACCTTTAACTAGGCGGTTTGAATTGTGGCTATGTGGATATTCAGTGCTCACATATGTAAGATGACCTGGATGTTGCTGAATGATGTAATCAGAGGAATTGCCACTAGAGGATGCTCTATGCTGTAAAATCAAGCCACACATTAGGGTAAGCAACAGTAACATTGCCTTGTACATACCATGCAAAAGGGACAGAAGTATGTGTCTTTCCATTCCTTCCACCCCACGCTCTAGAGGCATGCAGCCCAGCATCTTAGCAAATTCTTGCAGTTTCACAGTGCAAGATGTTCCAGGAACACATTCCTTTCTAAGCTCTTCCTTTCTTCTTTCTTTTTACTTTTACCCAGTAGGATTAGCATATCCTCTGTCTGAAACAGACTTGGCCAGTGCAATCAGTTACTGTTCGGGAAATGTAGAGGCAGGACCTCAATTTTTTCTCAACTTCTGCCCATGAATGCTTGGGCAAAGGGCAGAGTACGATACTAAAGCCTAGTCTTAAATAACTTTACTAAGAATTTCCTCCAAACTTCAAGGTAGAAGAATTCTTTGTGATGAATTCCTTATAATTCTATGAGTTCATGATGTCTAGCAGGTCTCAACATATTCAGTAATGATGGATGTTCAACTTTGGATAACCTGAAAAAGTGACTCTGCAGCATCCATTTCTAGATTAAGGTCTTTATAAATCATATTTCCCCTTTATCACAAATGTATATGAAAAAATATCATGTACATGATTTGAACCACCCAAATCCAGTAGTAAAACACCCCTTGGCCTTTAGTACAAAATCAAGGTTCAGAGATTATAACTGGATTCTTCTTCCATGTGTCATGTATCTGCAATGTCATTCTGTCTGTAATCAAAGTTGCTCTGCAGGGGTCCCATCTTTACCAAACCTGAACTTGTGGGGCCGAAACACTTGGTACAGTGATCAAGAAAATCAGTGGGTACATAACATCCTCAAACATCCTCTCATACTCCACACCATGTCTACATTTTTCCCTAAGAAACTCAACCTTTTGCTGTAACAGATTCTTGGTAATTTGCCAACATAATTATTGTATTTACATCAAACAACACAGAAAAATATGTAGTACAGGTGGATGCCTGGGGCATCAAAATGCAAAAGATGTGAGGATCTTCTTTCTAACAAATGTCTTAAGACTGTTTTCTTCACCCAAAGAATGCAGTTATTCATGTGAAACCTTTAGAGTTTCATGGGAAAGCTGAGGGCAGTAGTATTTGGGTAGGGAAGATGTGTAGAACATAGACCTTTCAAATGTTCTTTAAGTGCAACTGTCATCATTCCTGTCCATTGGCCATGCTATCTAGGTCTGATGCAGGTTGGAGTCCAACATGTTGAAGGCTACGGGTTCTCCAGCCTTGCTCTAGAGCAGCTTCACCAACTGGTACTTCAGACTTCAACCCTAGACAGTATGGCCAACAATCAGGAGATTGTAGTCCAAAATGACTGGAGGGTACCAGGTTTGAGAAGGTTGCTCTATAGCCATGAAGGCAAGGAAGAAAGATCTTTCTTGAAAAAAAATTAAATGATGAGGAAGCAGTGCAGAAGGATGCAAGAGCTTCTACTATAATTGTATGAGACCAAGTGTCCCATTTATCCAAACTAGCAATGGCATTTTAGTAGAGTGAGAGGACTCTCATTAATCAGATAAAATCTGTACAAATAATAATAAATGATTAATTTGTTGGGATTGAGTCTCTGCCCTCTTTTAGTGCCGCTTCACTGATATAGTTAGTGCTGCTTGATGTGTGTTTTTTACTACTCTTAACCAATTGGAGCAAGTTGCTGCTACTTCTGTAGAACTCGCTGTGGAACAGAATGTCCTGTGTCAGGAATAGTATGTTCCCAGTGCTCCTCCTGACTAAATGCTGACCCTGTGGGTTTGAGCAAAGTTTCTTGAAAGCACAATTGACTGTAGGTTCTGCAGCTCAGGTGATATCTGAACTATGCATATCTTGCTTATAGAATAGGTAAGGGGTATTGTTTAGTCACCGTTAAATAGCAACCTACAAATTGAAAGCTAGGTAAGAACCCATAACATATTAAGGATGGCATGGAGATGACAGGAGTTTCTTCCAGGCTTCTGTGCTTCAGTGCTAGGGGCAGTGGAAACAATAGTTGGTTCATATGGGCAGTTTCGCTGGCATGTAATACATGAATCTGAGTGAAACAAATGGCAGTAATAGTCTGTCCTCACGACAGAAAATAGAAATTCTACAGTTAGGGTTTTCCAGCAGCCAGTCATGGGAATCTTTGCATAGGAAACTTCTTTATACTGACTCCAGTCTTTAGTCAATCTAGCTCAGTATTTCAACACTGACTGGCAGAGGCTATCCAAGATTTCAGGCAGGTACATTCCATACCTACCTGGGGATTGATCCTGGGAAAGCAGGTGTCCTGTCACAGAGCCCCTTCCAGGGGCTCACCCATATCTAGAGTCTAGTTCATAAACTAACATTCCACACATGATGGTGGGTATGTATACAGCTGTCATTGTGGAATGTTTCAGGCAGGCCCAACAACAAGGCTTGTAACAAATTATACTTATTGTGCTAACTCAGCTCATCTAACTCATCTTTCTACTCACCTGATAATCAGCAGAACCCCCCATGTGGGTTGTGAGTCTCAGTCCACAAATAGTCATTGTAAAGAAAAGACATGAGAAACCACAAGTCTTAATTTGAGTGCTTGATGTTCCTAGTGATTTTCCGTCATTAAAATGAGAACAGCAAATATTTTTCCTCACCCTTTCTCTTGCAAAGCTCTTCTCAAAGATACTCCAACAAAAAGAAAATTCCGAGAGGTAAACTGATTCTTGTTCATCACCTCCAAGTTACTTGGTAATTGTCACTGTCAAAAAGAAGGATGTCAGTAATGGATTAATGAAGTCATGATCTCGCCCCAGCCAGGCAGACAATTTCTACATTCCCAAATGAGAAGTATTCATGACTTCCAGTGAAAGGCACAAAGCAATAAGCTACTGGAATGATCAATTTATTTACACATAATTACTTTTGAGCAGCCCTTTAAGAGACAAGTTCTCTTCATCTGTGTTCACACTTAAATTCTGTTCAAGGACATTCTGCCTACACACACACAAACATCTATTAAAATGAAAAAAGGAAACTAAATTTGCCTCGAGTCAGCTGTGGATGTGATATCCTTGGTTGCTGAGGGGAAAGCTAGGCCCTAAATGAGGAGTTATCTTTACAGCTGGGTCCTAAAGGCTAACTAAGTTTACAAGTGGTTCCCATTTCAAGGAATTTAAGAAACATGGGGTCTAGGAGCACTATAAGATGCAAAATACAAGCACATTTCATGCATAGTACAATTAGTTTGCTTTGCTACCAGTCAGAAGGCTAGAGTTGCCATGTTTCTACCCCGGTTCTTTAATGCCTTTGTTGTACTTGTGCGTTGTGGGCACTGATGCACCTCTTTTTGTTCAAAACAGTCAAGAGTTTCAGAGTTTTCATTTAATGTTTGCAGTGTCTCAGAGTTTTCATTCAGTGTTTGCCATTGCATCAGCCTCTGCTGCTGCTGGATGGAGTGTAAACCGTGTAAACTTCTCTTTGGTGTACAGCTTTCCCCTGGAAAAAATGCTCAGGAGCTGCCCTATACACTGACAGTTTATTTTTAATGCATATTTCTACTTCTTTCCAGAAAACCAAAAATGTATAAAAACAAATAGGCAAGGTACTAAAGAAATATGTAGTCTCAACCAGGGAAATGTACATACCTGTTGTAATGGAATGTAATGACTTGTTGCTTATTTGTCTTGTGGCTTTTCTGCAGCTTGCTCTAGACCTAATTTTCCCAAGACACAGAGCTTTGGGTAAGCAGCTTTCTCATCCTTCTTTTTCTCCAGGCTCAGTCAAGCTCATTTGCCTAACACCCCATACCACCTTCACACAAAACACACTTTGGATGCAAAAGCTTGTTTAAAGAGCTGCAGCCTGGTCTATTGGACAAAGAGCCCCTGACTCAGCAGGGCTCAAATCTTCTGGAAAGTCTAAATAAACGGCCCCCAGGCAAAAGGCGGACAGGCAAGAATGCCAATCCACTCCTCATGGCCATCACATGCATGAGCTCAGTGCTGCTGTCTTGGAAAGGGATTGAAGTGCATTATAGCAATGATTAAGCTGATTTACAATTGTTTGAATGCCTGCCTCTCTGCATGTTTGTGTGTGCGCCCTGTGAGTGCAGGGATTGGGAAAGGGTCATAAGGACAGCCTTTCTCCATGCCAGAGAATAGAGCAAAGAAAAGAACAGCCAGGTGTGGTTACAGCAGCTCCAGTAGTATGTGTGTCATCTTGATAAATGAGACGTTGCTTGAACATGTGCTACAGTGAGAGCTACAATTTCAGTACAGGTAGTATGACAGGCCAAGCTGCATGTTTGTCATGACCTACCACCTGCAGATGGGAGCTCCCAGTGCCAATATAGACACCAGATGTCTTTGTTGTAAGAGAGCACATCAACACATGAGGTAGCTGTATTTGTTTAAAAGCAATGTGACATCACTTCATAGGAATGATGATGATCACAAATAATTCCAACACCATAATCAGCAAGTAGGTGATATAGAGACCCACTCTTCCGTAAAACCCGTTCTTCCAAAAACCTGTGCCTAGATTTAAATTCTATAGAAAGAATTGTCCAACTATAATATGTGCAACACAGGATAATTTGTTTGGCATAGCAAACTTTTTTGGAAACCCGCAAAATGAGCATTTTTGTACATTTATCATCAATAATTATTTTATATTTTTGTACTGTCATTTGTGCTATCACTTCTATAGCATGTATAGAAAATTTTGCATTAAGGCACGAATCAGCAGAAGCCCTTCAAGCTCAGTGGAGTTTCTAATGCTCACTCATTCATTTTTGTCATGAGATGTCCCAGTACAAAGCCCAGCATGACCAGTATCTTCACGAATTCGAGCCTGTCAGCTTGTCAACAATTGGGTGATCTTAGAAGTGATTATTGGGGTTTATTAGCATCGCTTTAACTTCTTCCATAAGGTTTTCAGATACTATGGTTCACAATTAGAAGACCCTGTCTTTGAAACTAAGACATACCAATACTGAAGGTAAGATTCTAACATTTCACAGGAAAGTTCAAGGAAATATATATATATCCACACGGACACACCTTCAGTCATTTTTCTGTGGGATCCCCTTCCAAAAGAAGACAGGTGGGTGGCTACTAAGATGACAGACTTTTCTATTGTGCCCCACTGGTCCTGAAATGAACCTCCCAGAAAGGCTGCCTTCATTCTACTTTTTCTGGCACCAGATAAAGACCCTTATTTTTCCAGGAATTTCCCCAACAATTTCAGTCTTTCATTGTCTCTCATATTGGCTGTTGCTAGGTTTTACTCTGGTTTTTACCTCTAGTTTTAAATTTAAAAGCAGTATATAGTATAAATGCTTAAAGTTTTTGCAAACCAGATGGACAGCTTCCTCTGTTGGGTGGTATAGAACTGTAATAAATAAATTTCTCAGGATTTTCCCTATTATTTTGAAGGGAGGCATCTTTTATCTTATCTTAGGTATCTTACCTAAAGGGAGCTATTTTTTATAGGAATGAAGAACCAGCTGGGTTCAAAGGGTTCCTCTTCACCTTTTTGGCTTCTGTATTCATGCAGTTTCAAACATCCACATGGTCATTCCATGTGACAAGCCATTTGGCTTGCCAAAGAGCTTACTCACCCAAATGGTTAGTTTCCTTGCAAAACCCCAAACCACTACAGGCTTCTTGCAACACTGTGAAGATAAACTATCCAACATATCCAACACTGTCAGATATAGGGATGTAGAAGAATTTTATTTCCACTGAACAATGCACTTGAACAAAACTTATTTGCAATGCCACATGAATGTGAACCTGTTTTCAGATAAAAGTTTTGAATATTTTTGTACTTGCAAGCACTTTTACAAAAAGTACATTTTAGGTACTTTATTGAATATGGAGAATACATACATTTAGGGTGCAGGGGGGTTTTTTGCTTGAAAATGTACATTCTTCCCTACTGGCAGAGTGGGCTGAGGAGAAATGCTCATATTTAGGAATATGTACAAGGCCAGGAAAGCTTCAAGAAGGAATTCAAAGAACTTTGAGCTTGAACATCACATGTTCACTCATCTCTAGTTAGAAGTCTGTCTACAGAGAAGACTGGTACAAACAAGTGACTCACTGCAATTTGTTTCACCAAGCTGTTGTGTAATGAGAGATTTATCATCACAGGGATAAAGGCTTTTTACATGCAGTTAGTGAAATGGTGGATGAGAGAACATACATCTTTTCTAGAATAAATTGAACCCCAAAAATGTGGTAAGAGGACTCTTTGATGTTGTGAAAAGGCAAAGTACGAAATGGAAATTTATGTACATTCCTATCCTCATTTAAAGCTAGAACACTTTAACCTGGCCATCAACTGCAGTTCTAGGTAGCTTTGTGCCATAAAATAGGCTTTAGATGAGAAGGTACTTTAAGGACAAGCTAATTCTTGCATACACAGAACTAAAAGGCAATGTTGTACAGATAAAACCACTCCTGCAATAAACCAAAGTTTTATAGAAGAAAACCATCAGGCTTAGAACTGCTCTGCTCAGGTGGCAGGAAGTTGTTTAAAAACTGCATGTATCAAAAAAGGATTCTGTGGCAGCAGATATGTGCACAAGAATTTCAGAAGCCTACAGCTATGCCACGGACTGGGGAATATGACTTCCTCTGTTCTATTGCTCCCCTCTCTCTGATAATCCTCATGGCAAGATTAATGTTAACAGAATGGGCTGAGCTGACCACAGCTGAGAGGGCCAGAACTAGCCAAGTTTTCTTCACCCACTAACAGTACATGGACCAGCCCACAATCTATTTAATCTGGAAGCACTGAAAAAAGTTGACAGGAGAAAGAGCATGTTTATATTCTGAACCTCCTTTTTTAAACTCCAGCTGATCAGAGGAAATAGCTGGTAGCAGTTCTTTCAGGGCTTGAGAAAGGCCTAATTAGAAGTCAGCTCTCTGAGGTCTATTGCACTGATAATCAAGTAACCAAGTGCTGGCACTACCTATTCTTCCCAAGTTGCCATGCCCTTCCTGAAACAAGAATGCATGTAAAATTAAGTGCACTTATTGGCTTCCTTGATGTAGCTAATCAAAGGTTTGAGGGTTTGTAGATATAAAGTGAGTTTATCCATCTGTCCATTTTTTAATGCATAAATAGCTTCCTGGAGTTCTGCAAATAAAGAGTCCTTACTTTTCCTGACTCACACCTTTGCAATTCCCACATTCAAAGTTTCAGTTAGCTGCCCAGTTCCTTCTCTTTTTACGTAGAAATGTTCCTGTTCTAGTATCAGCCCACTGTCAATTTTGGGAGGGCAGATACCTTCAAATTTGTATAGGCCTAGATGACAATAGGACTGTAGAATCTATTAGCTATAATATACAGTGACTTTTAACTGGCTTGCTTCTTAAAGGACAACTTAGCATTAGATATCTTTTAACATTCGCCCTCCCCCCCCCACTTGACACACACACTTCTTTGGAAACATTACCCCAAACTATGTTCTCCAGGGAATCTTTGGATCTCCCATGTAGCTTGTTTTAATTAAATGTAGTAGAGGCAGGGAGATGGGGGAGGGGGTATTTTACTGTTATAGCCCTTCTCCCTACAACCTATTGCAACCACATTATTTAAAATAAAAACTGAGAGGAGATTCAGTCATGGATCTCTCCTGTGATTGATATACAGCAGGACCCCTATATCCACTAGTTCAGTTACTGCATTTTAACTTAACCATGTTTGACCTTGGTCTAAAAAAGAAGTTATAAAGTGCTGTAAGTCCTTATTTTAAGTGAGAATTCTCAATTTAATATGGAAAGAACAAAAATCATATGCTGAGGTGGCTAGGATGCATGGTAAGAACCAACCTTTTATCCAAGAAATTTT
This sequence comes from Varanus komodoensis, assembly GCF_004798865.1. Taxonomy (NCBI): domain Eukaryota; kingdom Metazoa; phylum Chordata; class Lepidosauria; order Squamata; family Varanidae; genus Varanus; species Varanus komodoensis. The sequence goes on from NW_025335268.1 coordinate 135,925,745, forward strand.
GAAAAAAGAAACACACACATACAATATAGTGTCCACTATTACCCAGTTTCAGGCATCCACTCAGGGGCCTGGAACCTCTCTCTTTGAATACAGAGGTCCTGCTGTCTATTCATAAAAATGGTAAAGGTTTCCCCTTGACATTAAAGTCCAGTCATGTCTGACTCTAAGGGGCATTGCTCATCTCCATTTCCTAGCCGAGGGAGCCAGCCTTTGTCTGCAGACAGTCTCCCCGGTCATGTGGCCGGCATGACAAAACACTGAAGTGCACAGAACGCTGATACCTTCCCACCGAAGTGGTACCTTTTTATCTACTTGCCTTTGCATGCTTTCGAACAGCAAGGTTGGCAGGAGCTGGGATGGAGCAACGGGAACTCACCCCATTGTGCAAATTCGAACCAGCGACCTTTTGATCAACCTGCCCAGCAGCACAGCAGTTTAAACCACTCTGCCACCTACATCCCTTGTCTATACATATGCATATATAAATAAGTGAGCACAATGGAAATAAAAATTCTTTAAACCAAGTTTTGGTAAATGGCAGTATCCTTCACATAGTACTTGAGAATGGAGCATCCAAGGCTCATGTTCTATGAGCATAAGTCATCTCAAGCCAGAACTGTAACAGGCCAAAGCTATGCGCTACGCTTTCCATAAACAATTCTCCTAGACAGTGGAGATGACAGACAAGGGACTGTGAACTAGACTCTACTTTTAATAGCCCAGAAACAAACATGGTCATGCTGGGGAAGTGTTCATATGATAGCCACTCAGGATGAAATATGTTCTGGAACTGAACGACAGTCATTTCCAATGCTATTAAAAGATCTATCAAATGGTAATCCTCCTTTTAGTAGAAACTTGCCCTAAAGAAATGAACACTTAATCTAGAATGCTATGCTGTCGTCAACAATCTAAGTGTAAAGGTCACTGGGGTTGTTTCTTCCTTCTGTCTTTATAGTGCAGCACAGTGGAATGGCACAATTGGTTCTGTGCATTTCCCATCAGTTGCAACCATTTCTGGAGGCTAAGAGGGAAGGAGATGGGGAAGAGAAAATAAATCCTAGGATGCACTTTATAATAAGGATTTTAAAGAGAGAGCAACAAAAATTCTTGGCAGCAGCACTGGAAAGGACTTACAGGACAAACTGCAAGGAATCTTTGTGGCATCTCTTCTCCCTCTTGTTTTAAGCAGTAAAAGAATTAACACAATTGTATGGAACTTTCTGGCCTTTGATATTTGGTTTCTTCTTTAAGCTAACTGCTCAAGTCATCTAGAAATTTTACTTCTTAGGTTAACAGAGTTAAAGAATCACTTAGTGATGAGCACTGTAACCACAGGAATGTAACAGGAAGCAGGTCGGAAGTGCAACCACTGCAAATTGCTAAGTGATGAAGTAGTAGAAGCAGTCAAGGGCCACATGACTATTTTACAACCTGTATATAACTTTGACATCCAGAGACAGACAGACAGACAGACAGGCTTATTTTCATTCTTATTGCTGCCAGAGAAAAATAGTTAAACATCAGCTGTGGGGAGAAAAGGAATCAGTCAGATGCTCAGGAATAACAATGCACAATTGAAAGTTTTTCTACATGAGACTGATCATAAACTGCTGTTGTGCTCTTTTGTGAGTTTTGGAATGTTATATTACTCTTCTCAGTGTTTCAGCTAGAGGTGGAGTTGGATTTCTACTCAGCAGCATGACCTAAAGAAGCAAAGGAGGGCAGATGTACTCAGTTACTAAGCTTCCCAGTCACAAGAGATCAGAGAGATCAAGATAAGCGTATGCTATTTCCACACCTTGAACAGCTCCCTTCCATATATTTGCTAGCAAATGCTTATCTGTGGGAATGGGCAACTACTGGAATCGATAAATGAGTTCAGACAAGACAATAACCCATACTCAAAGGTTGAGTATGAGTTGTTGCTGAACCATAGGCTGTTACTGAATCATGGGGTTGTTCTATTATCTGAAACCATCTGTGAAAACAAACCCTGGGGAACACCTAATAACCTACAACTCAACAACAAACCATGGGTTGTTCATAGGTAACATACCATGGCTTGTTAGTGCAGCTGAACAATACAGTAACTAACATGTGTCATGCACAGAGACCACAAAGCACTAACATTTGAATAACTCACAGTTCAGGAACTACTCAAAATCAAACCATACTCAAATTGTGAATGTGTGCTGCTATGTAGTCTGAACTCAGTTAATATATATAAACTTTGCAAGAAGTTCCATAATGGGCATGAGGATTACCAATCCAAAATACCCACAAATGGGAGTAAGTTGCCTATTGCATTTATATACGAGTCATCAGTACAATTGTGCGTTCTTCCAGTAGACTTCACTCACTCCACATAAAGAGATAGAGATGTATAAGATGGCCTCCTCCAAAGCAAAATCTGCCTAATTATAACAGCACCTAAGCACAGTATTTCCAACCCCATGAAACTATTATCTCCAGACACTAGAGAGAAAAATATTACATCATCCTCATCAACTCTACATTACCCAAAGCACTTCTATATACTTGAATAACCCAGGTTGTTTTTAACTCAGAAATATGCATTTCTTAGCTTATGTGCTGCAGCCACAATTAAAACAGACTCTCCCTGCATCTTAAGATGTGGTGCAGTTAGCCAAATTAAGTCACATTCACTTCAGTCAAGCTTATTCCCAGGTAAAATGGATAATAATTGCTGCCTCAAAGAAAAGAGTTAGGGTTAAAGAATGGGAATTATAACTCAAATGGACAAATTCAGATAAACTGACCAGCTTGATACAAAAGTGTGTGTTTGTGCAATGAAGATTAAATAATCACCATTTTGTCCTTATTAGAAGCATACCACAATCCATCTCCTCCCAGTACGAACAACAGCAACATTATTTTCATAATCCTACATTTATTTCCTACATTTATTAATAAAAATTGCATGGCTCATTGCCAGAAGGGTACCAGGAAAAAAAAAGCTAGGTTATCCTCACTTCACTAAGAACTGGTTGCTTTAAATACAGAGGTAGAAAAAGATGTGGTAAACTGATATCCAATAGCTAGAATAAGGCCACAATTGATCATTGTTTAGAATATTAATATGTACCTTGGAAGCCTGAAATGACTGTATTAAAGACAAAGGGAAGGTTCATACAATCAAAAAAGCCACAGTAGTCTAAACAAGGCACCAAGGCTTGCTATGAGCTGTAGCACATGCCAACATGAGTTGCAGAATCATCACCTAACTGCAGCTTATTGTGATGTCAAACTCAGCTTGTCGGGAAGGTATGTGATTTAACAACCCTCAAATAATCCTGCAACAGCTATGTTCATAACTACCAGTACTCACAAGAACATGGACCACACCAGAAATCTTTCATGGTTAGTTTATTGCAATGTGAACCAGTTATTTTGAACTTTTGACACATGAACATATAAGAACTTGGCTTTACACTGTCACAGTTCAATACAATAACATAAAACATGCTTATACAAAATACTCCTATTGGCTTTGTAAACTTGTCCTTAGGTCTGAAAATTCCATGGCCTGTTCTTTTTTTGTACAATGAAGTTACAATTTAAAAAAAAAATCCAGTATCTAATTCAACAGCCAAGACAACAGAACACATATATTGTGTAATCCTTTCAGGGTACTTCCAGAAACCTCTTTAAACAAGGAAAAAGCCATTTGTCAAAATCTACATATTTGGGCTGGGGAGACAGAAAATACAAGACTTAATTTGTTCAAATTTATTTAGGTAAATCTCAAGTCTGGGCCAATTACCAGCACCATTGTTTCTTCTATTAAAAATGTCCCAAGTTAGACAGTGAAAGAATATCAGAGGCTTCAACTCACTCAGTTTCAGGGCAGATGGCATGTGGGGGTTGGCAATGGTGGTGACAAAGCATTATGTTACAATTAGTCTAACTATTGCTTCAAAACTCGTATGAGCAGAACACCAAGGACACATCCTATTGTTCCTGCAGGAATGACACTGTATTTCATTCTTTGTTTTACTACAACCTACTGGCTTCCATAGTAGCTCACAACATCATTCATGTCTTACACGCTACAGGAATAATTCCGGCTATCTTCTCATGGAACACCCAAAGCCTGTGCTATTCCTTTTGGACCCCCACTTTACAACTAAGGATTACCACTGTCTATGCATGTGAACATTTTTTTTTCAAATTATGAGGCCAAACAAAATTTCAAGAATATTAAAAATGCTGATTAGCTTCTCAGCCGCCACTGCCTAGAATGAACAGTAGTTTGAAGGAAAATAAAAGAAAGTTACAAGACACCAATGCTCAATTTGACATATTTGGCCAGGTTCAGCTATCCAAAACATAGGGAAAAGCACAGTAATTTTAACTTTTTCTATAGCCTAAAAAGACAAATGCAGTGCAGCAACATTGTACTTTCTTTATACATTGTCAGAACTAGACATTACCGAGATGTGTGGCTCCCAATACAAACTGCAGTCCAGCATCTCCTTTTCCTCTAGCACTTCAAAACATACAATACTGTGTCATTGCATTATGTGTTCCCAGACCATCGTATCACTAGACGTTATTAAGGTAGGAGACATTAAGCTTCAGCATTCAGCAGTAGCTACACATCCTCTGTAACAACCTTTTTAGGCCTAAGAGTGTGAATTTTAAACAGTTTGCCTTACTAAAGTATGCAAGCAAGGTACTACAGCAGTTACATGAACACATACCATTCACACAAATGAGCATCAGCTACATTCCAAGGTGGAATGTTTTGTTTTGTTTTGTTTTTGGTCAATTATTCTCTTACAGCCTTCATAGGATTAAGGGACTTGTGATGTCATGTCTTCATGGAACATAACTGTGTATGCTAAAGAGATCATTGTATTTCTTCACAAGACTCATGCGGTACATGCCAGTGTACTCATGCACTTTAGTATCTGGCTATGAAACATTAAATGCCAGAGAGGTAAGAGTGGCGGGGGGAAGCATTAGGTGGATGCATTATAGAACAAGCTTATTTGAAAAACTCAATGTCTTACAAAAATATTAAGCTTCAGTATAATTGGCCTGTGACCAGAACCGATCTCTGCTTAATCTCCCATGCAAAGTGGGATTCTCACCAATACTAACAAACAAACAAACAATAAATACATACAAAGGATTCTCCTATCTTTTACCAGGTAAAGTGTCTTATAGCCAAGCACCTAAATATTGTTTCATTCCTTAGCACATTAAGAATGAGGGCCAAAATGAAAAGCATGAGGAACTGAGAACAAGTAATGTATTTTATCTGTGACTGAGTTTAGCATACATATGCTGCTCTTTAACAAATCCATCTAAGCAGAAGTTAGAAGTAGTAATTGCTCTGGCAGTATAACTAGCAATAAGACCATGTTCTCTGAATAGTACTGTCTTCAAAGAAAGTCACTACATTTTGTTTTCCCTAGACAGAGCAATTTTTATTTAGAGGAAAGTAAAAATGAAAATGCATCCCTTTGGAAGCACTGGGGTTGGTTAAGAGGCAATGAAAAGAGACCATGACTCTGATCTGAGATGTGTTCAGACTTGTTTGCAAACTAGCATGCTTATAGTGACATTCTTAATCTTTGTTCTTCCAATGTTAAGTTCAGGTACAGAATGATTCAAGCAGATAATGAAAAAGTATACATTTAGAGCTTTTCAATTATTATAATAAAGATACACACTATGTAGTCAAGCTCACTCTTGCATTGATTTGGGTATCAGTTCAAAATATCTCAAAAATTAGGCAGATGACAATCAGAAAAATGATTAAAATGTAGGCTGGACTTCATAATAGGTGGCATACTTTATTCAATATTGAGACCAATATTAAATTTAACCATGAAGGGATTTAAACAAACAAACAAACAAACAAACAAACCTTGCAACAGTTAGAAGTTTTCAAAAGCTGTACCAAACACAATCAATCCAGTTAGAATCTGGCACCCCAAACCATCCCAAACTATTAATGATCAACCAATTTTTTCTTTACCTGTGGTCCAAAGTAATTGTTTCTACCACAAGTCTGCCACTAACAGATTTTAGAAGCAAGTGAAATAGTGTTCATTAACACTTAAGCTTTGACATCTATTCAGTAAAAGAAGTCAGACATCCTTCAGTTACAGCCTAGGAAGACTACAAACCTAAAATAAGAATAGTTTGTAGAATGGAGTTAAGGCTTTGCCAAAATAGCCTAAATGTGGAATCTCTAAGGCACATATTAGTACATTCACATTACTGTTTTAAAAAAGCCAGAGTACAAAAAATTCCCTCCCTCCCCACCAACCCCCAATAAAAAGATAGCACTGCCCACTGAGCTCTGTTACTCCTGTCAAACACTGATAAAAACACAATTTGCAGCTTTACTTAGAAAAAAAAAATCACCTGATTTATGCTTCTCATCACTGTTTACTACCAACAGTGTTTCCTTCACCCATGTTGATAACTATTCATCATAACCTCCTGGATTTCAAGTACTAGTCCCTCACATGTGGCTATCTTCCTCTTTTACACCATCTTCTGAAGTTTTCTGAGACAGATTAGCCACATCATTGCTTGGATCCTTCTGTTTTTCAGCATCATCAATGTTGGTTTCTTCCTCTTTCCCTTCAGCCTTCTGCTTTTCCTCAGCCTTCTGCTCCTTTGCCAACAGCCGGTAATTGATCCCCATCCCAATAAAAAGGAAGATTCCAGAGACAATCAAGATGATGCCACATGCCCAGTAAGTATATTTGTAGTCACCATACTGGTCATTCAGTTTACCTACAAGGAAAAAATAAACAAACTAACATTACAAGACTGTCCTCCAAAGCAGTTTTTCACTAGAATGGAAGTCTTAACCTTAATGCTGAGGATTAGGCCAACTATTTTGTCTCCCTTTTACTGAAAAGGAGAGTAAGTAATGTGAATTCAACCTGTGCTGGATTAAGATCACACTACCTCTGAAGACACAAGACATCAGTTTGGTTATAATTCTGGAATCAGTCCTGAGCCTGAATGCCCTGCCAAGTTTCAGCAGTAGCCAAGAATACATCTGCACAGCTGAGGCCAATGTGCCAACTGTGTCCACTCCTAGAGATGGCTAATCTGGCCACAGTCAGGCATATCGTAGTAATATTCCACCTGGACTACTATGACATGCTTTACTTGGAACAACCTTTGAAAACTTTTTGGAAACTTTGATCCAGAACAAAGTGGCCAAATGGCTGACAGAAAGTACATTACTCCCTTTTTTACAACAGTTTCACTATAGCTAACAGACTGTTTCTGGGTACAATTCAAAGTGCTGGTTATTAGTTATAAACTATGTACAGCTTGTCTTGTCCTATACAAGCCTGCCTGGGTTTAATGATCTTTGGGGAAAGTCCTTCTCTTGGAACTGCCATCATCAGAAGTGAATTTTGCAGGAACTTGCGAGAAGGCCTTCTTGGTGGCCACTTCCAGGCTTTGGAACTTCTTGCTGAGAAAGGCTAGGTGTTGTGTATCCAGTGTTAGGCAAATACATTCATATTTTTAGCTGCTTTGTTACTAGCTGCTTTGAGCACTTTTTTGGTCAGATAATTGATAAATCTATTCTCTTGTTTATGCTGACCACAGCAGTGCAATTAGGGTCCCTTCCTCATTCATATCTGCAGACAAAGTCCCACATAGTGCTACCTCCCAAGTCTAATAAAGAAAATGCTTTACCTAGGAGAGGTGGTCCCAGAAGCACAGGGCAACATTCCACAATAGTCACCAAGCCGACAGCACTGGAGAACCGTTGAGCCCCAACTAAATCCATCAGTGTTTCAAATAAGACAGAGCTGAGCCAGCCAAATGCAAATCCAAAGAAGCCAGCATAAATACAAAAGCCAGCATAGGTCGTGGATAAAGGGGCCATAAGGTGGCACAAACCGTTATAGACCACAGACACAGCAAAGAAATACTGAATCCTGGGTCTCACCCACTTGGTGTTTGCAACCAAGCCCATAGATGGCCTAGCAACCATATCTACAAAGGCCAAGATAGATAGCAAGAAGGCAGAAGCTTCTTTAGAGAAATTCATACTCTTTCCATAATTACTAAGAAAGACTAAAGGAGTAAACAGTCCAAAAAACATGACCACGTTGCCAAACAGGTACAATAAGAAGCCTCGATGTGTGAAAAGAGACAAATCCAAAAATCTGTTAATAGTCTGGAAGGCTGTTGTTTTCTGCTTCTTAGTCTTCCCAGCAATAAGGTCTGCGCTGACATCTCCTGCTCCTTCTTCTTTTCTCACTTTGCCAGCCTCCTGCAATGCTTCCTTATTAACATCTTTCTTCTGCTGGTCTGGCTTTGGACCTATTGGCCTCATCAAAGACCCAGCGACACAACAGTTCAACAAGAGGCCACCAAGGATTAAAAAGCTCCCTCTCCATCCAAAGATGCTGTAGAAATATTGGTTCAGGGGAGCCAGGGTAGACAAGAACACAGGGCTTCCTGCCATGGCCAGTCCATTAGCCAATGGACGCTTCTTGTAGAAATATTTGCCAATCATGGTCAAGGCTGGATTTAAATTAAAAGCAAGTCCAAGACCTGGAAACAGTAGCAAACAAAATTAAATTAAAGGCAAGAGAACTACCACTTTGCAAATCTTGTTTTAGAGAACATATTAATACAAAAGTAGGCTGAGAAAGAGGGACTGGGTTATGTTCTTCCTGAGATTATAGCAGCTTTTCAGATCTTTTGGGTTATAACTCCCACTATTCCTGACCATTAATCATGCTAGCTGGAACTGATGGGAGCAAAAGACCAAATATTTACAGGGCACCAGGTTGAAGAAAGTTGGTCTGTAGTACAATACACATTCTAACTGCTGACATGAGACACTAGGAGGCTGAGTCAGAATTTTTTAATTCAGCTGCTCCGACATGGAGACATTTATGAAATCAATAGTTGCAAAGGCTTCAAGGTAAAAGAAGTCGTGCTTATTTGTATACAGCCAGCTCAGCATTGCAGATGTGAATCTTTAGGACACAGAGACCTCTAAGTGACCACACATCGATTTAAATTAAGGAAGGTCTTGCTTCTTTAATGTAAATTCATTTATATTCCTCCCTTAGATCTTACATAGATTCCCAGACAGGTAACTATTTAAAACAATTTAAGCAGTGGTCAACAGCCAAACATCAAAGATAAGGTAATTATTAAAACCATATAAAGACAGAGCCAGAGGATTTTTTAAAAAATTCAGTAGTAAATTAAACAGTTGAACAACTAAGTTCTTCATCTGATATGCAAAAGACAACAAAATTGACACTAAGTAAGACATTGCAAAAATGGACTGTTACCATAAAAAAGTTCCCCATACCACTTCAGAGGTATCTGGAGAACAGCTTCTAAAGAAAATCTGGTTTCATGAGAGAACAAGCAATATTTTAAGTACACAAGGCTCCTCCAAATTGTTTGGCTGAACCAGGTAGTGTAGGGGGAGAGTTGTGATATTTTCTTGGGAAGGTTGTGATAACATCACAGTCATAGACAAAAATAATCCGCCTTCCTCCAACCAAAACAGAGAGATATGAGGAGGAAGGAGAATTTGATCTCCCAAGGTAAAGATACTAGCTATTCTGGAAAGTGAACATAGCACATAGGAACTTATCACTTCCCCTAACTGTCTCCCCTTAAACAGAGACTTCTGTTTTCTAAAAATCTATGCAATTACATGCACTAATACCTGCATATATTTTTCCACAGGCTGCACTAGATTCCTCGTATCATAATCAGATCCAATATCATTCCTTATGAGGATTAACTAACAAGATAATCAATAGTGGGGTTACTTACCTCCCACAACCCCAACACAAAAGTAAAGCTCTTCCACAGTATTGCAGAAAGAGGCTGCAATCAAACCACATCCTGATAGGCAGCCTCCTGCAATCATAACTGGCCGACTACCATATTTGTTCACCAGGATGCTGCTGATGGGACCTAGGAGAAATCAAAGAAGTAATATGAAACACTTCTGTATCTTATTCATTTCCTACATTTGGAGGTCATGAATACTATACATGAACCATCATACTGATCCAATTCACACACTGTACTGGATTCAAAGGAATCCAATGTTCACTAGTAGAACTGGGCTTTCCCACTGCAATCTACTGAGAAGCTAGCTCCTGAGGTTTCAGTGAATTTTAGGAATGTCATAGAAGGTGTTGTTGAGGAACAGAGATGAATGGAAGTAAGTCAGGTAAGATTAAGGATCATATCCCTTAAGGCAAGGAGTTCTTCGGAACCCTAGTATGTTTTTACATGTACTTCAAAACATATATATAAAAAATTAAAATATTTCTACCCTGTCCTACATGAAAAAATGTCCCAGGAGCGGCTCCCTGTTAACTGTGGCCCCATTAGATGAACTACCCACCTGGGTGTAGCTTGGCATGTTGTCTGAACTCAGGCAACATGGCTTGTCTAAGAAAGAAACAACCCTCAAATAACCCAACGGCTTGTCATTTTCTGAGGGTTGTTTCCTCTTAAAACAAGCTATGCCACCTGGGCCTAGGCAACACAAGCTGCATCCATGCAGTAGTTAAGCTAACGGCACCCAGCATGCACTGGAGATTTAAACAAGCCAGGCTAGTTTGTTTCATCTTACAAACAGGCCCTGTGTCTGGATCTTTGATTATGTCAACTCTTCCAGAGCAGAAGAAGCCAACAGAAAAAGAGTGAGAGAGCACAGAACTAAGCCAGGATCAAAGCCACTTTCAGTACAATGCATCGGGGTCAATACACTATCCACATCATCTGCAGACTGTAAATGTCTATACTCTGTTAGCAGAGAAAGATAATTTTAGTTCAATATTAATTTTAGTTCAACGCAAAAATTTTTGTTCAACGCAAAAATAAAACAAATGACCAATAATAGCATATCTCATTTGTAAATTTAAATATTTTCAAAAATCCTTATAGTTCTGACTTAGTTCATAAGTGGTATTGAACAAACTCTTATTTGTGACTAAAGTAAATGCTTTATGCAAAAAAGTTTTACATTATAAAAATTGTTTATAGGGTTTTTTTTAGATTTATACAGGTACAAACTGAATTCACTGTAATTGGTCACCTGGAGTGCTGCTTCAAGCACATCACACAGCTTACATGTTGATTTTAGTTGTGTATCAAACGCTTGCCAGTGAGTAGTTGTAATCACAGCTCAAATCCTCTCTAGATAAACTCTTATGTACACACTGTATCATTTTAATTACCATATAAAGGTCTGAATCTGATTAATCTAGATGTCAGTATTTAAAATACTTCATTACAGAAAGATCCTAAATCCAAAGTAAACAGTGATTAAGAGCAGGCCAAATGTTCTGGAGACAGTAAAACCGGTTTACATAAAACCAAGCGGACATGTCCTGCATATTAACTGATCTGGTTTCCACATTAACTAATAGCAAAGTTATCAATACTCATTGGTACTTGGCACCATGATGATCCTTTAACCTGTATAAGCAGTCAGCACTGTCAGAAACATCCTGATTAGAAAACAACACATTCTGTAATTCCAGTAAAATTCCAACTGGATCATGTCCTCTGTCCGATTAAATGCTCTTCTGGCTAATTTCAGGGAAGCATGTAAAAACCCAGAAGTCCTTTGTGGCTGCTTTGCAGCCTTGAAAGCCTTCTTGTAAACAAGCTGATTCCAACAAACAAACAAACAAACAAACAAGCCACTATAAAGTCTCTATTTCTGGGCTACCAATGCAAAACCTCAGAATTAAGTCTAGCTCCCCCAAATTCCAAGCCTGAAAATACTTGCCTCCTATTGTATCAGACTTCTTGTCTGTTCATTATTTTCTACTCTGAGGATAGATCATTGGGTTCCAAAGATGTAGCCCAGGCCCCAATAACCTTTTAGAGAGCTGTTTTATGGTACCTGAGCTAAGTGGCCCACCTTGCTCAAGTCGGCAAAGAAGGAAGAATGGGAGCCAAAACACCCTCATCATTTCTACCACCCTGCCTGGCTCCTGCTGGACGGACTCTGGAAGGGGACAGAGATCCAGTCCCAGACCCCTCCATCTAAATAGCATCAAGCCCAAATGACCCTTAACTGTAGATAATAGTGACCAGCATGGAACTTTTTGTATATAAAACACATGCTGTCCCACTGAGCCATGGCACTTTCCCCAGTTTCCTTTTGTCCTAGCAAATATTGTCCAAAGGCTTCCTTGAAAAATTAACCTTAAATATTATGCAATGGAAATGGCAGTTAAAGGTTTAGGCAGCTGATATGCTGAAATGATCACTTTCTGTGCAGTAATCTAGTATCAGGCCTTATTTTTGTATCCAGTACTATAGTCACCAAATGCCTATTCTATCCTCCTTTCCTCCCCACCAATATTACCACCAATGCAAAATCTCAGAATAAGTCTAGCTCCCCCAAATTCCAAAAAACACGTGATTAAAACTTCCTTTCAAACATTATGCAACATTCAGCTGCTACAGCTGCAATGATACACTTACACACAGCACAAACTAGCTTACGTTGCATGAACATTAAACACTAAAGTACTGTGTCTGTTCAGAAGACTGAATTGCACCATATTATAAAATGGTTACATAATTCAAGGCTAGCTCACACAGAATGAGTACTCAGCCAAATTACATTTGGCTTCATGAAGTTAAATCTCTCTACTACAAGGAGTGGCTTACTTAAAGTTTTACAGAACATGGACTTTGACATATTGCATTAGACAAAGCTCTAATACAGCAGAGATTCCACCAAGGTTTTACTCATTGCTAAAGCATCTTGAAAATAAACCTCCTTTTCTGTGCAAATGTGTAAGTTTAAGTAGATTTCTGTTAGCAGGAGAATGTATAAGGGCAACAATTTGCACTAATGAACATATAAAGTAAGCCACACTTAGCAACAAGGACAGTGAAAAACAAATAGAGGCTGCAAACCGATTCAGTTTCATTTATGGATAAACAAGATCTGAAAATATTGCCCAATACTTTTTTTAAAGTATAGAATGGCTTTCCTACTGGACAGCATTTTGCCCTATTTTGAAAGAGATTTCTCATTTCCTTTGGAATTCCAAGCAGACTGCGATGGGGGTGAGGAAATCCTTCAGCCTATGCAGCTTGGGTGGCCAGACTTGCTCAATAGAAGAGCCACATAGAGTATATGTCAGATGTTTCAGAGCTACAAGTGGGTACCTGCAGGCAGATTTATTTATTTATTAAAACATTTTTATGCCGCCCCATTCGCCGAAGCCTCAGGGCGGCTTACAACAATAAATAAAATTATAATATAAATTACAATAAATATAAACATTAAAAATCCAAAAAATACAATATAAAATAAGCCGTCCTGGCCAGATAAGATCAAATAATACTAACAGTTAAAATGCCGCTTGAATAAAAAGGTCTTCGCCTGGTGCCAAAAAGCCAATAACGATGGTGCCAGGCGGACCTCTCTGGGGAGCGCATTCCATAACTTAGACACCACCGCTGAGAAAGCCCTCCTCTGAGTACCCACTCTCCTAATTTCTTTCACGGAGGGTTCCCAGAGAAGGGCCTCTCCCGCTGATCTCAAGGGGCGGCTGGGCATATATGGATGTAAGCGCTCCTTCAGGTAACCAGGACTCAAGCCGTTTAGGGCTTTATAGGTCATTACCAACACCTTGAATTGGGCCTGCAGGGTGCCCATGGGTGCCTTCAGTGGTAAGCAGCGAGTCGCAAAATAAACTCAAAAGAGCCACATGCTGCTCCCAAGCCTCAGTTTAGCCACCCCTGCTAGATAGTATAATGAAAAGCTGTCCCATGAGCAGGCAGGGAAGAACAGCAAATGCTCCTACTGTAACAGCAAAACTGAAGTAATAACAACAATTTAACTCAACAGGACATCTTGTCAGACACAAGCTAGGTCTTTATTACTAAGTACAGTCAGAGCCACTTTAAGTGCATCATACCACCTCTGTACTATACAAGGTAAGTAAGATTACATGCCTCAGGCCAGGGACAATTTGTAGCCTTCCTGGTAGTTTGGCTTACAGCTTTCATCAGCATGAATCAGCATAGCCGTTATTAAGGAATGATGGGAGTTATAAGCCAAATATCAGAAAGAACATATGAAGAAGTATGGCACAGTAGTTAGCATTGGATTAGGACTTGAGAGATCTAGTCCCCATTCAGCTATGAAGCTCACAGGATGAATTGGGCCAGTCACTTAGGCTCAGCCTAGCTTACCTCACAGGCTTCTTCTGAGAATAAAATGAAGAATTCTGAAAGCCACCTTGGATCTTGCATTAGAACATAGGAAAAGCAATGCTGGATCAGACCAATGGTCCATCTAATCCAGCACTCCATACATACAGTGGAAAACCAGTTGTCCACAGGATCCCACAAGCAAGATGGGTGCAAGCAACTGCCCCTGGTGCCTCAGCAACTGATAGATGGAAGGATGCCACTTCTAGTAAACAAGGTAACATATAGCCAGCAAACAACAATCACGATATTAATCAAAACTTGTCTATCCACATTAAAAATGGAATCCTTTGAAGTTTCCCACAAGCTACATAGGGGGACTGTATCATGGGAATGGTTATCAGATCTCTCTGGAGCAGCTTTGGTTCATATGTTATAATAATAAAGAATAAAAGTAGTGGAACAGAACAGGAGTTGGAGGGGGGCTATAAAGCCATTGAGTCCCATCCACTGCTCTACTTCCACATGCACTTCCAGATGCAGGCCCATGTCTTTCCATCTTAACACTTTCCATGCTAGCTTGATGTATACCTATGCAGGTAGTACTTTTGAATGGAAGAGTAGTTGTGTTTTGTTTTGTTTTTTGTGTTTAAGGGTGATTTTGTCCCCAGAATATTTGCTGTATTGTTTCTTTTTTCTCCTTTGTGGTTGCATTATTTATCACAAATTCCCTCTGGATGAAATTGCAGCTTTGTAGTTTACATTTTTCTTAAATGGCACACTGTTTATGAAACTTCAGTTTTGCATCCACATAATCTATGATACTGTATACCAAGAAGTGCATACACCACCAACAGGGGAAGAGAGGGGAAGAGAGAATGGTTTTGTTCTTTAGGATTGTAGAACAGGACTTAAACTTCTACTTCCACACAGATTTATTGATCTGAAGAATAGTACAGATCCAATATCAGAAATGGGAAAGTAAAGGTGAAAAAGACTCTAGTGGAAAAGACTGGACAGAAATAATATGCAAGACCAATCATAGAGAAAGTTTGTGCTTCCAAGTGTAAATATATCCACAAGCAATTATGTAAATGAAACACTAACACAGAGCAAAAGATGGTGGGTCAGTGGATGTAACATGTGCTTTGCCTTTTCCTTGTGGGAAAATCAGTAGGCGCCAATGTGAAAGCATATTGCCTAACTAAACTTAAAAGACAGCAGAACACTCAGACATGAAGAAAAATAATTCCTTGATGGATTTATTTTTCAGGATCCATTAGTGCCCAAGAAAGTAACACAGCTTGTATTGTAGCCACACAAGAGAGACTTTATCAAAGGCTTAGTATTCTTGTTGGTTGGTTCATGAATATGAGCTCAGACAAGGTCACGGACTGTTGGGAATAAGTAGTCAGGGATCTCCATGTTGCAAGCAGAGATGTAACTTTGCGTTGAAAATAAAGCAAGTTTTTAAGTGAAGTATTTCCTAGAACAAAACCCCTGAGAACAATTTTGTTTTTCTGTCTGTCCTCCAAGTAGCTAAGCCTGTATAGTACTGAAGTCAAACTGGTTACCACCATTATTTTTATATTATTTTCCATAGTATAGTTATAATTAAACTCTTCCTTCAAAAGAAATAATGTAGTAGGGTTCTCCCTACCCAGTGGAGAAATTGTAATAGGAATCAAAACCTTAGGCTGGATTGGAAGACAATGATGAGCTTTCCTTTATTTATAGGTTAGCATAAATCACCATGTCATTTCCTGTTATCACACTGAAAAGTTACAGGAGTTGATTCTACTTTACCACTATCACCAGAGGAATCTAAATTAAACAGCTGTACAAAAATCTCTCATTATTGCTAAGTTTCTGTCTTAGTCAGGTATTCCCCTTACAGTATCTGAGAGCAAGGTCTTTATTATATAGTCTTCGGCTACTCAAGAAGCAATTATCTCTACTAACAAGGTTAACAGGATAATACTAATCTTTTGTAACCTTTTCTCTTTCTTTCACTCCCTGTCCTTCCACTTTTTAAAATTTATATTGCATGCTATTTGGGCAAGAGCCTGTCTTTACAGGTGGGATTGTTTATTGTTCCAGCTTTGTTACTGGAAGGCCAAGTTGACTTCATAGCACAGAGCACCTTTCATGAACCTAAGGTCTGTGCACCTTCTCCTAACTCTGCTGGATGGGATAATTTAGCCAGAGTTATCGATGTCCTAGTAATCCAACTAGACAACTACAATTTATAACACATAAATTGTAATAAATTTCAGAAACTGGTATGGTTGTTGGGCTGATAAATGGCTCGAGACAATGAGAACAAAGGTTAATTTTACCAGTGCTTAAATAACTGCATTCAACTTTGGCTCCATTTTTGCATGCCCTTTAAGGAGCTGATGCTTAGCTTTAAAGACTTACATGAGCTGCACTTAGGTACATGAATGTTGCCTGTTCCAATAGGAGCCTCCCCATCACTTTGACCATCTTCAGAGTCCGTCCTCTAGGTCAAAATGTAGGTACACAGGTGGTAACTGGGGTTATAGGTAAAAGCAAGTTGTTTACCTATAACAGTCATCTGTGCATTCACACGTGGACTTTGCCACAAAGTGCAAGGCCTGGATCAGAAAGAAACTTCCATAGCAAAATATCACGAAGTGGGTGGAAGCCCCTCACCCCTTCCAGGTCCTGGGAAAAGAGGGAGGTTTGACTATGGTCAGTGGGGTGGAGGGCAGGTTGCATGAATGCACAGGTGACCACTCTAAGATAACAGTTACAAGTATACAAGTTGCCTTTCTTTGTCATGGTCTCTGTACATCACATATGTAGGGTCTTGTACTTCTACCACCAGGAGGGTGAGGCCATGGGAGATCTAACACGGCCTAGCAGTGGGAGGGTGTCAAACTAGATTTTATACCCTTGGCGGATTATGGAGAGGACCCAGGAATCCAAGGTGATGGACTCCCAAGCAGGGAGGAACTGGGCCAGGTAACAGGGAGTGAGGGGGTTTGGGGGACGGCTGCCTGGACTTGACTCTCAGTGTAGGCACCTGTTATCCTTGGGGGGGGGGGATTTTTTGCCTGATCTGGAAGTCCTGCCTCTTATGGAGGGCAGATGACTTGGTCTTGAAAGAGTGTTCAGGGAAGAAGGGATGGCAGGTGCCAAAAGGGGCCCCTTGCCACTTACATGGTTGAGGGTGCTGGGTGAGCCCCATACACTTGGCAGTGGTTCTGGCCTTGTGAGGGGAGTCCAAGCTGTCATCCATTCTGCCACTTTAGAGTCCTCCCCTTCAAATGGCATATCTTCAGTATGGGCAAGGATCTCCTGAGGGAGGCCTGAGGGGCAAAGTCAGGCATGGTGATGGATAGCAACAATCCCTAGTAGCGTTGGTCCCTTCCAGTTGGCCTGTGGCCTTCGGCTTCCTGGAGTGTTTATCTGGCTGTGTGGCCTCCTGTGTTGGCAGGGCAGGGCCTTCTGTATCTGCATTCAAAGAATCAACCACTCGGAATGCTCTCTGCCGCAGAACAAATTTTAGGTGCGCTTTGCCCACTGTCAGAGCATTTGTTTCTTAAATTATTTTGTGAATGCTCTGGAAAGGACAGGGCATATATTGATGGATTAAAAACATACATATATAGCCATGATCATCATCATCATCTTTGTGTACTTGGTCATGGTATTACTTCCAATAAGAATTAGCTCTATGTATTTAATCACCTCCCAAAAATAAGAACAGTCACATCCAAGTGCTTTATATTTCTAATTTAACTCTACACCCACGGTGGCTTCCAAAAGATGAGAAAGAGTTACAATGCCCAAGTTAATCATGCTTATACAAACCAGTTCATGTAATGAACCACTAGTGCATTAACGCTCCAATTTTACAGGGATCATTATCCAATAAAGAGAAATATTGAAAGAAAAAACATGCATAGATGTTTCATTCTGGGGACAAATAAGCATTGGACACTTGTTTTGTTTAATATGGATTCCCTCTCTACATCTTCTGTGAAAAACAGTCAAGGAATAAATTTCCCAAACTATTAGAAAGAATCAGTCACAGGTCATTAAGACAGTTTGAGTTTCCATGCTTCTAACACCGAAGCAGGGAGCTATGATTCTTGCCTCATGAGCTGGATGAAGACAAAGCAGAGACTGTTTCCTTCCAAGGAAATGTCTCTTGCTCAACCCACCAATGTCACTTGCTTTTGAGGCACAAATGCAAAATACAGTCTGTTTTGCCCTCCAACACTGCAGCAGCACTAAAGCTACAAATATTCAGTTCAGCTTCTAAAGAAAAATGTCATGTCATGCCGTTCCAAAAGAAAGGGGAGGGGAACGCACCAGTATGAGCAATGAAGAGGAATTATCTACATGTAAATGTGTTCCAATGTTGGATTACTTTTAGATTGATGATCAGAGTTTTGCTTTTTAAAGCAAGGGCTATAAGAGGGCATTTTAAATTACAAAGAAGAGGTTATCATCACCTACAATCTATGTTTTAATATATTTTCCATTACAGACTATGATGTTTGTACAGAAGAGTACTGTGTACTATCTATTTTTAATGGTTCCAGATGTAGAGGTGTTTTTTTTTAAATAAATTTGGCTGTGCTTCATAAACTGTTTTCTACCTGTTCATATACTATTCAGTGTGCCCCATTTCACAGATCATATTGCATTCCTCTTTTGCCTGAGTAACATATGTTGATTTATATCAACTGTTTTAAAGCATTTCAGGATATAAATTCATTACTTTTATAAAACCAAATGGTTTCTATTGTTTTCTAACTGCCCTGAGGAGCTCTCTGAACTCAACACAGATTTTACCTTAACAGCTGAGTTATTCCTATATATGTTTAAGTCTCCTCTTTTTTATTTCATGTCTTATCTGAAATTTATAGCTAAACTGCAGTGGTTAAGACTCTTAATAGCAGTAGCTTTGAAGGCATTGCTAATATGCTCTCTTTGCTTATGTCAAACACCATATCAAAGGCCTGACAACTTGGTATATCAAGGCCTCCTAGACTCTACACTGTACATTAGGAAATTATATAGTTTGCATAATATGCTAACTATACAATCTGGGTTCTGTGGGATTCACAGCAATGAAGGAAAAGGAGGTTGCTTACCTGTAACTGATGTTCTTTGAGTGGCCATCTGTGCAGTCACACATATGGGTGCTGCGCCTGCGCAGTGCCTAGGCCGGAAGATTAAAAAGCTAACGGTTTTTGGCGGGAAAACTCCGCTCCCCTCCCCCTTCGTGGTATAAATAGAGCAGAGTGTCCGACATTTTGTTCAGTCTTGAAGACCGAACGTTCGCCCTCTACAGGTTAAGAATAAAATTAGTTGCAAACGGCATTGAGCCTCAACGGTACCGATGCAAAGTACAGTACGGTACCGAGAACAATATCCACTCACCAGCATATACCATCGGTACCGATGCAAATTACAGCGTGGTACCGAGGCAGTATGTAATGATGGACACCGAGTGGGGCCAGTGGGTGGGTTGTGTGACTGCACAGATGGCCACTCGAAGAACATCAGTTACAGGTAAGCAACCTGCCTTTCTTCGTCGTGGCCTCTGTGCATCACACATATGGGTGATTAGCAAGCTTACCCAACTCGGAGGAGGGAGGTGTCGTCAGAGAAGAACGGATGAAAGAACAGCTCTGCCGAAAGAGCAGTCCTGCCTGGCGCGCACATCAAGCCGACAGTGCTTGGCGAAAGTGCATGGCCCTGACCATGTTGCAGCTTTACAGATATCTTGGAGCAGGACCCCAGCAGCAAAGGCGGACGAAGTCGCAACAGCTCGTGTGGAGTGACCCCTGGGGGTAACAGGTAAGTCTATTTTTGATAATTGATAGGCCAGGACAATAGTCTGGGTGATCCGGTGCGACAGCCTTTGAGGTGTGACTGGAAGTCCTTTGTCATGTTCGGAGTACTTAACAAAGAGTCTGTTCATACGACGGAGGGATTCCGTACAGGAGCGATAGAAAGCCAGGCAGTGGCAAACATCAAGGGTATGTAGAGCCCGCTCTATTGGATTCGACGGCGCTGGAAAGAAGACTGGCAGAATGATATCTTGACTCAAGTGGAATGGTGTAGCCACTTTAGGAAGAAAGGAAGAATCCATACGAAGAACGACCTTTTCCTTATGGAAATTAAGATATGGAGGGTCTATGCAGAGAGCAGAAAGTTCGCTTGCTCTCCGAGCTGATGTCACTGCTATGAGGAAAGCTGTTTTCCAGGACACCAGGCATATGTCGACAGTCGCCAGTGGCTCAAACGGAGATTTGGTAAGTGCTTGGAGTACAACCAAAAGGCTCCAGGTTGGCATAGGCGGGCGAATAGAAGGGTGTAGGTTCTGTAACCCCCGAAGGAAACGTCGAAGTAGAGGTTGAGAGAAAACTGAAATCCCTTGAAGCGCACCACGATAGTGTGAAATAGCGGCTACATAAACTTTAATGGATGACGGTTTCAGTCCCAAATGATAAAGTTCCAAGAGAAATTGTAAAATATTGTCAATTCAGGCCATTCCAGGAGAAAAAGAATGGCGTTCTGCAAAGGAGGAAAATCTCTTCCATTTAGCCGCATAAGAGCAACGAGTGGACGGTCTAAGAGCAGATGTGAGAATCACCTGAATTTCCTGGTCAACAGTCACCGGTAGCGAAGCAGTTGTTGTCGAAAGCGACGTAGAGGCCGTCGGTACAGTGGAGTGAATACATTCCGGTAGAGGTTCGGATGTCATCGGTACCGACACAGCAGAATGACTCAAGTGATCCGCCATGCTGTCAACCTCAAGGCAGTCAGATCCGGATGTCGGATCGCTCCGTTTTGCTGCGTTAACAGCTGAGGAATAGACGGGAGGCGAAGAAACGTCCCTTTGGATAGACGAAGAAGGGTGGTGAACCACGGTTGTCTCGGCCACCATGGAGTTATTATTATTCCTGTGGCATTCTCGAGATATCTTCACTATCACTTTCGTTAGAAGTGGAATTGGGGGAAACGCATAAAAGGCTATGTTGTCCCAGGGGATCATAAGGGCATCCTCCCATCGATCCCGATCCTATGCCTGCCCTGGAACAGTATAGGGCACACACTCTGTTGTCGCAAGTGGCAAACAAGTCCAAGTCCAGATAGCCCCACAGATGGAAGAGGTCGTGGCATATTTGTCTGTCCATCTCCCATTCGTGCGTTGTTGACATATGTCTGCTCAACATGTCTGCTTCGGTGTTGTCGGTCCCTGCGAGGTGGACTACTAGAAGCATAATGTCCCTCGGTATGCAGCAATCCCAAATGGCCATCGAGAGACGTGCTAAAGGTGGCGATTTTGTGCCGCCCTGTTTGTTGATGTAGAAGACAGCCGGTATGTTGTCCGATGCAATCTGGACAACTTGTTGGCATAGAACAGTCTCGAAAGCCCTTAGGGCATTGAAAATCGCCTGTAGTTCGAGGACGTTGATGTGCTTCTTGCTTCCTGTCGGTTCCAAGTTCCCTGAACTCGAAGGTCCGCACATGTTATTATTATTATTAATTATTATTATAATAACATTTCTATGCCGCCCCTTGCGGAAGCCTCGGGGCGGCTTACAACATAATGTTGCGCCCCATCCCAGTAGCGACACGTCTGTATACAGGGTCTTCGTTGGATGAGCTGTTCGGAATGGGACACCGACAGACAGGTTGCTCGGAATGGTCCACCAAATTAGTGTTGAGTATCACAGACAGAATTCGGATCAGTTTGTTGGAAGAATCTTGCTGCGGGCAAAACGACGTGTTGAAAAACAGCTGCCTGGTCCACATCCGTAGTCTGGCATATGGGACAATGGCAACTGTAGCAGCCATGTGCCCCAATAGTCTCTGAATGGATATAGCTGGAACCGTTCCTAGCGTTCGATGGATGTGGACACTTAAGGTAGCGCGACGGTCCGGAGTCCGGACTCGACTTTCCCGAGATGAGACGTGCCCCGATAAAGTCGATGACCTGCGTGGGAATAAGGGACTATTTTTCGTGGTTAATACATAGTCCAAGATCATCGAACAAGGCGCAGGTCATGTGTACTGCAGACAGAAGCCCTTGTTTAGTTTGGGAGACAATTAGCCAGTCGTCTAAATATGGGTATATTTGTACTCCTCTTGTCCATAAGTGCGCACATACTGGTGCCATACACTTCGTAAAAACTTGAGGTGCGGTGGCCAGGCCAAAGGGTAGCACAGCATATTCGAACAAGTCGAGCCCAACAGTGAAACGCAGGAAATGTCTATGTGAAAGATGGATAGCAATATGAAAATAAGCATCCTTCAAATCTAAGGAGGCGAACCAATCCTCTCTCTTCAAGTAACGGAAAAATACTCTGTAAAGTGGTCATCCGAAACTTTTTTGTTTTGATGTATTCGTTAAGATTCTGTAAGTCCAAAATCGGACGAAGACCACCGTCTCTTTTCGGGACCGTGAAGTATCTGGAGTAGAATCTGTGCAATCCTTCTGAGCGGCATAGTTGTCGAATCGCGCCCTTGCGAAGCAACTGAGAGACTTCTGCGCACAGTACCGATGAAGAAGATGTAAATTGAATCGGACACGGTGGAGGGACGACATTGAATTCTATCCTATATCTGAACTGAATGATAGACAACACCCACCTATCAGATGTAATGGACTCCCAAATGGGGAGTCGGCCCTGGAGCCGGTCCCCAAAAGGGAGAGGGAAAGGTGGTGTGGGGAGAGAGAGAATAGTTTGCCCGGACCGTCAACCTGGACGTTTGTCAGCATCGAAGCGCCGCCGACCCTGGGGGAAACGTTGCTGCGGCTGTTGTCTTCGCCGTTGCTGTCTTTGTTGGTAGTGTTGCCGAGGGTGGAATTGTGGACAGTAAGAGGAACGAGGCCCTTGCCACTTATGCCTCTGTTGAGGAAGCTTCATGTGGCGCGCGGTCATATGCGATTCATGTATCGCTTTTAACTTGCGGTCGGTTTTCTGATGGAATAACCCGGTACCGTTGAATGGCATTTCCTCGATCCTCCGTTTCATCTCGTCGGGCAAATTGCAATTACAAAGCCATGCATGTCAGCGCAGCGAGATGGCATTCACGAGAGCTCTCGAATTGGTATCTACGTGATGTCGTGCGGTAGATAATTGCTGCACTGCTGCTTGCATAGCTTCCTTGATGAATACCCTGGCAAACTCGGCTTGGCGGTCTGGAAGGGAGGAAGCAACATTATCCAGTTTTTGCATAATAAAATACTGGTAACGTGCCAGTGTTGCTTCATAGTTCGATATGCGCACGCCGAGTCCAGAGGCCGCATAGACTCGGCGGGCGAGCATATCGAACTTCCTCCCTTCCTTGTCGCGAGGGGCTATGTGTCCCCTGGACTCCCTGCCCTGGGAGGATTCGACGATAACAGAGTTCGGGCGTGGATGGTGAATCAGGAACGGAATGTCATCCTCCAGAACTCTGTACATGGCCTCATACAGACAGGAAGTCGCTTGCGGTTGGGCCAGTTGATCCCAGGGTTGGACCATAGCCTCAATCTCTAGTGAACGGACGAGGCGGGACATGAGCTCCATAAAGGAGACATGTGGCTCATCGGGTGACCCCGGTCCTTGGGAGGCGACTGCTACATCGGGGGATGTAGAGTCAACCTCAGGTTTGTCTGAATCCGGATAATAAAGTGGATGATCGCTCGAAGACGACGTTTCTGGGGAGGTTGGACGTCCCCTCTCCACATGCCTGGCCATCGAAGGCGAATCTCTTGGGGCTGATGGAGACGCACGATCCCGAAGGTAGTACGAATAAGACTGATAGCCACCCCAGTCTGGGAAGGCACCATATCCGTGCATCCTCCAGTCGTTACCCCGGTGTTCGGACGAGCGGCTGCGGCGCCTTGGAGGCGAAGATGACTCCACAGGTGGCTCAGTCATGGGCACTGGAGTCAGAGACCGTTTCCTCGGTGGGGAGTCTCTATGTGTTACCTGCATAGTAAGTTGCAGGGCCGGTCCTGAAGGGGTCAATACCGTGGTGGCGGACAGTACCAAAAAAACAGACGAACCTGAGCCCCGGTGTTTGGGGCGATCGGGTTTCTTGGTCTTGTGAGCGGGTTTATCTGCTTTCTCCTTCCTCAGAACTTTACGAGCGGAAGGCTTATCTGAACCCGTGTGCTTGCGCTTCTCCCGTTTTTTGGCTGGGGAAGAAGGCAGCACCTGGGTCTCCGCTGGAGTAGTGCCTTCAGCCGAAGGACTCTGAGGAGGAGCGGTGGAAGTGGGACGCTTCGGAGGAGCGCTCGCAGTTGGGGTGGAGCGTGGAGAAGGCAGTGCGGCTGAAGAGGAACCAGGCCGTAAGATCAGTTGGTCTGATTGCATCAAGGCCTGGTCCCAGAGGAGCTTGCGGAGACGGTTCTCCTTGTTCTTCCGCGCTTGCTTGGTAAAGGCCAAGCAATGGCCGCACTTGTCAGTTCTATGGCCCTCGCTGAGATAGAGGTCACAGATCATGCGGATCCGCAGGTGACATTTTGGATCCGCATGCGGTGCATTTGTGAAAGGCCGCTCGCTGCGCCATCGCGGAAAAAGAAGAAAAGATGACAGGATAGATGGTAAGATAGTATTTTTGGTTTTTTTGTTTTGTTTTGTTTTTTGTTTTGTTTTTTGAGAAGAAGGAAAAGAGAGGGATAAAGGCAAAAGGAACAGTAAGGACCCAAGATCTTAGCGAGAACATTAACAGGCACGAGGCACAGCAAACGGCGGTCGCAAAGACTGAACAAAATGGTGGACACTCCGCTCTATTTATACCACAAAGGGGGAGGGGAGCGGAGTTTTCCCACCAAAAACCGTTAGCTTTTTAATCTTCTGGCCTAGGCACTGCGCAGGCGCAGCACCCGTATGTGTGATGCACAGAGGCCACGACGAAGAACAGTTGAAATGGACATGAAAGAGAAACAAAGGAAGGAAAGAATACAAGAAAAAAGACTGGGAACAGGAGTCATGAGAAAGACCAGGAATATGAGAGAAAGAAAGGTACAAAGGTCTCATCTAACTAGGTCATTGCTTCCTAGTTTATCCCAGTCATAGATTTCTCTGCTTTTGAACACTTGCCTTCTATTCCCTTCTTCCATGACTATTCCTTGTATATCTGAGAAAGTAATATGGAAGCAGAATTAATCATGACGCTCTGGAGATGTTTCTTTGTACTTGACAAAAGTACAAAGCTCCAAGGGGTAGTAGGTGCTATGCAGGTATTTTGATTCAGGACCGGACTGCAGTTTGGGATTGAACTGCTGAACCTTTCCCCAAGGATTCTTTAGTGCTAAAGCCAGATCTATAGATTTAACTTTGGGAAGCCTGTAACTCCACAAGGGCAACAAACTTTGCCTTATATTATATTTTGAAAAATTAAGTTTTCTGTGTCTGTAATCAAAGTAGCATGTGAGAATAGAATTATACTCAGTTAAATAAACATATTTAAATTATATACATTGTCCCCTTAACTTCTATATTTAGACTTTCTCGTATAGCCTGATAAAGTACATACAATCCAAACAAGCATTCCCAGTCTAATAACCATGGTTTGTCAGACTGCAAGCAAGCAATGGTTTGAACACTCCCACCTCCCATGCCATGACAACTTCGTTGAATATTTCCTGGTTATAAAAACAGGCTGTACGTGCACCCTACAAAAGAACAGTTTGAAACTGGTTTGGAGGAAATGCTTGAACAAGTTTCCTGATTCTGATTCGGTGACAGAATATGGCTTAACAAATCAGAGGTCTTCAGTGAAGCTGATCAATAAAGGAATGCAGCAATGGAAACATGGAATGCTTTTTCCAATAAAATTGTTCCTAACCATTTGCTAGAGTAGGTATGCAATACTTGAACCGTACTACCATCTTAATGCTGCTTTCCATGTCTATCTTTATGCACCAACAACCATACTGACCACACTGGCTGGAATGATGGGAGTTACAGTCCAACATAGCTGGAAGACATCTGGATAGGCTATTATACACCTTATATGATAGCGCACAATTCATACACTTTCACACACTCAGTGTCTCAATCTTTCAGCTTTATTTTTTTTTTTTAATCACATGTTACTGGTCAGTCTCTCTCAATGTGGCTGATACATTGAGCTAATCTATCCTGCAAATAACAAATGGTGGTTGGTTATTCACAGAACAATTAATGGTGCACACAACACATCAGTTCCCCACCACCACCACAATTCCTTCCCTCTTGGATTCTAACATTGGTATCCCAGGCAGCCAACTAAAAACACCTTGTCTCCTTCTAATCACTGCAATTACAAGTTCTTCCATATTTGTCACCTTTTTTCCTCTTTTAACTTCCCCACCTTCTCCCCCCCCCGCCCCCGAGACCACCATTCGCAATCTCTGAACTGACAGCTACAGACAGATCCTCCAAAATGCCCAAGTAGCACTTTGGCAGGGCTGTTTCTGGTTCACCCCCTTTTGAAAAAGGCAGGTTGCTTAATGTAACTGTCATTCATCAAGTGATCCATCTGTGCATTCACATGTTTGGGCTCTGCACATGTGTGGAGTCTGTTACTGGGAAGATTTACTAGCTAAACATGCTTTGGCAGGAATCCTTTGCCCACAGTAGCATCCATTATAAAAGGAAGGAGTTCCCAGCCTTTCCCTCAGTTCAAATGAGACCATCCAGGTGGCCTCAGGACCAAGGGAGGATCAATAAAACTGACCTTGAATTTGACAAAGTCAGAACCATGTAAAAATGTTAAGTCACTTATGACACTTAGCAGGGCCAGTGGGTGACTTGTGTGAATGCACAGATGACTTCTCACAGAACAACAGTTACAGGTAAGCAACTTGGTTTCCTTTTGTGGTCTCTGTTCATTATACATATGGTGAACACGCAAACTTCGGTGGAAAAGTGGTCTATCAGTGTAGTCTTCAAAGTGTGGAAGATCTCACCCAAGATCTCAGAGCTCCTTTGCCACTCGTGGATGTCAAAATTCCTCCTGCTCAGGAAATCTGCTAAAGTGTTGCTGTTTCTATCAATGCAAATAGCAATGTGATTCAATTGTTTACCCACCAGTCCCAGATTCAAAGGGCCAGTTGGTTCCAATGGAGTCAATCTGGTGTCTCCCTGTTTGTTGTTATAAAACACTACTGTGGTGTTGTCCATGGCAATTTGTATGTGATGTCCCAGCAAGAGGGAGGAGACTAGGGGCCAACCCAGAGATCTAGCATGGCCTCTATCGATCCTGGTCCACTGTTTTGCCCTGTGCCCACAAATGTCCAGTCTCTGTGTTACCTTCTTAAGAATTAATTCAGTCCAAGAGTCAAGGCCATATGGTTTGTGTGTGTTCCAAGTTTTAAGTCAGGTGGAGGTGTCCGAAAGAATGTCCAGTAAACATGCCAGAAATCTAGATACCGATTAGATTTAACGAAGTCAGAGAATGCAGATAACAATACTTGTTGTTTGCAACAAAGAGCAGTTCTGTCCGAAATACTTTATAGCCAGCTGTAACTCAGCGCAGCTGACTAATTAAGTCAGCATGCTGTTTCACAGAAATTTCCCCCTTTCAGGCTGTTTGGACTTCTGTCTAAGCCATGTACTCCTTTCTAAGGGGTGAATTCCCTTTGCTCTTGCTCCTGGGGAACCCCAGGGACTGCCGAAGATCAACCTGGTGGGGTTTATTTGTATTCAAAAGAGGCACACTACTTTGGTCTAGAACATCATGGCAAAGTTCCATCTGTTGCTCAGGAAGGTGATCACAGAAGGATCTCAACTGCTCCCAAAGGAAAAGCTGGTACCTCAACATTATGCCGTTGTTTAGCCATCTTAAGTTCCAGCAACGAGGATGTGCCTTCCCAAAATGTCCAGGTGGCATCCTTCATTGTCACAAAATGTGGTGTGCTGCTGATGCAACCTCTCTTGTGCCAATTCCAACATGATGGAATTCAGAGATGGCTGCTGAAAGCATGAACTTTTCTAGCATCTGATATATATTCTCCAGTAGCTTCGATGCCAGTGCCATGGTAGACAGGTCTTCCAGGATTGTTACATTGTCCAGACCAATGTAGGGAAGAAGGGAATTGCAACCAGAGTAGATTCCTTAGTCTGGACTGTGTTGAAGACAGCGTCCCAACACTCTCCAGTTGGCACTGTGTACTAAGTTGGAGGACCTAGGCCTTTCTCTGTACACACCCAGAAAAATGGTCCATATACACAGATGGTACTGCAGGGACCCCCACATCCACAGCCATGTCTGAAGAGTAAGCCGTTGGCATGATGAATGATTGTTTAGTAAATGTCTGACAGTGAGGGTACTAATCTACTTCATGACCCTTGCCAAGAAAAGAAGGCATAAGGAATGCCTACCAGCAGCTCACACATTTTTCAAAAAGGAGTCTCTGATGCCATCAGGAAAGACAAGGAAGGAGGCTTTAGAGGAAAAATAGTAGAAAATGAGAGTTAGTAGATTGAGGGATGACAAAGAAGTTATCTTTCTTTCTTTTCTGAAAGGACAGAGCACTTTGAGAAGAAATGAAAATATGCAAAAAGAAGAGGCATATGGGTATATAGAAGAATGACGAGGAGAAAGGAGAAAAACACTTGGAACTTTAAAGGAAAAAAGAACTTCCTGAAGCACCAAAAGTGGTCAAAAAAGAAATGTAGGAAAGGGAAGGAATTTTTCCCTTTTATAAGGAGCCTTGCTGCTTCAAACAAGTCTCCCTAAGTGAAACAGTGTGTTCCATTGCACCCACCATGGCTTGTTACTCTCAATGGGTTTTCATGTTATGTGAAGCCACTTAACATATGATTTTCACGTTCTTCTTTTCTGACTTGACTGCCTTCAGGTTATTTCACATATTGCAATTTTTTTCCAAGACTCTAGCCACTTAGAACAGTGCATAGGTGCATCTCACACTCCTCTTTCAGAAAAAGGAGTTACAGGTCCCCTTTAAAAGGAAGTTTTGACAGGGAAATTGGTGTTTTTGGAGACAAGAGATATGAGCACAATACTTGAACTATTCTTGGAGAACCATAAAGGAGTTAGCCAACCAGTGGCAGCTCTTCTAATGTACTACTTGTGCACTTCAGAAGAATTGTCACTGAATATAAAAAAAAGAAAGTGGAAAAGGGAAAGCTTCAGGGGGAGGGAGATGGGAAAAAATGCAATGGATCAAAAGATGGCTCAGTGGGGAGAATACAAACTGGTCACAGCATTCCCTGGGATACTGGCTGGAGAACTGAGGGGAAAAGAAGAGGAGAACAACCCACACTGAATCCAATTGTCTGTCAAGCACACATTGGATTGTTCACAAACTACCATGGCTTATTGTCAGAGTAGATTAACATGATGTGCCGCTCCACCCATCTCCTACCTGCTCATGCATTTAGTTAATGTCAAGGTCATTGCTAGGAATTGACAGTCTATGAATAAGCTTCTAGGGAGAACACGTATGGCATTTACAGTGAGCTTTCTGAAGCAAAAATTATTTATCCTCAATCTAGCTCTGACCCAGTATCCTCATCCTACCTCACCATTTCATTATATAGCAGATTTTCTTTAACCCCAAATATGATCAAACTTTGCTCTGACTTCATTATTATCTTCTATTTTAATAACTGCAGCAGTAGTAAAAGTTGGGCTTTGATATTAACAAACAGAATTCTACCAATTAGTTTGAATTTAAACAGAAAATCATTAACATAATCCACTCTCATTGTGAAACACAGTAAGAGGAGAGTTATTTGAATCTTATTTTAAGGTGAGAACTCACACAGAATAGACTTCCACTCTAGTTGCAAGAAGTCAAAATTAGAACCAAATACACATAATCACATTTCCTCTATACCAGATCATGCTTCTCAGCACTAAAACTGAAAATGAAATTAATGTTTTTGACAGCATTATTTCATTACTCCTGCAGATTTTTTGTGATTTACAAAACTAAGCATCCATTTTTTTCTTTTTCAAGTTAACTTATAAACAATTCATGCACTCATTTTAACTACTTAAGAATAACTTTGTGGAAGATGATAGTGTACACTGACACTTCTTACACTATAAAGAGTATAAGTACAAAATTATATATATAATAATTTTCTGCAAGATTTTTAGAGTTTTGCAAAACAACAACAACAAAGCAGGACTGACAAGCCTCATTTCTTATTGTTTTCCCATTTGGCCATTGCAATAAAGTCCATTCCACCAATGGGAAATTAAATTTAAGACACCGAAAAGAAAATGTCTTTTTTTCTCTGGCTAAAGTTCAGATACAACAGAAACAGCAATTAAACCTTCACATAACATGCATTAAAACATGCAGGTTTTTCAGTTTACAAACTTACCTCCCGCATACATAACTGCCAGCATGATGGAGGAGATCCAGGACACTTTGCTACTAGATGCATCAAAGATGACTTCTATCTCTTTAAAAAACACTGTAATAGATTTTGGGAATGCATAGGAAAAGCCAATAGAAATAAAGGCACCAACAACTACAGCCCAGCCCCACCCTCCTTCTGGTGGGGTGTATCCCACTGGGCCTCCAATTGCTGGTGGCATCTTGATTGAAGGTGTAGTAATTCAGTTACAAAACAAAGATCTGCAATAATAAAAAAAAGATAGTCAGCATTGCTAATGAACAGATGTGGCATATTAAAACTGCCCTCAATCACTGTCCAAAGGCATGTAAGAAAAGTGGTTCTTCTAAATGAAATCCAACATTTGCATTCTACCCCAGTGCTGGTTTTTAGCCTGCTAGAGAAAGCAGAAACAAGTCCACCAAAAGTTCTGAAAATTCATATAAATTAAATGCTAGTTTTAGGCTAAGTAAAACCACAAGGTTTAACCTCCTGCATGCTTGTGCACATCCCATTTCCAGAACTTCCTACTTCCCATATGATTGCAAGCTAAAGAAGGGTGATCTTCTCCAACAGTCACAGCTGCAAGATTTGCCTTGACTGGGGCCTCTGATTTATAGCCTGGTTTCATGAGAACTTAGCAGGATGATAATTCCATACAGGGGAATCCAAAGAGGGAGGCTTTGGGATATCTTCTGGTTTACATCTTCAACTAAATAGAACATGACAGAACCACCGTCTTAGATTTAGGGGTCAGATTCCCCTATGAGGACAGATCACCAGAAAAGGAGTTTCAGTAGCCCCTCCCCTACAGAGGACAAAACGTTTGTTTGAAACAGCATCTTAATTGCCTAGATACTTTATTTCCTCTAGTTTCAATGAATATTCTCGATTGCCTTAAATCATATATCATTAAGTCTCTGACTTTGATCCTATGTGAATTCTCGCCTTGGGACTTTCCTTTGGAGAAAGAAATATGCTGATATCTCTGTCTAGGCAATTTGATGTAGTGGGACTTCTAAATGCTGTAAAACTTTGCAGAGGTTCTGGAAAACTGGTCTGTGCAATCTGATCTGCAGCAACAGAGTTGCACTGTTACCAGAGCACGTCAGAAAGTTCTGCTTGACACATGGCAAGCTCCAATTAATCTAAAATGGAAGTGAAAGCTACTGAACACCAACACCTTACTGCAGGAGAATGGGGAAGCCTAGGAATCTGTGGGGTGGAGAGCATTTTCATAATTTTCAAGTTCATTCTCATAAAACTACACTTCGATTATCATTATGGCCAAACTACCTTTTCTCAACCTGAGAACCTTTCAAATGTGTTAGACTATATCTCCTTTTATCCACAGCCAGCATTTCCCATGGCTTGGGCTGGTTGGAGGTTGACAGATGTAGTCCAACCTATCTGGAAGGTGTCACATTGGAGAAGGCTGCCTTAGTGATTAGCAGTGGGTGATACTTTTTTGCATTAAACTGAGTCATGTACAGCTTTATAATCCAAAGATGGATCTGAACAGTTCAAGATTGCCATCCCACCCTGTAGCTACCAATCTTAAAAAAAAAACCCAAAAAACTATTACTGGGATATAAGCAATATATCCCACTTTTTCTAAGATAAAGCCATTTGCATTTGCCAAAAGAAAAAAGATGTCTGCAAGATTTAGTTTCAGACAAAAATTTTTTGAGTAACAAGAGATAAGATGGAATCAATAAAGTGGCTTCCCATCTATGCTGCCTGCCTCTTTATTTGGGGAAAAATATTTCTAATATTTCTACCAATATTTCTAAAAAGTCCCTTTGCTCAACTTTTTCAGAAATATTATACTCCAAACTCTATCATAAGCATTGCCTGTTTTAAGTTCTAAAGTCAGGTATATGTGCATGTATATGACTGTGTGAGTGAAAGGGGGAGTGATTTCATTTACCAAGACAACAAGAGCCATAACGTTGATACATAAAAATTTAATTACAAAGACAATCCTATCAGACTAGACAGTTGCAAATTAATCTCATTATTTTATCTGAGCTTCTTCAGGGGACAACCTGATTTGAATCAATACACAGTCATCGAACTTATGGAAGCTAACTTCTCATGTGGTTGAACATGAAAGCAACACAATTTCTCATGGGCATTCTGGATCCTGGGTGCACTATAAACACCTGCCCAAAAGTTACACAGCAGTTCAAATCAAGCAGACCCGCTTTCCCCAATGCCAGAAAAATGCACATAAAGTAAGCTCTATCTGCATTAAGCCATTTTTCCTTCAAACTGTCACAAGAATAACAGTTTGCACTTACAACATTCAGCAAAAAATATCACTGTAAGTCATTCTTGTCTGAACAATAACTAACCATTTTGAATGTTCATTATCCCTTAGTATCACAATAAAGGTAGTATAAGTTTTATTTGCCTTTTTATAACACCTATCTGAAATTGTCACACATTCATTTTTATATTTGTGGTGCTCCATGGCCATGACTTGTAGTATTTGTAATTGTTATGTAATTTTATTGTATCTTATTGTTCTTTTAAACTTTTGATGGCCTATGGCTATAAACAATAAAGAACGTCATCCCAAGAAAGAACATCCATTTTGTTTAAAAGATGCAAGGAGGAAGTTTCTGTATTACCATATCCACTTACTAAATACAAAGGAACCAACAATATAAAGAAACTGCACAAATCTTTTTCTTTCCACTGTGCAAATGCAATCCTTCTTCTATAGTCTTGTATCTTTTTTCATTTTTGTTTTCTTTCAAAACTTACCTCTAGGTAAGTAAGACCCATGTAATGGTAGTTCTAGAACACTTTAAAGAACCCATTCCTAAGTGTGCAAAGCCTCATGAGTCACTGTTCTCCAAGGCAACCGCAAGGATTCCTGTATGCCTTTCAGAGTCAGAGGAATCACATTAAACTATATTCCTCTTGCTCTGGCCCTGTAGGGCCGCCCAAATTTTTTTCCAGCATGAGGACAAGTAGCCTGGTTTCTGTCAAGGCATTCCTAATGGAACTAGTTAGTGTTATAAAAAATCAAGATCATTCCTCCAGTTATAGAGTTCAATACAATTAAGTGCAAAAGTTGGGGATGCTCAAATTGTCAATTAAAATATTGCACTGGTTAGCTCTATACCATTTTCTGAGAGAGACATAAGCAATCCTTTAGCATTACAGGAGATATCTTCATTCTTAATGTCAAAAGGCTTTTTTATTAGCTAATGGCTGATGGATATGTAAAACATACATACATATTTTATGTATGTTTTTATGTATTCTTTGTGAGCCGCCCCGAGGCTTTGTTGCGATGGGGGTGGCATAGAAATGTTTTTAAATAAATAAATAAAAGGTGGCATTGCTCCAGAAAGAAGGGGGCTGAACAGCTCTATTGAAAAAAGACTGGGCAGGGAATGAGGGACACACTGCATGGTATATGAGGGAATTCTCTTTCTTTATATGAAAGAATAAAATGTCCCAATAACACAAGGTTTACAGTTGCTCTTGAAAATAACTCTGAAGGTCAGTAACCAAGTTAAATTTAGCAGCAACTGATAACAATGGAAAGTTTCAATAGATGCCTACATGCCTTGCACAGGCTCCATGAGATCTGAATTCCAGTCTACTTGGAATGTAGCCCATGCTGCAGATTTCCCACCAGCGCAATGCCAATACAGGCATTTTGAGGTGCACTGAAGTTGCCCCAGTGCAAAGTTCTCACATGACCTGTTAGCAATTTTGGACACCTTAGTTGTAGACAAATACTCCAGATATCATTAGTTATAAGCATTTGTGGCCTAAGAAATCCCACTCTTGTGGCATCCAAGAACTCATTTTGGCCCCAGCTTCTAGATATATGGATTCCCATAAGACTGACTGAGCCTGCTCTAATTTCAAATGACACTGTACCCAAATTAGTATGCAAAATTCAGTTTGGTATATTCTAGTGATTACATTCCCTGCATGAACTTTACACAAACCAGGCCAAACAAAAACAAAGCACTATTTTATTGCCATGTGACCAAAGATTAGTGTAAGCAGCAACAGGAAGAAGAGGATGAAACAGAATAATTTAAATCCACCTAGTAATATGCAGCACTCAATATGCAGAAAGGATCCTCAATGAAACAAAAGCACCATGAAACTATGTTCTAGGAACTTGACCAGTTGCACATGAACATTATTTAGCATTAAAGTAAATAGGAGAAACCCAATAAAAGGTTACTACTACAAGAAAAACCATTCCAGAAAACCATGCCATTTTTCAAGCCTCAAAAACTATCCTCAAGACACAAATCTTTTGTACTGTCAGTATGATTCAGTATTGCAACAGTGGTGAATAAAGTAAGCAAATTTCACAAAAATATGTAATATTGTGGTTCTCCTTGTCACACAAAAAACAGAACTTGTCATTTTAAATTTACTGATGGCTAAACTAAACATCAGATTAATAAGGCATACTGCAGTTAGGTGTGATAGTCTCACCTGACTTCCTGGAAACACATGTGGCCCAAATTAAATACAGACCGTAGTCTTCTAGGAAGAGGAACAAAATAAACCTACCCCAATACACACACACCCTGAAATTCCACTGAGGGGAAGCATTAAAGAAAGTTACATAGACTGCAATGGAAATTTATCCTCCTAACTACCCATTTATAGGAGTGGGAAACTCTGCCACCATCACCCTCTACTTTCTTATGTATACAAAGGAATGCCAGAAACTGTGGATTTAAGGGTTTTTTGATATAAACACCACAACATAATGGCGGGTTAGCCTCTCCCATCACAGGAAGGAGAACTGAGAATTAGGAGACATTTTCCCCTCTCCTATCGTCAGAGAGTTTACCCAAGAAAAAGATTCATTTATTTTTGCATTTATATGCTGCCCCCTACTCCTGATGGCATCCCCATCCTGTGGATCTGGCAAAATGAATACATGAGATACATGCCAGGACTATCAGGCGAACATGGAATGCCAAGCTCATGACAGATCTAAGGCTCCTTAAAAGCCTGAATGTTCTGTCTGGCACGACAATACCGGACTTTGACCCAGATGTTTACACAGAAAGTTTGCTGATCATGTTATGGTGCACCAGAAGGGTACAGAAATAAGGACCTTGGCCCTGCTCTAAGTCAACTATATGAATCATTTTGTTTCCTAACTAGGGCAAATAGGTTTGATATCATAACACTCATGCTGTATAATTCATGGCACTTCCAGAAAGCTCCTAGTGCTACCAATCAAAGGAAATTGTGTAGCTATGCACACTTTTCCTCTTCAACTGGTTTTCTGTTCTAAGAAAACAAACAAGTGGAAAAACATGGGAGGGTTACAAATGGAAGATGACAACATCTAGAAAATTCCATAAAATTCCATGAATGAAGCGGAATGAAAATAAAAGTCTAATCTGGGAGCATCCTTATTCTAAACTGGTTTATGTTTATATTTTGTGCTAAGTTAGTGGAATAGAAACAATGTAGTTTTCATTGTCTAGACCAGTGGTTTTCAATCACCAGTCCGCAGATGGGTACACATCAACTGGAGATTTCCTGCTGGTCTGCTGGGGGGCTGCATCCCACCCGCTGCAGACAGGCACAGGAGCTGGTTGTGCTCCATCAACTCTTTCTTGGTTGGCATCATGTTTGCAGGGGGTACACCAGTGCCACTGGGGGAGGGGGAGGGAGGCGAGAGATGGCTCAGTGGGAGCCGGCTGGGACCCACACTGCACCAATTCCGCTTTTTTGTTCTTTTACTGGCATTTTTTGTTGTTTGGTTTCTGGGTGTTTTGAAGAATTTTCATTTTTTTGTATTGTCTTTGGAAACTAATACATAGATTACTGTATTATGTGTAAGTTTTTTTTTTTTTTTGGTTCTGCCTCAGTGGTTCCCAAGACAGTTTTCCTGTTTTCACCTGTCCCCAGCCGTGCAAAGGCTGAAAACCACTGGTCTAGACCACACTGCTTACTTTAACCATAAAAATATATACATGCTATTCATTGTTAGATGCCCACAAAGCTAGTAAAATCAGCAGAAAATGTTACAGTGGTTGTACTATGTCAGATCAGGACCACAAGCACTGTACCAGGATATGAACCAAACCTATAACTCTAGTTCATCATTCTCCAAAGCTCAATTACTGCAATTCCAAAGATATACACCCCTAAATTATGTTTAAGGCACCATCTCTTGGACCATAGCCTTTATGCAAATATGTAACTAACTCTGACTCACACCTGTAAAGTTTTAAAAGGAAAGTCTACTTCCTGCTTACCAATTTAGTTAGCTTTAAAAAACTGTGGTTAAGCACAAAGAATGCTTTATTTTAATTTACAGTTTGAATGTAAACAACTTGATGTAAAATCCTTTGGGTTTTTGAAACAATGTATTTTGTTTAAAACAACTTAAGATGCATTATTCCAACCACAGCCTTTTGAGAATTTTTCATATTTCATTTATTTTGCTATCACAGCTGTGCAAGCCAGAATTGGCAATAGGGTGCCTCTCCTTCAATACACATCTCCAAGCAAATCTATTTCAGTCTTCAATATCTTTTCTAGTCACCAGTCATATTTTGTTATTTTTTACCATCACTTCATGATTGCCATAGACTTAAGTCACACTGAAACTTTAACAAAACAAACATTTAACATGCCCACACATATGCACAAACTGTAATTAAACTACACTCTCTAGTCTGACTCTGGTACAGTATCAAATGACAGTAACTTTTGCACTTCTTTCCTCGTAGTGAAAAGTCACACAAATAGGAAACCTTATGCACACAGGAGTTTGGGACAGAGCTCAGTATGCTGTCACTCATATGCAAGATAAACCATAATCATGATTTATCATGTCCAAGTTATATTAAAATAGCACACATTGTAGGATGATGTACATAGAAGGCTTTTCTGAAATTACACTTCCAGTGGTGAATAAAAGTTTGGCAGTGTTGCTATTCTACATATGCTGCATATGTATGAGGAAACACCTAGCAGTATTTGTCATATCATAATCCTACATAAGTTTCTCTTAAAATGAGCTACATGACTGAACTTCTGTTAAAATAATCCCTTTATTTCAACAGAAATCAAGGCTACAATAGAATTCAACAATGTAAGTTGCAAACTGCAATACTGAACACAAATATATCCTGTGCTATTTTTACTTCCTCTCTCTCACTGCCTGTTTCAGAAATACTGAAAGATCTGGTAGTTTAATAATATATCTCATTCAATTTTATTTCTCATGTCGTAGCAAGGAAAGAAATAAAAAACCAAGCTTTCAAAAATGCTCTTGACACCACAGATGGGAGAATCACACCACACTGTGCTTTACAAACATTTCAAGCCACCAGGAATTACACTTGCAAGTCAGCTCCATATATAACTAACTCTAGTTAGTTATAAGTAAGCAGATAACCATCAGACATTCTAGAAGCTGCACAATTCAGTATCTGTCTGATTCCATTTAGGGAAGATTTAGGTAAAATGAAACTCTCCTATTTAAGGCTAAGTCACACATTGGTTTTCCCTGCAAAGGTAATTTTTCAGAAATATTTATAGCAGGAGTATTTGATCATTTGTGTACCCTACTCATGGGGTACAAGTAGAATTCAAAGCAGAATAGATCAATTCATATGTGAATAGATCAAGTAATTTCATTCAGCCATGTTTTCAGTCCATTCCCCAAAAAAGTACAATTCATCAAAAGTACCTCTCAATAATCACAACAGTAACAGTAGAAACTGCTCTGAAAAGAGGCCATGAAAAGGGAGTGCATAGTCAATATTCCCCCTTTTTGGAGTAGCTACAGTAAAGTGTTGAGAAACATCAGTTAAACAGGTATTTTTCTTCTTCTGGAGCACTTACTCTTTTGGCTTTTTCCAGCCATTTTTAATGGCTTGCACTTCTATGCCCCTCCTTTCTTGTATTGCTATTTTCAACCAGCACAACTGAGTGCAAATTAACCAATAGGTAGCCTCTTCTTGCCAATACTCAAATCAGATAACCTATCTGAACACATTTGCAGTTGCAAAAGACCGAAAATACATACTAAAAATTATGACCCCACTTGCACATTTCTGAGATACCAATGAGTAAAATAAGCCAAGAAACAAGTGGCCATCTTTCCAAAGGCCTGTTCTGGCATCAGAGGAAAAAGCAGTCAAGACAAGCTGCTCATTTGTAATTGTAATTCTTTGAGAGGTCATCTGTGAATGTACAGGGTAAATAGATACATATGGAGAGAACAGAAAATGCTAAGATTCTGTTTCTGGCATTCCTTATTTTGCCTCCAGATTATCACCACAGGTAATAACTAGAGCTCTGTAGTTCATACCAATATACTATTTCTCTGCCTGAGCACAGGAGTGGAAAGTTGCAAAGTCTCAGAAGCCTGAGAGTTTGAGCAGTTTTAACGAAGGAGAAAGCTTCACTAAGTGAGGAAAACTAATAATGCAACTTGCTTCTGGGTAAACACCATTTATTATTTATGTATGCATTACATTTGTATTATGTATGTATTACACTGATACCCTGCTTTTCTTCCTTTTGCAAGGAATCCAAGGTGGCTGAGAATTTTCTCCTCCTCTCCATTTTATCCTCATAGGAATCCTGTAAGTAGGTTAGGTTGAAAGTATTTCACACTTAATCAAATGTATCAGTTTAAACCAATTTTGCAATTGCATCCCCATTGCAAGACAAAAGTGGGCATTACTGAATGTGATTTAAGTTTAGCTATGTTTACTCTGAGAGCCAGTGTAGCATGGTGGTTAGAGATTCAGATTCTGGTCCCCACTCAGCCATGAAGGTCACTGGGTAACTTTGGGTTAGTCAAAGTACAAAAGGGCTCTTGTTCGGAAGTACTTGCTTCCATTTTTTTATTTCATTCTATGCAAAAACTATGCAAATATATCATGATGCAGGACATCAATAAGCATGAACAGGTTCCTGAGCTGCTTAGATGTTATGTTCAGATCACATGACACTATGCTAAATGTTACTGCTGTGAGTTCAAAGGGCCATCTTGTTTTATAACTTCTTGTAGCCTTACTTAATGACTGTTGGGCTCAATTCCTCCTCCACTCTAACGCAAGAGGAGGAAAGAATTGGACCGTTTAAGCATTCAGTTCCACAAAGTTTCCTCAAAGTCAAAATGCAACTTGTAACATTTCCCTATTGGTCTGGAAAATAGTGCAACGTGTCAGACGTGCTTGGCAGATGAACTAAACAATTACTCAGACATGTATACATATTTTAATTACTGAGAATCTTTTTTTTTAACACTGATGAGTCACAAGTGACACTGCAAATAATAATATATCAGAATTTGGTAATTAGTAGCCAGAGGCAAACACAGACTAGATATTGGCAGAAAGAAAGGGAGATTAATGAGCAGTATTTTGTTAGGCAAAACTATGTAAAGTGGAAGCAGGCAGCAGGACAAGCCGAGTTGAGGGAAATAAGGAATGTCCAGAACATTACATAACATAAAGACTGGCTATGTTTGCTTGTCATGCTAAATTAGCCTTCCCCAGTCTGGTATCTTCCAGATGCCTTCAGACTACAACTCCCAACATTCTGACTACTGGCCATGATGAGTAAGACTGACTTAAATTTAGGACCAAAATTCCAGGAAGGGACCACACCAGAGAATAGTATGAAACCCTATCTTAATGAATGAGCAGGAATCAGTTGAGATAAGTCTTTGGTTTCTACAACACTGCTCCACACACATACAGCACAGAAGGAATTTGAAATTGTTCACTTCCATTTTTACTTAATTTGTTCTGACATCTGGACCAACAAGCAGTGGTTACTACTAACAATAGTTAATTTCAAACAAGCCAACCTTAATTCATGGTTACTGCCTGGTTTTGTACGACAAAAAGGGTTTTTTGCTCTGTAACAGCTGGCAAAATACCCAAACAGAACTTCAGATAGGTATCATTTTCCTCCTATTTCTACCAATGCCAGATACACACCCTACATCACCAGTT
Organism: Varanus komodoensis; assembly: GCF_004798865.1. NCBI lineage: Eukaryota > Metazoa > Chordata > Lepidosauria > Squamata > Varanidae > Varanus > Varanus komodoensis. The sequence continues at coordinate 135,966,282 of NW_025335268.1, forward strand.
ACTCTGAGGGGAAGGTTTCTTTTGTCAGTATTATAACAGCAGGAAAGAAAGGAGTTTTGCTCCTTTTCTCACCTGCCATTGCAGGTACAGCATTTACTTTTCTCAAGAGGAAGACAGGCAGAATATCTGCCCCCAGTTCTAACCCCTTCCTTGAAGTAACATGGCAAAGGCACCACTCAGCTTTGCAGTGCCTCCACTGGGTACAAGCTGCCTCAGGCTGACCTTGATCACCAGTGCTGCGAGCTGAAAGGCAATGAGGAGAATGAGTTGCTCTGCTTTACTTCTTGGGGAAGAAGCCAAGCAGAGCAACTTGTACACAGCCAAACATGCTACCCTGAACTACCTATAGGTACCACAAAAGGGGTAGGGGAGGACAAAGCACCCTCCCACCCACTGCATGGATGATCTCATTGGGCAACGAGCACAGTAGGAAGGGGAAAAAAGAGACATGTTCATTCCCTTTCCTCTACATCACCACCACTCCAATGAATGAGCAGTAGTGGAGAGCAGGGGACAAAACCCATGGCACTTAGCTCTTCCCGCTACCCACTCCAGCTCCCACACCCCATAATCCTACCAATACCAGGAGAAAAGAATTGCTTGCAAGGCATCCTACTATCCTGACTTTGGAAGTAACATGCGATGACAGCTGCTGAAAGTGCTGGCCGGACATTTTTCAGCAAGTATTAACCCCACTTCTTTCAGTACTCCTGCAGTATCCTCTGAATACCTGCAGAAAGACTGTGGTGGGAAAAGGTACCCTATGTACCACAATCATCTGTTGGGCACAACTCAGACTATAATTAAAATTTCCAAAGCTTTAGGGTGTCACATGAATCTGGCCTTTGGAAATGACATATCTGAAACCAAGCAAAGTTAAGATTAGCAACAGTTTGCAGTTCAACCACAGCTTGCCATGTCTGATCAAAAGCATACCTGGAATCTTCATAATTTCTCCTTACAGGCAGAAAAATGGAGGAAGCATGAAAGGTTAAGGTCTACTATGGTTCATTCATATCATACTAAAACACTCTTTAGCATCCTATGCAAGCCAGACCACTATGCTTATTTAGGAACTGAACTTTGCAGAATTAGACAAGACTCTCAATTTATGAGTATTGAAAATACATGGAATTAAGTCTGGGGAGAGCATTCATTGTTTACATAACAAGCAATACCAGTGTTTCATGTTCATTCATCAAAAACACTGAACTGCTATAGAGCAAGTGGATAAATTCTATTGTACCAATCCTTATTAGACCCTACACCATATTTACTTGCATCTTTTGGAATGGACTCAGTGAGTTCTGGACAGGCTACAGGACTAGCAGTACATTCATTTTTCCTCAAAAAGCATTTTTTAAAAAAAAATCTAGTTTTAAATTTTGAAAAATAAAACATCAGATTTTAAAATTTAAAGTTTTTATTTAAAAAAATCATTCATTTTTATCCACTGTTTAAGCAACATGAATTTGTTGGTGGTCTTAGACTTATTCTTCCAGACCAACTACTTGGCAGACTGTTCTACAATGTTTCCACTTCTATCTTGCCAAACATTTGGTCTGACTTCGTTCCAAAAGATGGTATTGAGAGATTTCTGATACTTTACATGGAAGGCTTACTGGTTTCCAAAATAATCTGTTTTGTGTCATACAAAAAAATCAACATATTCAGAGAGGTGCTCTGGGGATCTAGGGTAGGGTCTCACCAGTATGTTCCCATTCAGTACTTTTCATTAGAGGCAGTTGAGAAAGGAACGTCCCTGAATTTAGACTGGATCGAAACAAATTCAATCCAAGAGAAGATGGAGGCATCCATGACTCAGTGTCACAGGCTAGGTTTCCCCTTCACACTTCCAAAACAGACTACCTTGACAAAAATTCTTTATTCCCCAATGCACTTCCAAGTAAGCACAACCAACAAAGAATGAGTCTCTGAGCATGCACAGAGCAGTTCATTGAACCCCATCCGGCAACTACTTTTGAGAACTCTTCTTTTGAGTACCACTGGGCTACCTCCCTCTGGGAGGGCCCTTTTGAAGATGGGCAAGCCTCTTCTATGTCTGTCACTCCTCTAGTTTGTTGGCCCACCTCTTCCGATGTTGCATTGTGGGGTCAAGAGTCATACCAGGCATGGCTGGTTGCACGAGTTCTTCCCTTATATTTCCCCTCCCTGCAGTTGTACATCCTGACTTTTTTTCTCAAACTCTGCCTAAACACCTGGAGAGGGTGCCCTTGAGATAAGCCCTTCCACTTCTTCAATTTCAGCACATGAGGATTCTGGTTCCCAGGGCCCCTAATCATCTGATGAGTCAGAATCTGCATGACCTTGAAACACATGAAAAGAATAACTGCTCCTTTCCCAACATTCAGGGTAATAATGGATATGCCTGCCACAGATGGGATCACCATTGACTACACCATCAAATGCACTATCCAGGACTTCTTCCAGATCCACATTTGCACGTGGGTACCCAAGTGGCAACCAAACTAACTTCTGGGAAACTTTCATATACTAACTGGGACCCTTCCTGGAACACAAGGACTTTGTTACTAATTTATTCCACTAAGTACTACTTAGTTTCGAAACAACTTTAATGTACTATTCTTTTATGTTTAAAGTCCAACAATACCTGAATCCAGATATCCAGAAAAGCACTTTCACCTATATATCTCTAAATACACACACACAGGTTGTAACAGAGTCATGAAACTCTCCTGTGGGACTACCAGCTTTAAAACCAGTTAGTTGTTACAATGCAGCTAGCCCTTGCACTGAAGAATGCCATCCTGAAAATACCTTCCACCAGATCTTGACATCATTAACCTATTCAGGAAGAACTTCAGTTCATTATTGTGATCTGACTGGTTTTTAGAAATTAGATAATTATTGTCTCCCATCTTATGCACAGTTTTAAAAAAAATGCTGGGTCATTGTTTGCTATATTTTATCATAGGCAGAGTTTAATATGAATATAAAAAGTGTGGTTTTATATTTTGGAGCTCAGCATCCCCCTTTCCCCATACTTACGTTTTTGGGCATGTTAGTTTTGTTTTAGCTTCACCAGTTTTGTGACTAGCCAACACCAACCCTGGTGGCCATTTTGCAAGTGGGCAGGCCAGCCTATATGGAAGTCATTTCCAAGAATGCCTGTGACACTCTCTCATAATTGCACCAGCGATAAAAGGTTGGGGACTCCTAAGGGTTGTTTCTCTATCCCATCTCAACAAACTGAGAATGAACAGATGCTAAGTGATCTTCAAATTTGCTACAATTTAAGTGATAAGAGTTGGTCTGCTTAGTTTTCTTTCACACTAAGGCTAGGAAATTTAACAGAATTAATTTGGGTTTGGGAACAGTCAGCTCAATTGCTTGCATTTAACTATATGACATTAGACTCGGTCATTTCTAGATAATGACCCAGTAGTATCAGGAAAGAATATCCAAAGTTGTGCTATAAGAAGGGAATGAATAAATATTTTTTTTTTCAGAATTAAACTCACTTCCATATTGCAAGCAACACATCTGTCTTATCAGGAGATAATGATTTTACCCCATACTACTTTTACTGGATAAGGTTAGTTTACCTAGTGGGTAAGAATAAGTCTTTTATCTGGCTATGCACATTTTCCAAATGGACAGGTATTACCACACCATTTACCAAGGAAAACCTATCCCTAGATAATTGGACCAGTTCAAAAAAGAAGGCAGGTAAAAGGGGCAGATATTTTTAACAGTTGTTCCTAATAGCAAATGTCTAAATAGAACAAACCTCAATGGCATTTAGCTGAACAGGTTCAAGGTGAAATAAAGTCATCAACACCATTTTTCCTCCTGTTTAAGCTGACTTAACAACTTGTTGAGGGCAAAGTAATGTTAGTTGTAATGTTTATGTTAATGTTAGTCCTCTTGGCTATGAATAAAGTCTGGCTGTGCCTGTTATACGTGACTATCCCGGGTTGGAAGGGCTGTGTGCTTCACAATAGACGATTGAAGGCCTACTTGACTATTGCAGCGCTCACAGGGTGAACTAAGGTCAGCAACAGTCAGACAGAGGGCTACTGAAGGTTTCTCAGCTACTGGAAGTAAGACAACATTCCTCATCACGTCAGCCAAGGCATATCCTCTAAGAACCAGGTCATCTCTCATGTTTGATGCATTCATTTCTTTACTTAGATTTTCTGAACTGTCTGCAAAGTGAAGACATTAGATTATTTCCTTGAAAAGTGAGTGACTGCACAACCGCATCTTCAAATAAAAATTCAGTCTCAGCACTTTTATCTTAGCTTGTTACGAAACTTAAACACAGCAAATAGAGGGATTAAACACTAGAGCTCATCTTTATGCAGCACTATTATAACAGCATCAGTGTGAGATCATGTCCATACCCCTTCCTCCAGTATGAAATACTTCCCATACTTCCCTCAGAACAACATCTGTGTGACATTGTTCGCTCCCCAGACAAATAATTAAACCACATTATAGACTGGGTTTTGTTTACATGTAAAACAATTTCTTCAGTGGCAAATAAGAGGCCTTTCCTGGTCTCCTACATTTGTTTAAAGTACCAACTGTACCACAAGAACATATAAACTATAATTTGCCCTTCAAACAATTCTACAGAGAAGACAATAGTCTCTGAATTCTTCACCTTCATAACAGGACATTGCGCAGATATTTTATTTAACCATACTGAGGAGAAGAAAAGAGAGAGCGAGAGAGAGAGAGGGGGGGGGAGGGAGAGGGAGGAAGAGGAAGAAGACCAAATTGATCCCACTGAGTTGCTATTATGCTATGACTGCCTGCAGTTGCAGAAATACCACATAGGTGGAACTAGGGATTTTTGTTAAGATAAAAAAATGAGATTTTTATCTGACTGAAGTCTTGCATTGCATACATTCAATGCATTTTGAAATGGCTACTTGGACAAATACATTTTGAAATACATATGAATGCAATTTTTTTTAAAGAATTGCAATTCTGAAATGGGGCAGGAGGGAATCATAGGTGAAAACATGCACAGCAACATGAGACTATGATCTATTCATCCCTGATGCTAAGAAGTAATCTTCTTAAAGGCCACTTCCAAATTCATTCTTACATGGATAATGTCCTAATTTGTGTGCTCTAAGGAATGGATCAATATTAAGATATTTCAGTATTAAAACACACTTTGGAATGAATGTTCCAATGAAATTCACATCTTTGTGGTGAGATAAACAAGTTAATCTTAATCATTACAGAATAGCATTTACTTGTATCTTAGAATGCTATCACATCAGACATCACTGACCACCACTGGTTCACACATTGCTTCAAGCCAAATAATTGCATCTATTTATTTAGAGTATCTCATGATATTTCAAAGTGGTGTACAATATAAATAATAAAACTAAGACCCAATATGCACAATGGAAGACAGCAAAGAAATTTCAGATTAAATTTCAATTACAAAAATACACTAAGAACTTACAAGCAAATTAAAATGCTTGCGTAAAAAGGTATGCTTTAACCTAGCAAAGAACATACTGTATATTAAGCATACCTGTTTGGGGTCAGCATTCCAAAGGCAGGGTACCACTACAAAGAAATCACTCTTTCTTGTAATTACATGACTTCTGCCCATTAATGAAGACACTTGAGGCAGGACTTCAGCAGAAGATCTTAAAGTATAAGCAAGCTTTTATGGGATGCTCACTTTCAATTAGTTTGGCTCAAAGCTATTTAAGGGTTTAGTAGGTAAGGCAAGTACCAACTCCTTCAACTAGATTACAAGCAAATAGGCAGCCAGTGGAGAACTTTTAATATTGAAATTATGCAAACTAACATGGCCATATCAGTTAAAAATAGGACAGCCAATTTCTTTCCTAACTGGAGCTTCCAAGTTATCTTCAAGAGCAGACCCCACATAAAATGCATTACAGTAATACAGTCAGGAAGTCAACAGAGTATGGATCATTACGGCCAGATTATCTCACCTTGTTTAGAAAAGTCTTGATTTACAAACCAGTCAGAGCAACCTTCTGAGCCCCTACTGACAAACCCCTGCTTTAGCAGTACACCCAAACTGTGAACTTTTTCTTGCAGAGAAGCACAATCCCATCCAGAATAGGCCAAACACCAGCCCCCTTACCCCTTACCAAAATGGCTCCATTTTGTCAGGATTCACTTTAGTCTATTGGTACTCATCCAGCCATTGGGGTACTTCCCCATTTTTAGTGCAGAGAATTCAACTAGAAGGTTAAAACACACAAATGTTATCCCTTGCCGTGTGCTTGTGGCTGAAGATAATGTCTTTAAAGATTTTCAGAGATCATTACACATCATAGTCTGAGTGCCAATTATATGTAATGGTTTGGTTTTTATATCAGATTTGTTTTTAATTTGGGTGTGTTATCACCAAGGGTTTTGATGATGGTAGCAGCAGAAAAGGTTCTGGCAGTGATTAACTAAGCTGCCCAGAAAAGATAAAGCCAATTAGGCCAAGATAAGCATAGGGGTGACGTAGCTAGAAGAGGAATATTGTCACAAAGTCTGGCTGGAAGAATGAAGGCAACAGAAGACAAACTGGAAACACAGAATAATCAGAGGAAAGGTGCACATTAGACAGGAGTTGCAGAGGTGAGAACGGCTGATTTTTCTATTGATTTGAAATATCCAGCCAAATATTTCCAAACATGCAAGTCTCGGGAATCAAATGTTGTTTTATGATAGATTTCTATTGAGTTACTTTTTTCAATTATCCTGTAGATGGTGTGTGTACACCTTCAATGGACATATACAATTCCTGAAAACATTAGAGAGCAACACACAGCATTTGTAAGAGGAGGGCTGGAGCATCTGCTTTGCATGCAGGTCTCATATTCGATCTGCGGCATCTCCAAGTAGAGCTACATAAAGTGTCTGACTCAGCATAAGGCAGTTTCTTATGTTTCTAAGGTAATTAATTACTTGTTCCAGAATAGAGACAAGAGAGAAAATCATACAATGATTACATCCAATACAAACTAGTCTAACAGTGTTAAATACCCAGAGAGTGAGGGAGGAGAGTATTGAATATATATAGTCCTCCAGTCAGTGCAAGTAGAAGTGTAAGATACCCATTCAGTTATTATTTACAGTATTTACAGAAATATATAACTGGGACACAGCAGTGGCAACAGATGCCCTCCAACCTTCATGTACATAGTCTAGCATCTCGCTAAATGACTCCATGTATGGCTGCAGAAGAGGGACTTCACACATGCAGTTGTACTCACAAGGTACAGCTATTCACCGACACCCAAATGTAGAGAGAACTCTGTTTAAGTCACTCTGGATATGGCTTAAATCACTAAGGGTGCAATCCTATACTTGTTTAGACAGAAAGAAGCCCTTAAATTTGCAGTTTGGCTGTCTGAAGGAATATTGGAAGTTGTAGGACTTGTCTGTCTAAACATACACAGAACTGTGTCCTAAAGAACAGAAACCAACATATTTCCAACTTCAATACTGTGACCATGAACTGTGAAGTTTTACAGGACATAAAGCTTGAATAGACAACTAAGAACAGAGATAGCCTAAGACAGGTTGGAGCTTTCTGACTTCTGCCAGTCCCCAGCAGGCTAGTAAAAACCTTTATAGGCTTTATTTACCAAGCAAAATTAGAATTAGCAGCAACCTTATTGTCATTAACAATCCATGAAGATGGCTGATATTTCATCATTCTTCCACAATGTAAAACTGTTCATAATAGAGTTATTGATGAAAGATTTTACAACAAAGAAAGGCTGTGATGTTAAGACAGACCCCGAGCTAAACATATAAAGTTAGATACACTTACATACTATTGGTCAAGCTAGCATAGTATTCCAGCCTTCCCCAACTTGGTGTCCTCCATGTTTCATATTACTACTCCAAAGATTTCTGTGCAATTTCCATGCAGGTAGGGATGATAGGAACAGGAAGTCCAAGCCACCAGGAGGGCACCAAATTGGGAAAAGCTGGCATATTCCATTAAGCTTTAGCTGTCCAAAGTCTCTGAACTGCCTGAGATCCTTTTAATAGAAAATTTCAGAAAGTACATTCTAGTACATTCTTTGTTTAGTTTTAACACAAGTGACCATTTTGAAATGAACTTGGGGACATTTTGAACTGAACCTGAGATCTTCCACCTGGGGAAAAAATTAGTTCAGCACCCTATCACTGATATAGGACTCTTCCCCATTCAATGAATATCCATTTTTCTTGCAAAGCAGCTTGTAACAGTCTGCTCCCAATCTTATCCCCACAACAAGAACCCTGTGAAGTAAGGCTGAGAATCTGTGACTGGTCCAAAATCACCCAGTTGCTCGATGCTCAAGTGAAGACTGGAACCCAGGTTAACTACTAGACCACACTGGCTCTGGATATATCTTTAGAATAGATTGTTTTAGTTTATAATTATTAAAATGCTTAAGTGCTCATTTTGAACTATGGCAAAGAACATCAAAAGTTCCAGAAACTGCAAGAATATGGAAAGGCTACATTATCCACGAATAACAAAGCATAGTGGTGATATGGTCTTTATCTCACTTCACTAATGAAAAAGATGAAACAATATAGCTACATTAAAAGCATCACTACTTCCTTAAAATTTTACAAATGGTAGTTGGAGAGGGGGACTAGAACAATGGTACAGGGCAAGAGTGAGTAATCTTTTTTGGTTGAGGGAGCACATTGATCCACCACCAAGGCCAAGCCAGCAGGTCAGATTATGTTGGAGGAGCAGCCTCAAACCTCACCCCTTTGCATTACATAATCTGGCCCTGCCCCATTCATTTTCTTCATTCAGTGAGGCATGGAGTTTAGCTGCTATTTTTAAAAGCTGAGAATATCTCAGGCCTCATATCTAGTTTCATCCTCATTGTCTATAGATAGCAATTCACTTTCTGGCATCCCCCCTCAAAAAAAAAAAAATAAAAATGAACTAGTACCTTATTCCAGAGGTACAAACCTTTCCATGATTAGTCTGATTTAATAGCACAGCGTCTTTCTCCTCAGTTACTGTCCCCAACTCATTTCTTCCTACACCAAGTTTGGTCAAATTTAGCCACTCTTCCCTTGAAATGCCAGCCTATGTCTTCTTTGGTGGGGAGAAGAGATTTACTTCTGACCTTGCAAAACTTCAGTCACAGCATAATTTCATTCTTCGGGGCCTGCCTTCCCTTTCTAAAGGGTTCCACAGAAAAAATGCTATTATTATGTGTGGGTGAACTGGTGCAATTGCAGAAATACAACAGGAAAAGTGGGGGAAATGAAACAATGATCTAGTAGTAAGGAAGTATGTGTGCAGTAAAGTTTATACAAAGTTTAAAACCAGGACCACATTGAGCAAAAGCTAAGAGTGTGGAAAAGTAGACTGCTACTGACATGGCCTGTTTAGTCCACAGCAAAACCAATGAGTGTAAAGCACCAAGGACAAGATAGGTAAACCAGAAGTGTATCTTTGTTTTATAGACTGCAGTAACGAGGCTCCTGAAAATTTACCAATGATGCTGAGCCATTTATGCATATATAACTGATGCAGTTCAGGCTTCAGTTAGTAGTGACTCATGCTGTAAATCAAGCTAACAGGTACACCTGATCAACATATGATTAGCAAGGGCGGGCTGCAATCCTACACAAAGTTACTTGGAAGTAATCTCTACTGAACACAGCAAGGCTTTTTTTAAAGTAACTATGCACATGATTTCTCTTACAACAAAGAGAATTCAAATGTTTCCTGGCATTGCAACATCAACAGTCAAAATGTAATCACTTATATGAAGAATGTGGACCAATAATTATAAAGGCTGTCTAAACTTCACAGGCTGGCACTCATTCTTCCAAAAAAGGTTGTGCAGGCTACAGCAAAATGCAAAAGTGATTACTATGCAGTTTAGCACACAGCCTTAAAAGATAAAAGATAATCCCACAAAGCTGAAAGAGAAGCCTTTCCTATAAAACTGCAAATTTCAAAGTTTCAAACTTAAAAATTTTAAGTTTTTAAAAATGGTGCTTCACTTTCTTCACAATGTTGTTTAGTTCTCTAACATCTAACTACAAAACCAGAGGAACAAAACCAATGGCAGGCCTGAATTGTGCAGAAGCAGAAGCTTCAACATGGCTTAATTATGGAACATGGCAAGCATTAACCAGCAACATGGGGGGGGGCGATTTTAACAGTTCAGCTCCAGCTCTTCAAGTCAAGAGCCATACAACACATGGCTATTTACATTACAGGCCATTTATTTTCTGCAATGTCTATATACTCCTATAAAAGATTTTGTCCTGCTGCCATGCTTCCATGACTGACTGCTTTGTCCTTACCTTAGAAAAACTTCATGGGGGGGAGCTTACAGGTAAAGTCATCAGAACATAATAGCTGCAATACACATTACAAAATAGATTTACTACAATAATACTCTTATTTACAAAAACACTACACTCGTGAAAAGGCAAAACTAGTTGGAAATAACCCCATCTGTATGGAAATACACTCACTAAGTAATAACCCCTGAATTTTACCCATTCATCTTTTCTCTGACAGACTTCAGAAAAATAGGGCTGCATTCCTGTGTATACTTAACCTGGGAATAAGTTCCATTGAACACTGCAGTACTTCCAGGTAAACAGTCACAGGTTGTGCTTTAAAGCAACTAGCCATGCATAATTGGTAACCCTAAAAATACACATACAGGGTGCAATCCTATGCATGTTTAGAGAGAGAAAAAATCATACCCATTCAACAGCCAGCATGGTAGGATGGGTAATGTTGAGAGTTATAGAACTTTTTTCTGTATAAACATGCATGAGATTGTACCTTCAGTAAGTTAGGCAAAACAGCAACATAGCATAGATTTACATCTAGCTGCTCACTGACACCAGCAAAACACACAAAACATTGTTCATACAGATTACTGTCTGGATGTGCATGGCAGGGGATGGAAAAATGATAGAACTGCAAAAACAAGCCAATGCTGATGGGAAGAGATCTAATCCCATTGTATGCCGCATGGAATTCTGTAATATCTTTTAGAAAAGATACCAACCTGAAAATCTAAATATTTTTTGCCATATAGAGCAGAGGTTCCATGTAAAAAAACACCCACACATTACAGTTTGGGTGACTCAAACATAGTTACCAGGGAAAGCAAGGAACAACTGTAATAAATCACTTGAAGTATTTTGAAAGTAGCCTGACTGTTATTTAAAAGTGTCAATCAAAAACAATCTAAAAAAAGAGGGAACACAGAACTACTAATTCCAGAATTTTCTGTATACTGCAGACCTCACAGCCACCAGATCTGGTCAAAGATCTGGTACCTGCCTCTGGTACCACCTACCCTAGTGAAAGAAGAGCTTGAAAGCTTGCCCATTTTTGTTATTCTAATAAAACTAGTAACTCATTTTTAGACTTTTGAACTTTGGGATGTTTTGCTCATGTGCTAACACAGCTATCATTTTTCATTTTCTCATAAAGAAGTACAGTTTAACCGTCCAGTCACACTTGTGCCAATTCAGCACAACTGTTTCAATAAGAATGTTTTCTCCATGTGGCATGAATGGCCAGCACTCTTATGGTTCAAAAAGTCACCAAAAGACAGCACTGTAAACAAGGGAAGGACTTTGATGTGAAAAGGTTTCACTTCCCCCAGTCCAAAGTATACCATTTTGAAATGCAGCTGACCTCACACAAGAAAAAGACAAAACTTTGCTCCCAATACATACATGCCCTTTTCCAAGGAAAAGAGATATGAAGCACTCAAGGAGCTATGTCAGTTCATTCAGCACTAATGGATATTCAAGCAGCCCTAAGCATTTATTAACACTATGACATGCACACCATGCACAGCATCAATTACATCCTTGTACACTGCATTAATTGATCCACTAATTTTAGATTAAAGTTGTATTAATGTATATTGTTCATCACTTGGCACACCAGTGTCCAAAAACCACCACAGATAGAACTTTTATCACTTCACATTATTTCAAAAAATTTTCATTGGAGGCAGCTCACACACACTGAGCTGTAAATCATCAAGTAATGAAACTATTAAGCTTGCTTTCCCCCACCTGGTGTTCTCCAAATCTTTAGATTACTACTGCCAGAATTCCTGACCATTAGCCATGCTGGCTGCAGCTGAGAGAAACTAAAGTCCAAATGTGAAGGACAACAGGTTGAGGAAAGTTGCATTAACTGATAAGCAGGATATGTAAAACAACAGAATCTGAACTTCACACATAAGCATGCACTGAAAATGTAGACAGGTACAATAGACTATTATTTTACAACAGACTATCTTCTTATTTTAGTATTTTTCCCAAATAGTTTTCTAATACCCATTTTTTTAAATAGTATTTTTATCTCGTGTTGTGAGCCACCCAGAGGTGTTGTGGCACAATTGGGCGGCATACAAATGTTTTAAATAAATAAATAAATAAATAAAGGTTAAATATTTTGCATATACACTGTGAACCATTTTGAAGACAATTGATAAAACCATCAAGTATCTGCTGGAAACACCTTCTATTTGGAATAACAGTTATCTCAGCACCAAGATGCATGTGCACAACACCGAAGAAGTAAGATACCCTCTGACCTTTCAAATGCACGCACGCACGCACGAGCACACTGGCACACAAAGCAAGCCATGTGCACAAACTACACGTAGTGAGCCGGATCCATGCTTAAGATGAACATTTGTTAATCCTTCTCACCCATAAAGCTCAAAACCCCCTAAGTCCTCCCATGATTTCTTTAAACTTCTCGCCCCCAACCCGCCCAAAATAAGGTAAATTAAAGATGCAAGCATAAAAGCGAAACGACTCAAGCCCAAGTATCTAAGAGCAGCGAGGGAGCATCCATAATGAAATCCACCCCCGCGCACGCACACATCAAGGCAGACCGCCCACCTTGGCCCCTTAGCTTCCACGCTTACTGCCCCCCTCCTAGTATCCTAATATTCGTGAGTGGGGAAGCCTCCACTCACCCCATGCCAAACCCTTCATTAACCACGTACACGGCTTCCATTCGTCCGCTTCCCACCATCTTCCCCTCATGGTTCCCCCCGGGACTAAAGTTCCTCAGCACCACACATCCATAGACGACCCCTCAGTGGGAGATATCCACCCACGGTTTCCCCCGCCCTTCCCGTTCTGCCCCATTTTATACCGCCACGTGGAGCGCCGCGAATTCCTCTGCAAGCGCGTGGGTGCCTAGGCAGACGTTGTGAGGGAGCGCTGAAAAGACGACCCAACTGCTCCGGCCTTACAGGCAAAACCGCACCTGTCGCATGCAACGAGCCAAACCCAACGCACTTTTTCTCTCGCTTTTTCTCCTGGACCCCCACTCCTCTCTAGCTCGCCTACCTTCCTTTCAGACACTCGCAGTCGACTCCGACCCGCTTCCTCCCCCTCACGCACTATAACGGGACAGAGGGAGGAGCTGAAGCCGGGAAGGGGCGGGCTTTCTTGCGAAGAGTTGGTGGACCAGCGAGCATCCCCTCCCCTGCCCGAAGAAACAGCGGGTGCTCCCATTGGCGGGAGAGAGCGAACAAGAGCGTGGCGAGGGCTTCTTTGTGGCGGGCACCCTTTCGGAGCGCCGGCGGGAATCAAAGGCAGAGGGTGCCTTGCGCACGTATGGCGCGAAGAGCCCAGCATTCCCCAGCCTGGAGCAGAAGGGACGCCAGCGGGAGGGAGGGAGGGAGGGAGGGGAGGTGATGCTCCTCTCTACGCCCGCGTCTGTCTCATTTCTCTTTGTGGCCACTGTGGCCCTGCTCAGGCCGTCTAGTGGCAAAGCAGTCTTTTTATTTTTCCCGAAAAAGAGGTCCCAAACCTCCAGCCTCTCCTACTTTCGTAGGTGACTTGGCGTCCCCAGGCACCCGACAGATGGACGGGTACTGAGGGGCAAAAATGGTAAGCTACTTCGTATATTTAGGGACTCACACAGAGAGAGTTTATCCTTTTCCAGGAGTCAGTTTTAGAGCTGAAAACGTTTTCTGGGATAAGCCTAGACTCAAATTACCTTTCCTCTCCTCTTTCTTGGCCTTTGAAACTCCGTAATGAGGGTTTCCCCCACTCCGTTCGTGAATGCACGCCTTAGCTCAGACCTGACCGATTCCTGATTCCGGTAGTCTTAATTCCTCGTAACATGTGGTCCCTCTGCACTCATTATCTATGCTCCCTGAAAACACGGAATCTTTCTTATAGTGAAGACGTGGAGCATAAGATACTTCTGCATTTCTGAGAGACCGGAATCAAATGTGCATCTTCTTTTTCCTGCTGCAGCACACTTTGCAATTAAGTGCACAGGGTGTATATATATCTCCTTAAACTAAGTGGGGGAAAGCATAGTTTAAAATAATTTTATCTGTTGTTGCAATAAATGCAATAATAATAAAAGATAAATACTAAAAAGATATATACAATAGGTCAGAGCTACAGTAGCAGTACTTAGAACCAGCACTACTTAGAAGTTTCATTGAAATAAATGAAACTTCAGTTAGGCTTTAACGTAACTGCATTGATTTCATTTCGTCTGCTCTAATGTTGACTGTCTGGATGGAAACCAGTATAGAAACAGGCAAGATAGATCTCTGTAAGTCTAAGGATTAAAAACAGTTTTTTCAAAAATGAGCATGAGTAGCTATGCCAGAGACCACTCTGGATAAAAACTTTTGTTCTGGAAGCTTGTGACCTATGGCTTCCATCTTGAAGTTTTCTCACCCCTAGGTTAGGAAAATTTGTAATGGGGGAGGAAGTGTGGGCTTTTGTGGGCAGCCTGCTTGTTCACTATATGTGAAAGAAGGCATGGAATGAGTTGAATTATGTCATCTTGGTATTCCTACCATCATTATTGATGTCTTTCATGTATGGCTAATGTTGGGTTTTTATCATTATCCTGATATGGTAGGTGATGGTGAGGTTGCCAAGAAGTTTGTGGATTTGCTTTGTTCCTTTATAAGCTCTTCTGTCTCTTGCTATTATTTTGAGTTTTTTGCTGGGAGAAGCATTGCATCCCAATCATTTTACACTGATCATGTTATTATAATTTGCATAACACATAAGAGTAGCTGCTATATCTATAATATTTTTATTTTTATTTATTTATTAAAACATTTTTATGCCGCCCCATTCGCTGAAGCCTATAAATAATATAGGATTGGCCTGCCTGATTTTAACATTTATATTAAAAGTCTACCAAAAAGATTACAATTTTCTAATTTTAACTTTAGTTTAAACATTGCCGCAAGCTTTCAAGCATACATACAAGGTGTTTTTCACACCCATAATCCACATTTGGTTAATACCCTTCTTAAACTGAGTAACGTATGTTATATCTGGGACTACTAAATATTTTAAAGCCTGTTGTTTGAAATACAAGAGGTCCCTGAGTTACAGACGCCTGAATTACAAATAACCCAAATGAACTGCCATACAGCTTATTTTAAAACATTTACTATGGAAAATTGTTATCACTATAGAGAGAGAGAGAAGGTGAAAGGGTAGAGAGGGAGGCCTCCAAAGCATGCCTTCCTGTCACATCCATCTAGAGAGGAAAATCTCTCCAGAACTTTCTTGCTGCAAAGAGGAGGGACTAGTGAATTTGGGTGGAAGGCCGGAGCTAAAGATATTCATGGTTTTTCTGCTTTTATGGAGGTCCTGCACCCCTAGTCTTTGCAAATGTGGAGTTAGCCAACTATACGTGATCTGACTTATATACAAATATGACTTGACTTGTCCTTTCCTCAGGAACAGAACTTGGGGACTGCCTGTATTGCAACAAATTTAAATATAACAAGCACCGTTCCTGTCAAAGATACCATGAGAAGAGAAAAAAATGGCATCAAAGTGAGTTGAAACACCCTAAAGCTTGCTTTTAATTTTATCATTTCTCAGACAGTTAAAAACAGTTAATAAGGGTCACAAAATCTAACACATCAAGAGTAGACAACATGAGACTCATTGGTACAAAAGCACTCCCAAATTTCTTGGTGCCCAACAAGGTACCCTATGCCCCATATCTTAAAAAAAAAAAATCTTACCTGCAGCTGGGATTGCTGTGAAAAAGGTTTTTGTTGGTGTTGAAAACTGTAGGTTCCAAGAAATGACTTAGTGTGCTGAAGCTCATATTCCATTTTGTATTTAGTCATTTGAGCAGGTCATTTCTCATTTGCTACACATCTTGTGGCACCCATTTTGTGGTGACACCCACAAATGGTCAAATATGAATGATTTCTTAAAATCATTATAATAATGCTTACAATTAATATAAAAAGAGGTTAACACAATACAATAAAAATACATTAAAGACAGAAGTTCATAAACAGTACAATTTGCCACTCTGCATAGAGACTATAAATTAGTTCAAAATTTAGCTTTTGAAAGGGCAAAATCTACCATTGTAGATTGGAAGATGTGAACAAAAAAAAATCTCAACAATTTTCAAATACTAAACTCAGATGCAGCAAGCTAGCTTGCATGCTCACAAACACGTGTATTTGCATACACATACAATGATTGTCATCCTATCTTCTGTAACCTGTGTTAGAAGCTATCCTATATGCAGTAATTTACCACACAATCCAAGCACTAAAATTAACTATTGTTATTGTATATCATATAAATTAGTTTTGCTCTAGTACTGAGGTTATATATATTGTCTTTGCTGCTCCAGTTGTAAGGTTACATTACACATTTTACCCTATAATAGATCAATTTTTAAACTTTTCATCCACCTAATGAACAAGTACATTTACTGACATGAAAATCACAGGTCACATTACTCAATGATTCATACTCACAGGTAAGCATTATTGATGTAAAAAGTTTAATGTAAATGTGTTTTTGACATGCATAATTGTCAAATTGTCATAATTGTCAAAGGGCAGTTACCGTGTGCTTTCTTTTCATTTGAGATTTACTTGTCATTGCAATCCAAAATTAGTTGAAACAGATTGATTTTGCGGAGGGATAAATGTTTAATATCAAATTATTCGTAATATCAGGAGAATACAACAGAAAAAGTAGTCAAGTGCTGTTGCTAAACAGATGGGAAATAGATCTTCTGCCACATCAAAAGAAAAAGTCATCTTCCACAGCAGGCATGATCATTCAAGGTACGTTTCATAAGTGTTAAGGCACTACATGATGTTGAGAAGTGAAAACAGGTCATTGTACATTGGTCAGTAACACAATTATTCTTATCCAGGGATTTGGAACTATTCCATTCATCCTCCACTCTTACAATTACATTAAATGTAGATGTAAAAACTGGTGGGTTGACTTAAGTTTTCTCTAAATGATTTTATATCCATTTAAACCTTTTAATGTATCTTTTATTGTTCTCAATATTGATTTGAAAAACCTCCAACTTCATCTTTTTCTAATCCCTTTCTGCTGGTTTGTGCTAGTTATGGGATCAAAAAAAGTCCATCAGGATCAGGCAATCAGATAATTATAATATCAAATGTAATAGGAACAGCTGACAATATAAATCCAGATTCATGTGCCAAAAACCTAATGCTACTATTTGTTACTAAATATCTAGTGGTGAGTCAAATTATGAAAAAAGGATGTTGGGGTTAGATTTAAGTTACAGGGCACCTGGGCTTTTCCACACAGTAGTATTCTAACAATCAGTGCTAATTTAGTATTAAGTAGAGAAGTTGTGCACTCCATTATGACTTATTGATATTCCTGGTTTAAGGGCACAATTCTGTTGTGATACCTGTGAGTCTCTGAAATCAGAGGCTTAGGGTATTCTATGCAGAGTAGAAGCAACAGCAGAGGCATTTCTTGCTTCCCCATTTTCCGGCCCTGCATTTTCCACAAGACAGACTTTTTGCCCATCTAGCTGGGGAAAGGAAGGAAGCTGGAGGATCTGCCTCATCTGATACCACATATATAGACCTTTCCAGTCCCCTCCCTGACCTGTCCCTTGAAACACAACCTTTAAATGCACTGTTTTCTCAACCTCAGAAAGAAGCTAGTGCCATTTTTTCCATGCCAAAGGGAAGGAAGATCAGGATTGGAACTTTAATTTGTAGCTCCAGGAGTACACAGTTATCACCAGCCTAGATTCCTAGAATCTGAACTATTTTGTTGCCCCCAGGAGGTGTCTAGGATTGCTCCCTAACTCACTCTATGTCCCTGCTTTGCTTTGCTTTTGCACTTTATTTAAACAAACAAAGCTAATTTGCAACATTTGCCATTCTTCATTTAAGTAAGATAGCAAAGAAACATGTAGCACCTTAAAAACTAATTTTCATTTTGGCATAAAGCTTTTATGTTCACTGATCACTTCATCAGTGTCCATGAAAGTATACCCCAAAATAAACTTTCTGGAAATTGTGTTAGATTATGTAAAACAAATAAAGAACATAGCCAGTGTATACACAACCTAATGATATCTGCACACAGACAGAAACCCATTTGGCTTTTTATAAAATCTGTATTAAAGAATGGAACAATTAGTACTGAAATTTATTTATTTATTTATTTATTTATTAAAACATTTTTATGCTACCAGTATTTGGGGTGAAAACTATTGCCAATATATGCATCCCAGAATTTGCATATCCACATAGTGCTGTAATTAGGTCTGGACTTTAGGGTTGAGTTTCAGTGTGCCACAGCCCAGGGACCCCCAGACTATCACCAGAAAGAACCAGTTGATAGGACAGTGGCAAACTATCCCATGTCAACACCTGATGCCAGCATGTACACGCCAGGGCTAATGTTACGATAGCATCTTTTCCACTTATTTTTTAAAAATACTTTATAGTTGGGGTCTCTGGCCAGGCACATGCATAGTGCAGATGCTCATTTTGTTAGTTTTACTTTAAGATATAAACAAAATTCAGAACAAAATGGTGCACATTCATAAATATGTATCAGAGCAGCATGCTATTCCTGTAACAATATGGTGCTATGGTTTCAGTGAATCAGGTGCATGGGAACACAAACCAGTTTCCTCAGATTATAATTTCTTCAATTGAAAATGAAAGACGTCATTCCTGCCTCTTGTGTAAATTGTTTTGATCCTTAAACATACAAAAAATGGTCAAGAGCTTGGCTGTAGATTTAATTTTAATCCCTTAAGGATTATTTTTCTTTGAAGCATCTTTGTCAAGATAGTTGCCAGCAAAGATGTGCCTTAAAGGACCTACTATGGCAGTCTTAATTAAATTTTATCTACCAGACATTACATAAATTCCATATTGTGCATCAGGTAATCCTTCTGCTCCCATAACAGAGTGGAGGAGGTTGTAGACTAATTTACTTGTTATACATCTGGCAAAGATTTTGTCATCCTTATAATTCATTTTAATATCCAACAGAGTTAGCAGGTATTAAAAAATATGGTATGTACCATCTCCTAAGAAGCACTTTGAAATTCATATGGCAATTGTATATGCCATGAATAAAGTGATGGTATCTGCCACATAACTCTCAATAGTGGAGAACAAATGGGTATTCTTAAATATGCAATAGACACCAAGTGTTCCCAGGCATATACAGTGGTACCTTGGCCCACAAACGCCTCAGTTCACGACCAAATAGGGTCGCAAACAGAAACTTCCGAAATAATTGCCTCAGGCCGCCTCAGGTGACGACCACAATCATGCCCGTCTTCCCTGCACAATCGCGATCGCGGCCACCCCCCACCCCGAGTGTGAGCGCAATCACACCCATCTTCCCTGCATGTGCATGATCACGATCATGGCCATCTTGCCCTCCCCCCAAGCACGATCACTGTTGCACGATTATCATTTGGACTCTTTCTCCAAACAATACCCCCCCACCTAGGTTAGTGTTCTTCACTGTACTGTACTTTGTTACTTTGTTTCAATTTTTTGTGATAAATATCTACAGAACAGATTCACCTTATTTACATTGAACCTTATGGGGGAATTTGACTTGGCTCGCAAACAAGTCAGGTCACGACCAGAGTCGTGGAATAGATTAAGTTCGTGAGCTGAGGTACCACTGTAAACTGAATGTTTAGGAATGTTTAGAAGCATCTGCCCTTAACATTTTGCATGTTTACTGCAGTGAACACTGAGATAGCCACAGAAAGCTCAATTGCTACATTACCTTGGGCATCTTTGGATGGGAATGTATTATATAAATTTACTAAAACAAAAATGGGGGGGGGACCCACCCCTCAAGATGTTGTGAGCACAAAATGAAGAGAGCAAATAACTATGCACATTGCCCCAAACAAGTTATATGAAAAAAGGAATAAATATCTGAAATTAATAGATTGTAAAGTCAGCCAGAAAAAAGCCAAATGGCAGAAATGTGTTCCTCTACTATTTTTATTTTTATTTTGTTGTATTAATTTGTTGTAAACTGTCCCAAGACATCTGTGAGGGGACAGTATAGAAAAGTTTTAAATAAATAAGAGAACTAACCATGTTACTGTGCCTTGAAAGGTAGTTGTAAAGGAGGACAACAGCTGCAATTAAAGTTAATATTTAAATACCTTGCCTGCACATAGGTGAAAACTTCAAACCCTGCAATTTTTCACTTTCTCAGAAGAACAATACATTGATTTTATCGAACCATAGACACAAAAAAGTTCTAGACTAATAATTACTTTGACTCAAGCCAAGGCTTCCTTTTTTATTATCTCCTGTGAGTTACTTAAAGGAAACAGTGCAGAAATGCAGAACTTGATTATACCTGATTTTTGGTGGCAGCATGTCTTCATCCCAGTCTAAAATGTATAAACAAAGAGAAAAGTTCATAAACTTTCATAGTCAAGCTTTTGTGTGTGGGGACAATATGGTCTGTTTATGTATTTAGCATCAGAGCACATTGAAGCATCTTATGCCAGCAAAGAAATAAACTGATCAATATAATTTTTCCCATTCATGATGGAAATGTGGACTAGGATGACAATGAGATATTACTTCCAATAAAACCCTAACTCTCCTGCACCAGGTCCATCCTCTCCAAAACCAGTCCCTTCTCCATCATCATCCAGTTATTGTCAGGCTCAATGTTAGCTCAAGAAATGTTAATCTTTAATAATCTTTTTGCTATATTTCTATCTAAACTGTTTTAAGATACACATACAGATTCTCTCTTTTCAGTACCTGTACTTTATTGATGATGATGATGATGATGATGATGATGATGATGATGATGATGATTTGTGTTTAAGATGTTTTAGTGTATATGAAAGTGTTTAAGTGCTTTGTGTGTTTTTTATAGACGTGATCCAATTTACATAGAAATTTAACTTAAGGACATTCTCAGGAATGGATCTTTTCCATAAACTGGGCACTACCTGTATATAATATATACAACTATTTAGATTATATAGACCTATAGCCTAAATAACCTATACCCTAAATAATCTGAACTCAGTTGTAGTAAAGCCATACATTGCATCAAAAGTTATCCTGCAAAAATGCATTTCAGTGTAAAATGCAGTTTCCCAATAAAACAACCACCCATGAATATTCTATTTTTAACTGTTAATGTTCTATGTTATGTTCAATGTTTCTGTGTTCAGAAATTAGTATAATAAACTGCATAGGACACCATCCAGAGTGGCTGCCCATAACCTCCTGTACTTGGAGATCACAGGCTTCCAATGGAAGGTGGGAGAAATACAGAAGCTTGGATTGCCTCTGAACTGCTGTTTCCCTCCAGAACATATTAATTGCCATTTTCCCTGCTGCTCAGTGAAGGGAAGACAGTGAAACACTGCTGGGCTTCTACAAAGGATGGCAGTGACTCTCTTCCACCCTCCCGCCTGCAACCCACATCCATGCTGCATTGGTTCTGCGGGCAGTCTTCTATCTTTGGAGCCCAGCTGGCATGGAAAGAACAATGACATTGCTGCCTTAATTTATTAAACTAGATTAGTTAATAAATAATTAGTTTATTATTTGATTAGAGAGTCATGGTGGATACTTTGGGCTGTTTTTTATTTATTCATTAGATGATAAAGGATCAACTTGCTGGTAGGGTAATAAACTTGCTTGATTGTTCAGAAATCCATTATCAGAATAAAATGTTCCAATATTCCAAAACCTCAAATCTTTTATTGGTAGTTAATGTTCATCACCTCTTTCCCAAGGGCTGTTAGTTAATCATAGCTAAAGGCCCAGGTCCTTTTTCTATTATGTTTTCTACCTGCTGTCAGTTCCACAAACATTTCCTTGTTCAAGGGGAAGCCAGTCCTTCCTGAGATCTTATCACAAAATGCCCCTAAGTTTCTGTGTCCACATACTGATGTCTCCAGCTTTTATTTTATCAGGTACCTAGGAGTTGTCAGTTAGACACAAAACAGGCTTTCTGTTCCTTCAGGCAGAAAAGATTTAATATTTACTGGACAGTAAATTCATAATTTAAATTCTTTACACATAGGTGTGACAACTTAATCATAGGATGGAAGAAAAAGATGTACGTGAGAAACTGCAGGTTTATTAAACCTTAAGGAATTTCTTTTCTCTTGGGAACTACAGATTTCTGTGCCACAGTTCTCAGCAAAGGAAAGCATTCCTTAAAAATTGCAATTGCTTTTTGCCCCTATATCTTTTTCAGATATAGATTAAGCATCCCTTTGCAAAAGGGGATGGATGTTTGGGTGAGGGAGAAAGAATTTGTCCTTGTTGGTGAGGAAACTAAGCCAATACTGCCTTGTTCCAATCAAGTTGTGTATTTTTATTGGTTGAGACAAATGCCAGCAAGGATGTGCATTTGGATTGATAATGTAGAATGGATAGACTAAATTAATGTCCAGATGCAGATAATATCCATTCATACTGTCCTACTTTCAATGTGATACCAGCTAGTCATGTGTAAGTACGGAGTTGTACATAGCTACAGCTGACTTGGGTAGAAAGTCTTAACACATATTGCTAGCTAGCATGAAGTGAAACTTACTATCAAGATGACTATTTACTATCCACCACTCTCATCAGGCACAATGAAATTGATAAACTGCAGCTATCCATCAAATAACATCTGACTTTTTAAAATTGCAAAGGTCTGATTTTTTAAAATCCTAATTGGTTATTGCAGGGATAAACTCAATGTTGTTCACAGTCCAGTGGGACAATTTACAAGGATCTGCTGTCTATTAAAATATTTATGTAGATGCCTGTTAAAAAACATTTTGGTGAGTAGGTAGAATTGGTTTTATCTTGGTATTTTATTTATTTTATTGGTGCTACAACCATGTTAAAGAATTTTTAGTTAACCAGACACTTTATAGGTCATAACCAACACCTTGAATTTAAAAATGAAATTATAATGAAGATTATAAAAATGAACATTCTCATAATAATATAACATTAAGATAATCAAATTTAAAAGAATCCAATGTGTAAAATCCAATGGCTTGCGTCCTGGGTATCTAAAGGAACACTTGCGTCCATATATGCCCTCCCGCCCCTTGAGGTCAGCAACAGATGCCCTTCTCCGGGAACCCTCTGTGAATGATATTAGGAGGGTGAGTACCCGGAGGAGGGCTTTCTCTGCGGTGGCACCTCACCTATGGAATGCGCTCCTCAGAGGGGTCTCCCTGGTGCCATCGTTATTTGTTTTTCGGCGCCAGGCTAAGACCTTTTTATTTAAAACTTATTTTAAGTGTTAATTTATTGGTTATTTGTAGGATTTTAAATTTTTTAAGCCGAGATGCACCGGGTTTTAATATTTTTACTGTATAATTTTGTTCTTGTTGTGAGCCGCCCCGAGACTTTGTTGCGATGGGGGCGGCATAAAAATGTTTTAAATAAATAAATAAATTGTAGTGTTTTTATTCATTGTTGTATTGATTTGTATTATTGTCACTTTAATGTAACTGTAATTATACTGTAAGCTGCCCAGAGACCTTCACAGCTAATAGGTATGGTATATAAATGCAACAAATAAATAATAAATAGGAAGAAAAGTAGTTATCAAATTACAGTGGTACCTTGGCTCACGAACTTAATCCATTCCAGGACTCTGGTCATGACCCAAATTAGTCGTGAGCCAAGTTAAATTTCTCCATAAGGTTCAATGTAAATAAGGTTAATCCGTTCTGTAACCATCAGAAAAATGGTTAAATCAGAAAAATGTGAAGCAAAGTGACAAAGAACAACAAAGATCACAGCCATCTCCCCCTCCCCACCCCAAGCACAAGCATGGCCATCTCCCCCCACAGCACGACCGAGATCGCGCCTGTCATCCCTGCACATGCCCGTCATCCCGGCGCATGGGGAGGGGAGATGGGTGCAATCACAGGCGCACTAGGGGGGAGAGAGATGGGCACGAATGGGGCACACTGAGGGAGGGAGAGACGGGCAGGATCTTGGACATCTACCCTGCCCCCAGCACAATCACAGTCATCTCCCCACTCAGGGGGGTGATAGCTGAGATTGCGCCTGTCTTTCCTGCAGGAGTGCGCCCATGGTCACGCACGTCTTCCCTGCACAAACGCAACTGCAATCGTAGCCATCTCCCCACTCGGGGGGGCGGGGGAGATGGTTACAATCTTGGTCCCCACCCAATGCGGAGTTCACGACCCACGTCAAAATTTTCATGAAATTTCTGTTCGTGACCCAATTTGGTCATGAACCAAGGTGTTCGTGAGCCAAGGTACCACTGTACTGTAATAAATTAGCTGTCACAAAGATAGCCTTCATGTCCCAGGAATATATAGTAACCCTCAATTAATATATAAGCCTATGATTCAAGTTAAAATGTTTTAAATATTTGTTAAGTTGAAATAAGTAATTGATGGTAGAATCATGCCCTAAAATTATCTTCTTTTTTACAGCTGGATACTTTAGATTATGTAACACGCAGGATCTGTTTGCATATTGTCTGTTTCCCATGCAACAAAATATATACATGCCAAAAAGAGAATATGCACTATTTACAAACACATACTTTGTAAATACTTTAAGTAGGTGTTTCATATGGGTACATGCTTCAGGACATGACACATTATATTGATCGCTAGAAACATGCATCCTTAATAGAAGGCACATGTCCTTTAAAAAACACACCAAATTAAAAGAAATAGATGATGCCTTGACCAAATCCAGCCAATCAAAGCTGAGTCTTCTATCTATAACACCTGAGTACAAATATCATGCATAATTCATTACATCAAACCAGCATGTGTTGTTTCTCATTTCCTAAAATATCCATGAATGCACAGCATTTAATATGATTTCAAAGACACTAATGTTGTTCCATGTAGGACTCAGGAAATTTGACTGTGAGCAACAGTATCTGGATAGAATATTATTTCAGAATCCCATGTGTGCTGCCCCTGAAAAACACCTAATTGGTAGTGGTCATAGTAGTAACATCATGTTCCAAATTACTTAACTGTAGGTTGCATGGAATATCTACTTTACTGCATTCAGATAGGTTCTTTGTGATCCATTGGTTTTTCCAAAGACATCTGTTCCTGCTATGACATCAAAATAGCAGGAGGACCCACTGCTATTATTAGTAACTGCTCCTGTTGTTTTTGTTGTTAAAAATTGGCAATATGTAATGGAAATTCACATATCTATTCCAAATGCCACAGCTTTATTCACTACCTTCTTCCCTGATGGTGTACAAAGGAACTGGCATTCTACCTAAGACTGTGTGATCTTGCCAACTCTAGCTTCCCTCACATAAGCATGTCATGTTTTCATTCCTTTCTCCCTAAAATAAGGACACAGGCCACATGTGTTGCTACTAGCATCTTGATACTGGCAGAGTGTTACCTAATATCTGAGAGCCTGACATGACCATTCCTTTCATATGGATGCAGCTCACATTGTTCCCAGGGAAAAATATGTGTGTAACATATTGTGTCTGAAGTGAAAATCAATGCACAAATTATAGTTGAAAGATCTGTTGCTAGAAACCAGCAGGAATTATCACTATCATTGAAGGTTCCTTTGTAAGGAACCCAAGGCATCTTAACATGATACTCCTCTATATTTTTCTTCATAAGGGCCATAAGCAGCTTCAGCTGAGAGTTTTGACTGGGCCAAGGCTTCAAGGCCAGCTGGGACCAGAACCCAGATTTCCAAGATCCTAGTTCATTGCTCTACATTTATATGACATGTAGCCCTCAACAACCTTCTCTAAAACCATGGTGTGTTTCTTTTTCCAAAAATTCTGCCCATGTTTTCCACATTTATTCATCAATGAGATTGCTTCCAAGAGCATTTCCAAAGTGATAAATATTACTTTGGAATTGCCTATCATTCTAAATCCTGGAACAAGAGTTTTATGATTGGCTTGTAGCATTTGGGCAGAGTGTCACATATATAGGGAGTATAGCCAAGGGGCATTTCAACTTTCCCTGTGAGCAGCAGCCATGCATGAGAACTAGCTGTGGATTTTCAGCTGGGAAAAGTGGAGCTAGCAGCTGGGGGGCATGCATGATTGACAGCCAGTAACTGGCTGAGCAAATAACCAATTATTGTGCCTGAATGAGAATCATTGCTTCCCTTTGGGGCATTATGTGTTGGGAAATGCAACAATGATTTCCTTAGTGGAAATCAGCTAGGCACAAAATTTAAGCAAAGTATTGGACTGTCTTTTGAAAATGTCATTCTCTTTAGTTCTTAAAATATGGTCAGAGGTAGCAGATGGAAAGTTTCTTAATCATCTGTCCTTGCTTTGATAGCAAATTGAGAGTACTGTCTATGAAAAGTCACTATGCATTCAGAATTGTTCTTACTTCTTACAGCAATCTTTTCTCAAAAATCTATCCAGTATGGGAAAACCTGGCCTCTCAGTTTTTGAGATAACTATTTCAAGCAAGAGGCTATAGAAGGATATGTGTAGGTATTGATTGCACAGATCTCAAATTGCATTTGTTAACAGTGAGGTCTCATCATTCTTTGATGATGCTGTGTAAATCAACTAATTCAAATTTCAATTGTAATTCTTTAGTCTACCTAGCACGATCAAAATTCAGATTTGAACAGATGTCATAGTATATTGGATCCCACTAAAAGTGTGTGTGTGAAGTTTAATCTCTGGTTAACTGACCCCTTTCCTGATTTTCTTATTTAAAGTATTTCTACCTCCTGTCCTTTTGTAAGCCTTTTTATATCCTTCTCCCTTGATTTAAGATTATAAGAAAATAAAAGAAAGGTATCATCATGAGACATGGAAGTAACCGCTTGCAAGTCCACCAAAAGCATGATGTAAAAAGGGTAGTGGAGTGGACAACTGCAGATCATGGAAATGATATGGTATACTGAGTACAATATTGTACTAAGATGGAAAAGGCCAGGGCTAAGATTTCTAGTTAGCTTAGCTGAATAAATTATTAGAGTAAGGAGGCCACAGACCCCAATCTGTTATCTCAGAAAGCACACTAGCTAATTCAGAATCCCAGTTTTCAAGAAACCCTTGTAAAACTCAATATATTTAACAAAATGGTCAGCAAAATTCTATCCAAACATTTTCTGAGAAATGAACCTGTTGCCACTTTTCTATGTGTTTAGCCAATAAGTGAACTCACAGCTATGACTGATATGTAGCTAATGCATAGCCCATAGATAGAAGTGTAGTGACCACATATCTGCAGAAGAGACTTTCTGTTTCATTGTGTATATGTGTTTAAGGCTTTTATAGACCGTTCACCTACTGGTATCTTGGGTTGGTTTACAACAAAGCAATAGGGCACAGCATCCAATAATTCAATATTATAGAAACCACATTAAAACCAATTAAACATTAAAATAATGGAAAAATTTAAAAGGTTTTCACCTGGTACCAAAAAGGAAAAAAAAGGAAAGGAAAAAAATCAAACCTTTCTGGGGGGGTGTTTTCTACAGATGGCTTCATTAAAGTAAAACAGTCTTCAGTCTTTTTCAGTGGTCAGAGTAGAAAGTCTTGGATATCTGTTCCCTATGGCATGCACCTGTTCTTTTTTGTATTTATTTGCAACATTTGTATGTTTCTCCATATCTATACAAATTCAAGAGATTTGAACAATAATCCAAACAATATAAAACGAATAAAACTCAGTATTAAAAACAATATCAGTTAAAACAATGACTGGGCAGCTAAGGAAGGCTTCCTAAAATAACAATATTTTCAGGCGGCTCCAGAAACAACACAACATTGGTGCCTGCTTGACCTCCAGACAGAACACGCAGAGATAGAGCTGCCACAATAAAGACAGAATGATACCAGGGCGATCCTGATAAACTTGAACACTAGGCTGAAAGCAGCAGAATGAGATTCAGTAAGGACAAGTGCCATGTCCTCCACCAAGAAAACCAATCCAAATGCATTGATACAAGATGGGGAATATGTGGCTCAACAGAACTGAAAAAGAAAAAGACCTCGGAGTAATTGTAAACAATAGGCTAAGTAGGAGCCAACAATACAATGCAGCTGCCCAAAGGGCAAATGCTATTTTGGGATGCATTAACAGAAGTATAACTTCCAAATCACAAGAAGTAGTAGTTCCCCTATACTTCTCACTAGTCAGACCTCATCTGAAATACTGTGCCTTGTTCTGGCCACCAAGATTTAAGAAAGATTCAGAAAAATTAGAAATGGCCCAGAGAAGGGCAGCAAAAATGAACCAGGGTTTGGAAACACTGCCCTATGAGGAGAGACTGAGAGAAGGGGACATGTTCAGCCTTGAGAAGACTGAGGGGACATGGTATTCCTCTATAAGTACCTCAAAGGCTGTCACAAAGAGGAAGCTCAAGATCTCTTCTTGCTGATACCAGAGTGTAGGACACGAAATAATTCAAGTTGCAACAAACCAGATTCAAGCTGAACATCAGGAAAAGCTTCCTCACTGTCAGAGCAATACAGTAGTGGAACCAGCTGCCTAGAGGTGGTGAGTTTTCCCATACTAGACTAGACATTCAAAAAGAAACTGGACAGTCATCTGAGTGAGATGGTGTAAATTGGTGTCCTGAAACAGCAGGGGGTTGGACTTGATGGCCTTCATGGCCCCTTCCAATTCTACTGTTCTATGTTTCTATGACTTTTCTCTGGGTGAACTCTAATCGGACCATAGTCCATGTGGAACCACTAGGAGTGGCTCATCTGATGACCTCTGTGAATAGGATGGTTTATGGAGAAGGTGCTTGCTCAAGTACCTGGGTCCTGAATTATAATTGTTTGTGTAAGCAATGCTGGGAATTTTTTTTCTGAGTTGTGGTAATACTTCTCTTAGATTGACATGATGATCTTGAAATGACACAAACTCATCAGGAAAAAAAATGCTATTTAAATAATTTTTTAAATCCTATGCTTCAGCCTGAAAGTTTCCTAGGGCATTTTACAAAAACAGTACTTACATGTACGGAGTAATTCGTGAATTAGAAATTAACAAACAGAAGTTGACTGACATTGAAAAAATAATTCCAGGGGCTGGCTGGTCAAGATCTGTAAGGGCAGAATCCAGTTAAGATGCTCATAAGCTTCCAAACTCAGAAAGCAGCTGATGCTGTTCTTTCCATGCCACCTGCAAAGGGGTAGGGGTGGGAATCAGGACTCCAGTCCCCAGCTTTGAGGCCAGAAAATTGTTTCCAACCTCAGAGCTGGGAAGCTGAATAATCTTATAGCTCTCCTGAAAAGTGATGCCAAGGGTCCTTTGGTGGTCTGTCAGCAATTACAGTCAAGTGAGATCTGTAACAGAAATCTACAGCATCTGAAGAGGCAGCCTTCTCATTAGAATCCTATGTAGTGCTGTGAAAAGCATTTTAAGATTCTAAAGAAGGAAACAGAATACTCAGAGGAGGTAATTGTGACTAGGGAGAGTCAGAACCTAATATTGTCAAGCATAAGGATGTGGGAGAGAGAAGTTGATAGAAACCTGAGGGCAGGAGGGAAATGAGGATCTGTATGTGAAAATTGTGAAGGGAAAGAATGAGATACCTCAGAAGTTATACATTGTTTCATTTACTAAAGAAAAAAAAATAAAGAACATCTTGAAACCAGTGTGCTTTTTGTATCAATAAAGTTTGATTTTGTTTATTGTTAACTCAGACTCATTGGCTGCTTGATTATCAGCATCTCATTTGCAGGACCACATAGTCCAACAAAGGAGTGTTACAGCTTGGGCACAATACTGTGGGAGGTTAATTAATCAGACTGGAATTAAATCCCTGTTGATAGCATTACCCACTAACAGAGAGAGAGATTGAGAGAGTTAAACACAAACCATAGCCATACAAGGAAAGGAGTGTGTTCATGACACATTCAGTTCCCCAATTTTATTTATTTATTTTTTGTTTATTTATTTATTCGATTTATATAAATGTTAGCTGCTTAAATTATGTTGATGATTAATAATAGCAATAACCTAGTTTTAAGGTGTTATGGTAAAGGGATCTTGAAACATACATTACAGACAATCTTTCAAGCTCAAGGCTACAAGTTTTTCCGTGCAAGAAATGCAACACAAATTTAGTGTTCATGTGGGATTAAACTCCTAATAGCCTCAACGGAATATTTTCAGTCAGTTGTCAATGTTTGAAATGTAACATACCCAGAACAGTTATTTGTCAAATGTGATGGGAATGATCATATGCACTAATACTGGGTGTCATATCACAATCATTGATCAGATAATCAGGTTAAATCTTGTATTGACTTTCTTCAATACAACTGTACCTACTTTATCAAAGATTACAAAATTTACTGAATTCACATTTATCAGTTTTTGCAAACATAGTGTGGATAAAACTAAATCTCCCTTAATAAGTGAATTGACAAATGCTTAGCAATGACAAATGTAGACACATTAATTGAAGGATTTCTTAGGAGGAAGGGAGTCAAATGATGGACAGTGTAGCAGCTAAACAGATCACTTTTATTATATCCTGCAATATGTTCTCTGGTCATAAAACTGGAGAAAACATTATATAAAACTTTCTCCTTATTTTTGCTTTGTTTTATTTCTAGATTTGTATATCATTTTGTATATTATTTATTTCTAAAATAATTTTAAAAGAAAAAACAAAGACATTCCCTGGCCTCAGGTTTCCAATCTAAACAGCATGAGAGGAAAGAAGATAGAAAGGGTTAAGAGAACAAACAAACTTGAGCACCAGTTCTTTCAGTTCTGGCTAGAATGGAAATAGTTCAGATAACCATATGAAATTGCTGCTACTAGGTGACAGTTGAGGAAAAGCAGAAACACTGAAATGCTGTATTAATACAGGCAGAGACTTTGTTTTATTATCACGCCTTCTCTGCCCCATTTTTGTGCCAAATTATTGGAATCTGCTTTAGCCATTTTTATATCCCAAATGAAACATTAAAACTGTATGCTTCTCTTGCCTTGAGCTTACTAAACATTTAGTTTAGTCAGACCTAATCCCTAATGTGTGCTGTGTTTTCCAAAGTGGTGTTGTGTCTAGTATTTTGCTGCTACCTTCATCCACCTCTCTGTACAAGAAAGCTGTTTTATGGCCTGCTTTTAGTGACCTCTTTTGCTCCCTCTAACCTAGTCATGTAAGATAGTCATGGCTTCGAATAACTCTGGCTGATAAAACAAGAATCCAGTACCTTCTTTTGGCTACCCATTAATTATTTCTTTTGTACTTATGTAAGCCACAGCTACAGCTTTGGGCTATTACGTGCAACACAACATGTTTTGATTTACTTGTCCTTTCCTATCAACTTTGAGATTCTGTGCTTGCATTTGAAGAATTTGAGCAACTTTACTAGGCCAGAAGAGAGTTAAGGACTTTAGGACAGCTGCAAACCAGCCACTGCAAAACCCAAGCAACAGGCTATTCAGTACAAAACCATAGTAATGGTCAGGAGTTGGGGTTAGATTTAGATTAAAGAGTATGTATTTGCTTTTTGTAGCCTGTTATTACACACAAACCTAATCAAATAAATAGATAAATGGTTCTCAGGTGATCTAACTAGTAAGTGAAATATTTGTAAATAGAAAAAGGTGTAGTAGTGGAATTACTAGGATTCTGGTAGCAAGGTAGGACAAGGTGAGGATTAGAAGATGTTAACAGTAAAAAAAAAGTACTACAGCAAAGAATCCATTGCTTTGCAGTTGATTGATCTACCATATAGCCATCTGATAGCTCCAAGACAGCAGTATCCGAACAAGGAAACATCCAACTGGTAGCCAGACAGTGCAAGAATGCAGTCCTGATGCTATAGATGCAAACTGGTCAATAATGAATGTTCCTTATACCTCTCAGCTTTGAGCCAAGTGTTGTCAAGAGAATTGTTGCTAATGATTTTGGACACTTAGCATAACATATATCAGAGCCTAGCTTCCATTTATGTAAGGTGTAGGTGGCAATGACATAGTTTAGTGTCTATGCAGATGATCAGGGTAGCTGAAGTTTGCCTTATAAGCCACCCTGAGAATCCATGACTTGTTCTAGGGTTTGACTCACAATGGGTTGTCATGCCATTTGAACCCAGACAATATGACCCATTGTCAGTTGACCAAAATGGCTGCAGATCCCCTTGGAAAGAGTTGCAAAAATACCTTGCTACTCTTGTCAAGCAACTACTGAGTAACTGCCATTGCCAGATTGTCCAAAAGTGATCAGGCAGCAGTGGAGGCAGCTGGCACAGACTTCCCCCTCTCCCTGTCATGACTGTGCTCTGTTTGGGACTTGCTATGACTCTTTTGTTTCTGCAAAATATTTTTTTTCATACCTCAAAAGCCAGCTGTCAAGCCATGTTTTGTGATTCCCTTTGGACAACTTTGAGCAGTCTCTAAGAGGACCCAGTGGCATCCTGGAGGGGCTTGCTTTGGCTGTCAAGTATTTTTTTAAACTGTACCCTCCTCTTTTTTTGCAATGGGAGAGATAAAAGCCTCTACCAGCTTGCTCAAGTGCCACTGGGTCTGTTTCAGGGTGGCTGGCAATGGCAGTCACCTAATAGTCACTCAACTAGAGTGAATTTTTTAAAACATACATTTTAATGTGTTTAAAGGTGGCGTTTTTTGGGTTGTTTGTTTGTTTGGGGGGTTTTTTGGCCACAGTTAAGCAAGAGCAACATTGGGGAGCCTGGGGTGATGAATGGGCATGGGACGGTCTGCTGGGAAAGTCCTGCCAGAATCTACCCTGTTTGGTTCCCATCCCCTCACCAGGGATTAGGTAAATTAATTCCCACTTTGAAAACACCTGACAGCTATCAGAAGATGATTTGTCAAATGCTTCCAAAAGGGATGGTTAGAGCATGGTGTGACCAAAGTCACAAATTCATTCCCCATATGGGCCAAAATAGTTTGAGAGCCAACGTAGTGTGTGGTACTGGGGCTAGATGGAGTCACGGAAGCAGTTGGTGTGAGCTTAAGTGGACTCTGGGGGATGGTAGAGGACAGGAAGGCCTGGAGGAATGTTGTCCATGGGGTCGCGATGGGTTGGACATGACTTCGCGACTAACAACAACTGGGGCTTAGGTAATCTGGGTTTTCGTTCCCACTAGCCATGGAGCTCACTGTGTGTCTTTGGGCCAGTCACTGACTCTCAGCACAACCTACCTCATAGGGTTTTTGTGGGAATAACATTGAGAGGGGGAAGAGAATAACCCACATTGAGTTCCTTGAAAGAAGAAAAAAAAAAAAAACCAGAATATAAATAAAGTAGTGGCTAACTAAGCCTAAGCCACACCTTGTGCAGAATGCAGCCACTAGCTAAAGAACCAGGACCCATAGGTCTGAACACCTGTTTCCATGCTTCCAAGCCCAATTCAGTTTGCTGATTTTAATCTGATTTAAATCCCTATACACCTTGGGACCACAATGCCTGTCAGAGAGCCGTTCCCAACTGCAGTCTACACAGAAACTGTGCTCAACATCTGGTGTCTTCCTCATAGTGTCAGATCCAAGGGAGAGGCAAGAACACCAGCTTAGAGGGTGGCAGCAAGCAGAAGATAGTGACAACCTCCCCACTGTGGCCCACCTGGTGCCAAACTTGCCATTTCTTTGGCTCAAAGTTAAGATGGCCCGTTAAAGAATTACTTGGCTTCCCAGGGACTTGAGACAATTGCCCATCCCGGCTGTTTTTATGGGGTCATTCTTTGCTGTATTCTTCAGCTGTTTCGAATTTTTGAATGTTGCTTTGATTCTTTTTATTGTATTATCTTCTTTTTATAGATTATTGTAAACTGCTCAGAGAGCTTTGGCTGTAGGATGGTGGCTGTTATCATCATCATGACCATCTCATTCTTTTACAGTGGGGAAAAATGCATAAAAGCAAGAAAAATGCCAAATGATCAATAACAAAGGAAAAGGATTCTACATCCCCAGCCTAAAAAGGCTAAGTGGACTACTACTGATAAACTACAGGCCACAGAGAAATGCCACCAAAGTTGTATTCACAAATATGATAATTTAACATTTAAAAACAGCTCAGTGGTTTATATGAGAGAGCGGGTGGAGCAGAGACTTGGCATTTGCCAGAGTATTTACTGAACAGGTACCTCTGGCATGTGAACACACATCTGTCATTGTTCTGCTGGTCTTGCTGTTGGAGCTAGATTTGCCTTTCTCAGGAACTGTCTGAAATTCTACAAAAACCTGTGAATTAATTGCTTTGACTTGGGGCTATAGTCAAAGCAATGCATCACCTTGCATCAGCTTATACTTTCCAAGATATCTAAAGGCTAAATTAAATAGTTGTGAAAAATGATAAGTAGGAGTCATAAGTAATGATGGCCTTCCACAATGTGTCTAAATTCTCTGAAAAGTTGTACACAAACGAAAAAGCCAGGGATTTAAAAGTGGGCTCTATGGCTCTTGAAGTTGTCTTCTGATTCTATGAAAACTCTGTTCAGGATTAAATAAATGTCAGATTTGCCTTTTTCTAGTGGACCTGTGGTGGTGGTTCTGTATTGCAAAACTATGGGGGCATGGTTTGACTTAAACTGGGAAAGGGGATGAGGGGTGGGTCTTGTGGATGTTGCTGTGGCCTCATAGTTGACCACTGGATTAAAGAACAGCATTTATGTACAAGTCCAGCCAAGCTGAGAAATCAGCATTCTCCTCTCCCTGCTAAAAAGAAGCTTGGGGAAATCTACCTAGATATTGGCTGCTCTGGCAACACAGCTTTGAGCTTTTCCAATTTTTCAAAAGCTTCAGACTCGACTGCAGAGAATTGTTTGAGTATTTATTTTACCATAATCAGATGCATTTTGAAGCAGATAAATGGGTATGTGTGAATTTCAAACTCTCTCTCTTCATAACTGTGTTTTTTCTCTCTACCTTTGAGGAGTGGAACTGGATGTTCTGAGGATATGGTTATACCATTAACTGGGAAACAAGAAGGTCAAACTTGCTCTTTTGAAATACAGTAAATACACACAGAGAGACAGATTTTGTGTCACCTTAGGATTTATTGTAGCTTAAGCATGGATAAACAAACACAAAAAGGCTTCTGTGGAACCTTAAAGATTTATTGTGGCATAAGATTTCATGGATTAGAGCCAATCATACAGATGCCTGAAGTGTTATTCTCTTAAGATTATGTGAGAGAAAGAAAAAGAGAGACAGCAAACTGTAAACAGTGGGGCCAAAAGGTCATGAAATGCAAGAGATAGGAACAGTGGCACTTATATGTGAGAGATAGGGACAGTGGCACTTAAATGCAAAGCTCAAATGTATACAAGATAAGCACAGTGACTGTTCACAATAGGTGATAACCTAATCTTAAGGCTGATGTGCAAATTTAACGAAGTCTCAAGCAAATGAGTTGGTTTCATGAAGTACTTGAAAGAATGGCTGCAAGGAGTGGTGGAATAAGAAACAAATCCTTTCTACTCTGAAAAGGACTGGCAAACCCTCGATAAAAACACTTGCATGCTGCCAAAGCTTTACAGAGAGAATTACTGATCTGGAACACATTGCTCAATTCTCTCCTGGCTCTGAAAGGGCACTGGAATGCAACTGGTGAATCTGGGACTTTAAAAAAAACATAGCAGATATTTGGTTCATTTTACTACTCTGTGACTGACAAACCTATGAAAATCTATAAAAATAAACTAAATGTTAGTATGCTCTGATATTTCTTTAAGCAGAAACAAACTGCTATGGTAGCAGGAAAAACTTACTTGTCAGTCTGTTTATTGCCAGTATAAATCTTTTACTAATCCTACAGATAGTGGAATATATGCTTTTATGTATTATCTCACCTATATGCTGCATGTGTAATTAAGCCATAAAGTGCTTATGTTGCAAATATCCTTATATTAAAAACTAGGTCTCACATAGTAAAAATAGGTGAACTTAGGAAGAGGATTGCTTATGAAACGACTGGTGCACTGTTGTTAGAGAATGTGTCCTTTTAAAAAAATGTATATAAAAGCTCTGAGTTTATTTTTGAAGCAACATAAAAATCTCAATAATAATGAATAATTCCTACTTGCACAGAAACTTTGGTGTATCTTCAATCTTTTCTGCATTGAGTGAAGGATAATTGAAGCATTTTCTAGTACTAATGTTGCAACAGGGATTTGAGTTACATTAACCAAGAATGTGTCTGGCATGGTTTTGGTACACCTGTTTTACCCAGAACTGTAATAAATCATTAGACCCTTAAGTAATACTTCTGATACTACACACCCAAACTATCACACACATCAGTTTGCTAACAAGTTGTTTTTAAAGACTTAGATAAGATACCATTATCAAAAAACGAGAGCAATTTAGTGAATTGCTCCCATATGGTAAAGAGTCAGGTTTGACACATTTACTCAGCACTTAGTAGGAATTATCAAAAGGGGGAGTTACAAGGGGAAAGCTACTTAGGGTGCAATCCCATGGCTGTTAGACACTTTCCAGATAGCCATAGGATAATAGCGAGGGCTTCAGAGAAGCACTCCAAACTTGGAGCTGGGCCTCCTATTCAGGGTGCCCTCCCTCAAGCCAGCCCATTTATTTATTTCTGTACTGGCTGTGGCTCCAGAGTCACAAGACTGTCCTTGAACCCAAAGTTGGGAGGGCATTCCAGAAGGCGGGAGGGGAGTAGTGAGGTACTATTGTCCTGCAGGGAATCCCGGCAGTTCCTCCAGCTTGCCTCCTTGATACAAGTTTTGGAG
This sequence comes from Varanus komodoensis, assembly GCF_004798865.1. Taxonomy (NCBI): domain Eukaryota; kingdom Metazoa; phylum Chordata; class Lepidosauria; order Squamata; family Varanidae; genus Varanus; species Varanus komodoensis. The sequence continues at coordinate 136,003,311 of NW_025335268.1, forward strand.
TGTGGGGGAAGCACCAAAGTAATCCTCACCTCCATGCTCAATCTGCGCTTTATTGGATACCTATACTCCTCAGCTTTTGGAGAATTACTTGCTGCCACATTGGATAGGGTCCTTAAGATGCAATCCTTCGCATATTTAGATAGAAAAAACTTTTTATAACTCCCATGGCTGGCTAGGAAATACTTAGGAGTTGTAGGATTTCTTTTTAAACATACATAGGCTTCTTTTTAAATGTACAATGGGATAGATGAGGTAGTTTAGTGCACAAGATGCTTTGTATGTGGGCTTAAATTTATTGAAGATGTAGATATTGTTTCTAAAGGCATTGTTTTCTTTATAGGTTTTTAAAAAAACCCCTCTTCTTCTGAATGAAAAAACTTACATGGAAACTAAGAATGCAGATATGTGGCTGTTACCTAGCTAAGCATTCTTTTGTTAGTCAAATTTCTTAGTGATAGTCACATGATCAATTGATGTTCCATCAGTAGGTGCTAATTGTTAGGAGATGGTTTCCTTGTAAAAATACAAATTCTGTGTATTTTTGACTAGTAAAACAATTGGAGCTTGGAAGAGGTCACAAGCTTTACCTCATAAATTCATTTCTATGAATGAATGAATGAATTCATTTATATCACCTTCCCAGGAAAATGTGTCCAAAGCAGCTCATATCTTAACAAAGGATCAGCAGTAAATATAATTTACAACAACATATCAAATGAACCATAATAAATGTGAAAGTAGTATTCAAAAATTAGTTCAAAGTACTATTTTAGAAATGTCACTTTTCAATATAAGGTGTTGTGTAAGACAGCTTATGGCCTGGTTCGTACATAAGCTCAACCATGATTTAGCATATTGTGCATGCTCCTCTTTCCTTCTGTCAGTAAACAGTGAAATATTGTTTCCAGTTTTAAACTAGTAATTAGTGTCTTGTTACATCTGAACTATTTTAAGTCAGCCTTCCCCAACCTGGTGCTCTGCAACATGTTTGACTGTTATCAGCCCTAACTGGAATTGCCAATATTCAAAATATTCAAAAATGCTGGGAGTTGAAATCTAAAAAGCACCAGAAGAAGGTTGGTTTAAACTATAGTTTGTTAAGACAAAATCATACATAATGTTTTGATTCTGGCTTGTTTGAGAAAACAATAGTTGAAAATAGAGTTCTCCCCAGTGTGAAGGTAGCAAGAAACTCTGATTAATTTAAAAAGATGAAGCAAACATTTCCAGTCTACTCCTGGTCACACAAGAGCAGGGGTCGTATGTGAGGCAAGCATTACGGCTGCTAGAGTACATGGCTGCCAAACCATAGTTTTATATCTGAAAAGAGCCTATAGCAGGAATGCGAACCTCTTTTTTGGCCAGGGACCCAACTGCAATTTGAGGAGGCTCTTGTTAGTTGCATTCTAGCAGTGGGCAAGGATGGGAAGGATAAGGTGACAGGAAAGGGTCAAGGATATAAAACAGCAAAGTGGGCAAGCCAGATTTAATTCTTTCTACTTTGGTCATTTTCCCACTAAGGCTACAAAACACAACATCAAGCAAGTCTACTCAGCAGCAAAGCCCAGTGTAACAGCTCTTATGCTTGCACAGCACTGCTCAGTTCTTTGCAAGGGTACTTAAAATTGCTACACTGATCAAAGGTAACAAGAGACCCCTTGCTGGCTGCATTTGGCTCAGGAGCCTTTTGTGGAGCATGACATAAACCCAAGCAGTATAATGTAACTCAACAGAGCCTCTTAATAATAGGCTAATAGTTCAACCTGGCTACTCTTTTAAGTAGTTTAGAGTTGCTATGAAGGTGTGTCACGCTATGATATCATCTGATTTGCTGGCTAAACTACTGATATCACAAATGAAGGGTATTTATTGCATGACCAGGGAAACCAACAACTGATCTTCACTAAGGTGAAACCTTTTGTTAAACTCAGATTTCATAACTATTAGAGTTTGCTTACTTTGGTGAGCCTTCCATATAACATCACATGAGAGGTCAAGGGAGATCAGATTCTCACACTCACTGTTCTCTCTGTGATGAACTCTGCACATGTGCTGGAACCCAAGGAGACAATGCATAACTAGATTAGACTGATATTTTGATTTAATTGGAATTTCATGTGAGTGTAGAATTCCTTTGTTTTTTATCTTTTTGCTTGCCTCCAAAATGCCTTTATTAACATTTGGATACTTGGTTATATTTGGAAAAGGCATTTCTCACTTAAAACTCCTCTCCATGGGAAGTAGAGCATGGTCACAAAACTTCCACTTAGGAATCTCATAAAGTTTGGTCAAGTTCTGCATTTTGGAGCTTAGGTTGAGGAAATCTACAGCACTCCCCCACCTCACTTCTGGGCAGCCTCTCAATAATGCTTCTGTAGGAAACCTTTGTGGGGGAAGGTCAACCCACTTCCAGAGTATAACACTGAAGTCCTCGAGGTACAGTAGTACCTCGGTTCACAGACTTAATTCGTCCCACGATTCTGGTTGCGAACCAAATTGGTCATGAACCGAGCCAAATTTCTCCATAAGGTTCAATGTAAATAAGGTTACTTCGTTCTGAACCGTATGTAATTTCTTTTAACCACAAAAATATGAAACAAAGTACAGTACAGTAGAGTATGAAGAGAGAGAACACTAACCTTACTTGAGGCGACTTCTGGCGTGGAGGACAGGAAGATGGGTGGGGAGGAGGTTATTGTTTGGAGGGAGAGTCTGTGACCACGATCTCAACTAGAGGAAGTCGTGGCCACATGTCAGAGTGGGGAAGATGGCCGCATTCGTGTTTGTGTGAACACGAACATGGCCATCTTCCCTGCTCAAACACACTCTGACATGTGGTCGCAATTGTGTTCATGCGGGGAAGATGGCCGCGATCATATTCGTGAGGGGAAGATGGCTGCAATCATGTTCGTCACCCGATATGGAGTTCACAAACAGAAGCAAAATGTTGCCGAATTTTCTGTTCGTGAACCAACAGAAAATTACTGAGGTATTACTGTATCTGTAATAACACACTGCATTTGAAGCATTTGTTAATATTTGGTCTTTCATTTCATCTTTAACACTGTTTCCATACCAAATAAGTGGCTCTCAGTCTGTACAGCTCAACCAGAAGCAGGAAAATAACCTGAATTTTTGGGTATCTATATATCTACATACTTTTTTTAAAGCATCTATTTGCAGGGCTGTACTGGCCAATTCTAACTTCGAGATAGTTAACACTTTGACAGCATACTGAAAAGGCAGAAATGCAGATTATGGCAGTCTTCCACATTATATGATTTACTGAATTTAAGTGAGAAAAACTATCTCTAGATTTGCATCAATACATATAAGTATATTCAAATTATATGCAAATAAATTTCCTTTTGTCCTCTTTTTTTGGTGAAACATGCTTTTGTTTTTGGCAATGCCTAAGTGACAACCCTGAGTTGAGTTTGATAGAAGTAGAGTATTCTTAATTAGCTTTAATGAAGAGTATGTTAGAAGGAACATTTAGAGTTTATCGAACTAAAGGAGGTATTCTACCTACTCACACTTCAGTTTAGCACTTAATAGCAAAGAGATGTGAGGTAAGACAACCGAATTATACTAAGCAATTTTCTTCACTAAATATCAAAGAATTATAGCATATAAAAACTGAACTGAAACTGTATAGGAGTAGGGAAATGAAGAAATTGCCTAGTGCCATAGATATGCAAAAAATAGGTTTGGTATCCCATTTGGATCCTTTAAAATCTGGACTAACTCACTCTAACAAAGAAGCCTCAAGAATAAGTCCTACCATTTTGGAAACAAGCTGCTAGCTGGAATTACATAATAAATACTTCTACTTAATAAACATAAGGAAAAACCTCCCCCTAATTCCTAGCATCAAATTTCCTATCATAAACAGATCCAAATGAATGAATTATTTGCTTCAAAATAAACACATTTCTTTATTTGCCTGGTATAGTTGGACAGCTTTTCAAAGTACACTTAGTCCAATGCCTTGTACATCAGGGACGTGGGGGTTCCTAAAATGAGTTCAGAGAGCTGCAGAGGCCAAGAGAAAGCTACTCTTTGTTGCCCATTTTGGGAAATCCTGTTTTTCAGAGCAGGATTAAAAGTAAATGCTCAGAAGAAAAGTCATGAATAAAAAATGACTGATCTAGCTTGCTTGGTGCAAAGAGATAAAGCCATCAGCCTGCATTCTGATCAGGCAGTCCCTAGAGGCATCATGAACTTGGCAGGACTGGTGGTAGAAATCTGCAGAGAGGTTTATGAGACTTTCTGCACCTCTGGGCAGTTTCTACCTACAATATAAGATCTGACCAGTCCAAGGCTGCCTTATACTGCATGATTGAAGAGGCCATGTTTTATTAGTTATATATTATTTCAGACTGTTTGGGAGAGTGGACATGCTGGCTCTCAACCATTCACCCACTTTCAATGCACTGAGCAATTCAGAATCACCCTATCTCTGGGTTGTTCTTTTTTATTATTTATTTATTTATATTTATTTATTTATTTATATCCTGCCTTTTTCCTACAAAGGGCTCAAGGCAGCTTACATCTCCTCCTCCATCTTATCCCCACAACAACAACCCTGTGAAGTAGGTTGGGCTGAGAGTCTGTGACTAACCCAAAGTCACCCAGTTGGCTCCATGGCCAAGCGGGGACTAGAACCCAGACCGTCTGAGTCCCAGTCCCATGCTCTTAACCACTACACCACACTGGCCCTCTTTGTAAACACTTGTTCTTTGTAATGTAAGAACCTGGAAGTCTGGGCTGTTGCAGGAGAAACACCTCCAAGTTGCCTCCCCCCACCCTCCAAAAAAGCCATGAATTGTTAGTGCATGGGAAGTGGCCCAGTCGTTGGGAAACAGCATGCACACTCATTCCTACATACTTCCAAACAGTCCACAGTTAGCAAAGCATGCTTTGCTTTATCATGTGAACTGGGACAAAACAATATCTTAAATGTGAGAAATGAGAAAGCTCTAGGTATATTATTCTTCAGATTAATAATTTGGAAGTATATAGTCTTACAGTCTAATTGTTAAATGTGAGAGAAAGTAATGGGTAGCTGAGTGACAAGGAACACAAATGGCCAATGATGGAGAACTTTCCTGATATTTGATAAATGTCTAGAACACATAAACACACAAATGATTATTCTGTATGTCAGACTGAAAATTATCATCTGTTATACCATTTACCTGGGGGTAAGCACCATTAAAAGTGGACTTTACTTCTGAGCATGCATGCACAGGATTGTGTTTCAAGATTCCTAGTTCATACAGATGACATCCTTTTAATTTCCTGTTACATAAATTCCTTCTCAATATCTAATTTCCATCACCATCATTTTTCTTAAAACACATTGTTTCCATTCTTGGAAAATGCTTATGCACAGTACTTCCATCACTTCATGTAGATTTAGTAAGGCTAATTCATGGAGCATTATTGTGTGGTTCCAGCTTAAGGATTTGATGTAGTAACAAAATTAAAACATCATAGCTACTCCATAAATAAAATGAGTTCATAGTAGAGATCAGCAGAGAAAGAGATTTATTCATTACTTTTCCTATGCTACAACATTTTGAACTTTCTTGTTTAGCAAATTTTTACTCCAGATAGGGAATACAACTTTCTAAACTCTGTAGCGCTACTAGGTGCCAAAATCCTGTTTTCCTTTCAGTGTTCAGTGAGTACAGATATCAGCAAAATTCCAGTAACAAAAAGTATGCCAACATCTGTCAACAACCCATTACATTATCATAAACAAGATTTCAGCGGAAATACTGGTTTCTATCTTCGTATCAGCTGAAAAGGATACATTCTTCTTACAATACTCATAATATGCAATGGCAGGATGTGGTGCAGTTTTCCAGCTGATATGGCTGGCAGTCCTGTTAAAACCCTGATGGATTTCTCGTACATAGAGATCACCTGGACAATTCACATAATCGGCCCTGAGTGCCCTTTCCATAGAGCTCATACAGCTCCATGGGGTACCCCAAGCCTGAGAATATGAAAATGAAGTAGTAAACAGCATGAGTGCAAAGGGAGGAAAATTCCAAGTGGTAGCAATTGAGCCGTAGTGTGTGGCTACTCAGGGGCTGTGAGAGAAGCAAAGAAACAACCTCTCCCTGATTAATCAATCTTCTGTTTGCCACCCAGTAGAGCTTTTTAGACTTGTCCAGTGCCTTTTACGTACTGGCCTAAGAAAATTGATACCCATTCAAGGCCTGTTCTAACATGCTTGCTAGGTACTTCCAGGGAAAAATCTCTTGCCAGGACTCAGACTCCATTATTACAGCAATTGAATCTGGCGAAGTTCCAGAGCACTGCCCGGATTATTAGAGTAGATTATTAGATTAATTTCAATTGGTGCAACTTGAGGATGCCAACAAGGTGCTTGGACAAGTTCATGCAACCTCCTCTATTGCCTCTTTTGGCTAATAAAAACCTACAGAGAGGAAACAGCTGGATGGGCCAGGCAGGTGATTAACATCCCCTTGAGAGAGGGAGTAGTTCCATGCTACCTGAAAGAGGCAGTAGTGGTACCATTCTTTAAAAAGCAGAAGGCAGCAATGGTAAACAACTCCAGAATATTTCTTTCCATGAAAATCATATGTTGAAACAATCCAAGAAGAAGCAACAGATAATGCCAGGATATGAGACTTCCAGGTTGGAAGGCATTCAGCCAGGAACTTGTCCAGCAAAGAACCAGTATGAATACTGCTGTCACTAATGCAACTAGATTAATGCTGAAAAGAATTTTGGTGGCTGACTTGCAAGACACAAAAGGAAAGTCTGATAGTGCACAACACATACAATTGGAATATGAAACATGAGATGTATGAATCACAGCAAATGGGAAACCATAAAGCAGTTAATGGAATGGTTAAACATCATAATTCTTGGCATGAACAAACTTAAGTGGACTAGAACAGGTCAATTTCAATCAGTTGTTACTAGCTGGTTTATGTAAGTAGTGTAGTATTATCTGCATATCCTAAATTATTGGTGCATCTTCCACCAGTTTTCACTCCTTATTCATTCATTTATTATATTTACATCTCACCTTTTTCAGTTTCAAGGAACTCAAAGTGGCTTGCATAATTCTCCTCTCAATCTTAGTCTCATAACAAGGACCCTATAAAGTAGATTGGACTGACAATCTGTGGCTGACCCAAAGTCACCTAATGAGCTCCATGGCTGAGTGACTAGAACTAGACTAGAACTCAGATCTCCTGAATCCCCGTCTTGCACTCTTAACCACTACACCACAAGAAGTACAAGAGAGAGATCTGCTGCTCCTTGAATCTTCATTTTCTTCTGTCATCTCTCTACAGTATTATTTCCTTCCTGAGGGCATACCTCACAAATCAGGTTGTGACTGCCACACTGGCTTACCCCCACGAATGTATCAGTGGACTTGAAGGAGCCTGAAGATTTTCAGGAGTGCAAAAACTGATAGGGTTTTCTCAATAACCATGGAAAGCTGACAGTTGGGGAATGAAAAACTAGAAGGAAGGAATAATGACATCCAGAAGAGTGAGTGCTTTGCACTGCGACATTTTATCGCAGGCCCATCTTTTATACTCCGCTAAGGGTGCAACTCAAGTCAAAGTTAGACAGACGTTTAATCCTATCTGAACTTCCAAGTCTAGTTCCATCTAAACTTTCATAGGATTGCACCTTAGTTATTCAACTGAATTTTAGACAATTTCTTTTCTGGCCTTTTTCAAAACAAAGATTTCTGCATTTTCAGACCAACGGTCCTGGCAATACAATGTAGCCGTAATGACACAGAAATGAACTGATTCTGGAAGTTATTGCTCTTGTGCAGAACTTAATGTGGCAACAAAACTGGTGCGCCATGACTTGAGGATCGGTGGCCGACTCTAGCAGCCACAGTATGCAGAAAGAGTGTGCTGCAGACACTTACCAGGCAGTCTGGAAGTCAACACAAAATTCAGCTGGGCAGTGTCAGTCAGGTGCAGGAAAGCACAGGGCTCTTTAAACTCCAAGCAAGAAAAAATGGGAGGAGGGAGGATAGACAGGAATGAAAGGATGAAAAGAAGCCAAAGGGGCACATGGAGGTGATCATTTAGATGACAGATGAAACAGGTCAGAAGAGAACAGAGCTGGAAAGAGGCAATAGTGGAGCAGAACAGAGAGTTAGAGTTCAGCTGGCATTAGAAAGCAGAAAGGTGATAAGAAACAGTGGAGCTGAAGGGTTCAAATGAAGCTGTCTGAAACAAATGAAAAGAAGCACACTAAATTCCTTCATGGATACCAGGAAGAAGGGGAAAGAAACAGGCAGAGGGGAAGGGCTAGAGCAGCAAAAAGCCCCAGGATGGGCCCAAATCACAAGTAGCAATGCGCAGTGGTGAGATACTTCAGATCCCACATATATCCCATGGGCTTCCATCATAAGACCATCCTTTAACCCACTGCAGGTGAGGTAAATGTAGAGACACACATCTGAGCACAGGAACTCAATCAGCAGGAAAGCCATGGAAACCAAACTGCTAGTCCCACAGCAATGTGGCTGGGACACATAGCACAGAGTCAGAAGCAGGAATGGCCAAAGGGTTTGGTAGAGAGAGGGTTGCAGTATGCAATAAATCTTGCAGGTGGAAAGCAGTACCAATGCTTGCAAGCTTTTAAGGAGCTTCCTTGAAAGGTACCATGGAACTAAATATACTGGATATCAGCAAGGTATGCTACTGGTCTAATAGGAAACAATAGTGCAGACAGACAATTAGAGCCAGTAGCAAAATCAGGAGTTACTTGTTCATTGTATAGAAAATATGGAATAAAGGATCCCATCCCAGTCCACCCATTCCTGCCCAAATGATGAAACAAACCTAGCATCTCTTTTTAAAATAATTGTTATTAATTGTTCATCTAAAATATGACCAAAAAAAGAAAAATACAACTAAAATAGAAACATACAAAATTAAACATACAATTAAAATAATCCTTAAAAATTACTGTGCCCTCCCGCCACCACCAGGACCATAAGACACATGTTACTGATATAAAAATTCATTCAAACATTCTTTCAGGACGTTTTCCCCTTCCAAAACTGTAATGATTCTTTTGATGGCTCAAATCCTTTCCCTTTTGTTAACACATTCTCAACAAATGCACTGCAAAACTAATCAAGCTTATTTTTCTTTATATGCTCATTCCTCACTTTAATTTCACAGGCTAATTTATCATTAATAGCTGTATTCCAAACTTCTTTGTACCAATCACACAATTTGTAATCATATTTTACTTTCCAATTTGTAGTTCTGATTAATCCCGCAGAAGTTTTAAAATTTGTTATTAATTCCTTATTATTTCAACTCCATTGTTTCTTGTCAAATATTGAAAGTAATGTGATCTCAGGGCATATTTCTATATTTAAACTTAATATTTTACTACTCTCTTTGAAAACATCTTTCCGAAATGTCATTATATATTCACATTCTCATGACACATGAAAATATATACCCACTTCATAACCACATCTCCAACGTAAGTTGGAATATTTGTTATCTATATAATTCAACTTCACCAGGTACCATTTCCATGCAAGTTTATTAAAAAATTCCTTTATTGTTATTGACACACATTTTAATATCCAAACATTGTCCCAATCTTAATTACTGATGTTCTTTTTCAGATCTGTTTCCCATGTTGCTTTAAGTGAATCATACTGATTCTGTTCTTCCAAAAATATCTTATAAATTCTATTTACTATCCCTTTCTTCCTAATATTCTGTTGTTTTTCTTTTTCTATAACCATATTTTCAAATTGTGTGTTATTTTATTAATTAAAACATTTCTATGCCGCCCCATTCACCGAAGCCTCGGGGCGGCTCACAATATAACATATTATTCCTTCATCTGCCTCTTTATCCATTCTCTAGTCCAACATTCTAATTGAATCACATTATACCAAGTTATTTTCTCTTTCCTAACATTGCTTTTATCTCTCCATTTTTTAAAATTTTCTCTAGCCAATCTTTTAATCAAGTTATTTGTTTGCTTAATATTTTATCTAAAATCTCTCTCAAATTTAATGAGAACCTTTCTATTTCATTAACTGGACATAATGGTGAGATTATTGACATAAAATTCCTTATACTTATTCCAAATTTGCAATGTATTTTCAAGGAAAGGATTTTCTTCCTTTTAAATACTTTTATTATCATGTTTTTCAAAAAAGGATCTATCAAGGTTACTTCTAGTTGAAAAAAATCTAGTTTTAGCCTTATTACCTTATCAGGTTCTAATATAATATCCAGTATATTCCTCACTTTATTTACTATATAGTATAAGTTTACATTAGGGATATCTAACCCCGCCATACCATCTTTTTAATTGATCCTCACTTTTTTATCCCCATTACAAAATGTATTAATCATATCTTATTTATTTATTTAGAATATTTATATGCCGTCCTGTCATGAAGGCCTCAGGACAGCTTACATAAATTTCAGATCCACCCTGGCTGCAGATTAAAAACATATATAATCCAATATTAAAGGTTATTAAAATAATGTTGGAATAAAAAGGTCTTAACCTGGCACCGAAAACAAATAACAACGGCACCAGGCGGACCTCTCTGGGGAGTGCATTCCATAGGCGGGGCGCCACCGCAGAGAAAGCCCTCCTCTGGGTACTTTGCCTCCTAATATCTTTCACGGAGGGTTCCTGGAGGAGGGCCTCTGCTGCCGATCTCGGGGCGGGAGGGCAAATACAGAAGATCTTGCCAATCTTTTAATTCTTTTTGGGTTAACTGGTAACCTCATAAATAAAAAAAAGTATTAGACAATATTTACATCTTGCACAATGCTATTCTGCCAAATCAGGATAATCCAATTTTCCTGACTTCATCCATTTTCTCTTTTAATTTTTCAACTTATCAAAATTATTCTTTTTTAAACATTCTAACTTTTTAGTAATATTAATACCTAAATACTTAACTCTAGTTGTCTTAACTTTAAATGTATGCTTTTTTTTCATTCTCTTCCTTATCACTATTAAATAACATTATCTTGGATTTATTCCAGTTTATTATTTAATCCTCTATCTCTTCTAATTCTTCCAGATGTAATCTGAACTGATCCATAGCTTCTAATGGATCCTTTATTGTTAACAGGTTATCTTTGGCAAATAAGATAATCTTGGTCTCATTTTCAAAACCTATACCTTTTATCATTCCTAATACTGTTGGCTAATAATCTGTGACTAAAGCAAACAATATTGGGGAAAGGGGATATCCTGGTGTAGTACCTCAGCCTATGTGTACTTGTTCCTTTAAACCATCATTTACTATAATATTTCCTACATTACCTGAATATAGTTGCTCTATTACACCTTCAAATCATTTTACATCTAATATTTTTATTAACCTTCATTGTTGACTATTCTGCACAAAGGCTTTAAAAATATCTAGAGCTGTTATGCCAGTTTTAAACTCCCCTTTATCTACACCCTCTAATATACTCAAGTCAAATCCGCCATCTGTCTTCTGGTTATAAAGCCATTTTGATCCATTTTAATATATTTAGCAATAAATATATTCATCCTATTTACCAATATAGCTGTTTTAAAAATTGCATCTTGGCTTATTAGCAATATAAGTCTATAAGACCATGGGTCAGTCAACTTTTGGATCAGTTTGGAATCAACAACTTTTTATAAGCTTTATAATACTCTGGTCCTAATCCATCTATCCTGATAGATTTTGGTACTTTCAACCTATTAATGCTTTCTTCTATTTCTTCTTTTTTAATTGTTTGTTCCATTATAGGTCTATATCCATCTGGTGTAATTTCTTCCTCCACATTTTCTCTATGTATGATCTAATTTTATCTAATGAGAATTCTCCACCTGTATATAACTTAGAAAAAAATATTAAACATTACTAATTTATCTCTTGTTAAGTTACACCTTTTCCTATTTTTCATCCCTAACAATTCCAATTACATTTTTAAAATGTCTTCTGTTGTGTGGAATTGGCCAGCAACCTTGAATTTGTATTGCTAAATGCAAAATACTCCCTCTTCAAATATATTAAATTTATCTGTATTTAACACTAGCATTTCTAACAAGGAAACCACTAAATTCCAAACCTGCCTATGTAAACGAAAAAAATCTGGAAAGTGACCATAAGCAGGAACAATGTCATGGAAAGAGCAGCATGAGCTCTCTGCAGTGCAGGATACTGAACAGAGAAAGACAAAGGCTGAACTTACGTGTTTTAAAGTACATCAGCTATTACCTAGGAATTTTTCTTCATTTCAGTTCATGTGAAGTCCTGCCAAACATAAGTTACAACTTGCCTATTTTTAATGTTACCAGATCCATCTAGCTATGTTAATATGCTCATTTAATATTTATGCTCCATAAAATATTACATTTTTGTGATTAATGGCATAGCCTGGGACCACAAGATTTGTTGGAGTGCCTTTCCCACCTACAATCTAGCCAAAAGCTACAAGCAGCACCTAGAGCCTTCTTCCATGTGCCAACACAAAGGGAGGCTCCAAAAGCAGCAACAAAAAGGAGGGTTTTCTCAGCAGAGTGCTCCCAACTATGCCCCTGAAGCCTGCCTGAAGCCCGCTTTGCTAGGATCGTACCCAGTTAGGATAGCCCTTTATGCTGAGGCATGTGGAGACATACAAGGATACGGACTTGAAGGAATTGTGCACTCCAGTGTACTACATGTCCATTCTCCATCATATGTTGTTTTAGCTGTTTTAATGTTTTATTATGATGTTTGTATTCTATAAACTTTTATGGTATTTTATTGTATTGAATTTATGAACTGGTGGCAGCTTCTGCTCTTGGGCAGTGCACAAATGAAACTGTTCATACTGATACTGCTATTAATATCATCACAATTGAACATGACAACATCGCAAATCATCAGGATGCTTTCCATGGTACAGTTGGTGTCAGCTGGTCCTCTGGGAGAGCTGAGATGAGGCAGGGTCTGAAGTCTTGACCAGTTTTCCGAGCTTTTAGCCTATCCACTGCTCTTTTCTTTAGTATTCTGCCAGACCTTTTTACAGTCCAGTGAAACTAACAAAGCATGACAAAAGCTGTGAGAGTTTCGATCATGGCTTTTCAGTTACTTAAAATATTACAGTAGAACAGCATTCCTCGAGATACAATTTGGTTTTGAAGACCTTGCACAATTCTAAATGGTGCATGCTTAATGAACATTTAGAATGTCTTTGGGGCAGAAAATGTATGGAACTATTGACTGACCTCCATGCACGTACACAGTTCTGAGGGGCATAGGAACTGGGACATTTGCCGCCTGCTTTTTGGAATCCTTGCTGTTAGCGCTAACCATGCAGGACCAGTGAACAGATCCTAGCCATCACCACAGCACTAGTTTCTTTGTTGGCATCACACCTACAAAGCTGCTTAGTGGACATTACCCTGTTTCCAATGGATAAGCCTGACATATAAAATAGTAGATTTCTTCCTCCTAGTTTCTTTTTTTTAATCCAAATTCTACTAGCCTTCTCTTGGAATGGTGTTGAAACTAGTTTCTTGCCTATTTAATCCATAAGCATGCCAGTGTACATTTCTGTAAAATGAGATTACAAACCTTTCCCGAGGAGTTGATCTTTGCCTCAGATCAAACTAATAGCAGGCATGACCCTTTGGTGTCTGAGCCTGTTTGAAGTAGGAGACTGTTCTTGTTTAAACACAATAAGTGCAACTTTGTTGAAACTTGCCTGCCTCTATATGCTCTACTTCAATGTAAATGAAGTTAAAGGTTTTCAGACTTGTCATTAGGACATGTAAAAGCTAAGCATACTCTATAATTATGTTATTATTTCAATAAAAGTGGTGTAAGTAATTTTCATATGTTTCATATTCATTCTTATTCTTGGATTATTAAACATGCAGCACTGTCCTTTCTGCCTCTAAGCTCTCCATCACCTCTCATTCCTACCATTTAAGAGAGATGACACATGGCTGAAATCAGCTTTCCCACTTCTTCCTTTTAGGTCCATTGTGGAAATCTATAGGAAAGTGTTCATCTGAGTGTTGAAGCATTATTATTCAAATTAGCAGGATCAAGTGTTGGCACACTGGGCCTACAATCTTATCATAATTCCTTCTAATATCAATTGTAGGTGATAGTGTGCAAGCAGGGTCATTGCAAAATAAGACAGTGTTTCTCCATTTTCAGGAATTCTCTAAGTACCCAAAAATACACTAGTTTGTATTTTAAAACAATGAAAACCAAAAAAAGTGTCAGCTATTTCCATGCAAGGTGCAGCTGCTGTGAAAACAGCAAATTCCATGTTGGGCATAATCAGAAAAGAAATTGCAAACAACTGCCAGTATTAAAACTGCCTGTATACAAATCTGTGATGGACCACACTTGGAATACTGTACTGTAAAGTTCTGGTAATGGCACCTAAAAGTGTCACAAAGTTGGAACAGGTGCAGAAAAGAGCAATCCAACCCATATGATAAATGACCTGAGCAACTCCCTTTTCAGGAAAGGTTACAACGTCTGAGGCTGTTTAGCTTAGGAAAAAAAAAAAACAAGCACAAGAGCAAAAGATGGACACATTTTTCTTCCTCTCCTGTAATTCAAGAGCTTACAACCAGTCCTGGAGTTGTGCATGCAGCCTTCTCTGAACCCTTCTTCCAACCAGGCGTCAGGCTTCAAGGAAATCTGAATGGTAAAATGTGAAGAGTCAGGAATAGCATATCCATGTCAATCTTTAGTCAAGCATTTGCAGTCCAACCCAATTTCCATATGGGTCCCTTTAAATTAGATGACCAGCCCTACAGTTTTCAACACAGAGGGAAGAGAAAGAGTTCTTCCAGCCATAAGAACTGTACTGTACAGCCACTGTAGGAAACTACAACGTAACTTGCCTCATTAACTACGCAAGTTATGGTGTATTTTTTCCACATAGTCACATACTGGTTCTCAGTTTAGTGTGATGGCACTTAGCTAGTAGCTTGGCAACACGATGACCTTGTGCTCTTCTGGATTGCGCACATTTTATTAACCACACTGGACTCTCTCCATCTTTCTGCCCTGCTCCTTATTGCTGAGCCCCTCATTAGCGCAATTAATAAGCTGCTTCTGTCAAGGCAATCAAATGCAGGGCTCTGTAGCAGCCAAAGGCTTTTTCAGATCAAGTCAGGGGGATTCCGGGTCGTACTGGGGAATTATAGTGAAGGCTTTCATCTCTTCCCATGCGCCCAAACAGAACTAGAATTGTAGTGCTGGGATTCTCTCAGGTCATGTTTGTTTAATGCCGACTTGCTAGAATAAATCAGTTCCCCCTGTCATTTTGGATAAAATCACAAGTTCGTTGTGAAGAACTTGGCAGGACACCCTGATATTATTAGTGATGGGGTGCACAAAGACCAGGCAAGATGATGTCTTGGACTCAACTTCCCTTTGAAATCATACACACATGCTGACATACTGTTTCCACAAGAGGCTCGCTTTGCTGTGGTTCATCCCAGGGCAGGGCCTGAAAGGTGTCATGGACTCAGAGTGCCGATATGCTCACTGAGGAATGAAGGGCTGTGTCTCTTGGATACCGAACTTAGATGCCACTAAGCCAATAACCAAAATGTATCAATGTAACTCATACCTTGAGAAATAAGGGTATAGACAACATCCTATCACATTCTGGCAATCTTTAGCCCTGTACCCATTCAGGTCTCCAGTTGTTCCTTAATTTTAGCATTTCCCCAAATAAATCTTCACAAGTAATGCAAATGGAAAACAATGCTTGCACCATCATTGCCACCAAGCTAATAAACAGACCTGTTTGGGCTGTTCTCAGTTCCTTCTTTTCTAGTGGTCTCACAAGATGCATTTAGAACTTGCTTCTAACACATCTCAAAGAAAACTCTGCCCCAGGTCAAAAATGGCCACTTTTCTCCTACTTTCTCTCTCCTTGTGATGAATAACATTTCAAAGACTGATTTAGCTTCAACTAGAGTTCCTCCTCCCCCACCTCCTCATGGAAATAGAGTAATAAAGCAATAGAAAGAAGTCAATGGTGGGTCATGGGAGGAAAAGTACATCTTGTCAAGAAGACAGATTGCATTTAAAATCCACAGTCATCAAGGTGTGATAAGATCTCCAGCAGTAACTAAAATAAAATGAAGTAAATTCTTAAACTGATTAATCACTGCAGCAACAGTACTTCTGTTCTCTAATTCTGCCTTTCCTAACCTAGTAACCCCCAGAAGCTAAGGAGTGCAGCTCCCATCATTGGCCATACTGGCTGCACTGATGGAAGTTGATGTCCAACATTCTCAACACTGATGCTTTTTAGACACAGCCCCATCCACACCCCTGCCAGCAAGTCAGGCAGAGCAGCTGGAATGAGCAAGGCACAAGCTTCTGTTGTACCTGTGTGGAGCATGTTTAGCTAGACTCAGCCTGCTGCCCTGCCCAGGTGCATACAACATGACAGTGGCCATGCATCCATGGCTTGCTCGCTTAAAATGTTGGCTGGTGTACCACAGCAAATTAATCAACGGTAGCTTTCATGACAGGTCAGCCAGGCCTTAGAGTGTTTAGATGGAAGGAAGGGCGCTAGCAAGCCATCAAATTATTAGTTGATGAGGCACCAAAAACCCAAAGCAGCTCATTCTGGTCAATATTATTGTTTAGTTTACTACAAAGCCAATCAATGGTTAATTTAGTAATGAGTTTTATTTTATTATCATAGTGGCACTTTAGACTTACCACAAGTTACTTCCTGTCAATCAAGTTTGTATATTCTGACCATAATCAGTTTCTCAAAGAGAACAATAATAAACATTCTTAAAGCAAAGTTTTAAACAGACAACATCCAAATTTGCAAACAAAATATCAAAATTGTCTTTTTTAATTTGTAAAAACAGGGACAAGAATGATATAAAGATAGACACAAAATATTTCATTAATATTTTGCACTTTGCACTCTGGTGTACACTCTGTCTGTCTGTCTCTTCTCTGGCTGACACATACACTGATGAAGGGCACCTTGTAGCATATTAGAAACCTGTTTGAAAAGGAGGCAGGAAGTCAAATTCATAAAGGCCACTGGAATTTTGCTGAAACCACACAGATATTTGAGTTTCCCTGTTCCTATATTAACAGGTGATTTTTCTTCTTTATATTGTGATTAAAAATAGGAACTTCTGCCCCAGTTGTAGACAGTTTACTGAACAAATTTGCCTGGACTTCCTGAGGTCCAGGAGGTAAAAGGTTAAAGCTCAAAGGCCAGCTTGTTAATGCAACTTGTACAGTGTTTAGCATTTGGACAATGATAAGCAAAGTCTGATTACAATAATCTCCAGAGGGGAATGGAGCACTGGGCAAAACCAGAGTAAGTGAAAGAAAGATAGTAGTAACCTGTTTCTCTTAAGGTCAATGCTGAGTATTTTGTGACGTTCTCAAACAGTTGACATCACAGCTACTGCATTTGTCCCATTTAAACTATATATTCTGTGTTTGGCTGCACTTTGCTCTAGTTTTTAAGTTTGTGGAATAAAATACCCTGTGGATCCTGTTGCAGCCTCAGGAAACACTGAAACCAAGGGGCCATCTGCCCCATCCCAGTTTGGTTTTAATTGCACAAATTTGTAATGTTGTAAACTACCTTGAATTCTGGGAAAAGGCAGAGTGTAAAAAATAAATGATCCACTCAGCTTTCACAAGACTACCCTATGGCCTAGTTGGAGTTTAGCCTTTCAACTTCCACTCGCAAGCATGGGACTTTCACAGGCAAACTGGCAACTTCTCCTTTGTTTCTCTGGCATACAATTCCCTAAAATGGAACTTGCATTTTACAAGAAAAATCCACACTGTGTTTTTTTTCTTTCTTGCAGGATCTCTTAGGCAGGATACTGAATTGGTCAAAGACTCAGAACCATACACTGGTGGAAACTAGAAAAGGAAGATCACTGTATAAAAAGCAAAGTCCTTTTTTCAGTATGACTTATTTGGATAACCAAATCCTTCTGTTTTTCTTTCCCCAATCTAATGAGCACTTTGTGTGATATTTGACACTGCAAACACATATAACATGATGCCACAGAAGACCAAGGGAGAAAGACCATGGCTCTGGGTGTGCATTCCTAAAGCTTTCTGACTGGGACTCAGAGGAGGAAGCGCAGGAAGAGGCCAATTCCAGAAGTTGAGATGAGAGAAGTGAAGGCACTCACCTCAAGGCCAGACTCTGCAGGTGGCTCTAAGGTTCTGTGGCTCTAAGTGCACAAAGCAAGGAAGCCTAGTTCATGAAACTAGTTGATGGCCATGTCCAAGCTCCAGTATCAGAGGCAGTGTGGCTACATATCTCAGTTGCTGGGAAGCTTGTGCAGGGGGGTGCTGTTGCAATCATGTACTACTTGCAGCTTTCCCAAAGGGAGCTAGTTGGCCACTGTGTAAACACGCAGCTGAAGCAGATAGATCATAGTCTGATCCAGTATGACTGTTATTCTTAATAAAATTTCTATACCACCCCATAACTGTAGCTGTCTGGACAGTTACAATGGCTCTTCTTCTGTTATTAACAAAATACCTTTTATAAGATATTAAAACAATAACCTAACCCTAACTCTTATCAAAACAATAGAATAAAACCTGTAAATAGTAGGATTAAAAGCAATAGGATAGTGACACTGGGTGTCACTTGACTCATTTGGGCTAATATAAATCAATAGTTCTTAGTATTGTAGAGATAAGGAACACAGAAAAATTATTCCTCTGTGTGAGGGAAAGGAATGGGACGGAGGTACATCGTGCTTTTCAGTGTCAGTTCTTCAAGTATAATATGGCCTATGTGACATAGTAGGGGGAAGGTATTTGAATGAGCTTTATGACTTTTTTCCCTAGAGCAGGAATGATGTCATCTGCCAGAGCACCAAGTTAATTGATGGATCTTTCTTGCTCTAGCAAGTAAATAAGCTGGTAAGCTTTCAAGTTTTACTCTTGTGTGTGATAGATTAGTATAAAGAAAAATAATCAAGTAGAGCCTGGTTATTTCTTTCCATTTTTTTGATGTGTTTTTGTTTTAGTAATGGTGCTTTGCAGAATTGTTTCCCTTTTTATTATAAGCTAAAGGATCTGCTTCAACTGGCTGAAGAGCTTTTTTCAAAACCCAGTGCGTTTTACAAGTAAACCTATGCCACTGGACGTAAGCTCTACTGAGTTTTGGCGGTTTGTGGTTTTATCTTGGAGGAGTGAGGCTGACTCCTCTCTGGGGCTGGGGCTAAGGTGGGGCATCATAATGTGGTTTGCTTCCTGCAGAGAGGGAGGATCGAATAAGAAGGGCAGAAGAGAATACTGAGGAGGAGCAGGGGAGCAAAAGGGAAGTTGAAAGAAAGTGAAAGCACAAAGGAAAGGAGAAGGTCCAGGGGGAAGACAACAGTCAAAGTTCACCAATGGGATATAGAAGAACAAGTGGAGGAAAGGTGCAGAGTGCTGTAAAAAAGTTGTCTGACTTCTGCCATAGAGAAGTCTGACCTCTGAGTCAGCTTCCATAGCTGCAGGAGATAAATAGAGCTATTTGCTTGTGTGCCTATGAACAAACCAGCGTGATCTACAATGCTCAGCTAGAGAGTTTGAGGCTACTTCACTCAGCAAAGGCCAGCAAAGGTATCACCAGAAGCTTAATCCTCCATCTGCCATATGAAAAGGCGAGATTACAGGACCCAGGGCCAATTTTGAGTGCAGGGCATTTCCAGAGGTCCATGAGCATGGGTTAGGTGGAAATACCTTTAGCCCAAATCCTGGGTGGTGCTTTTATAACTCACTATATCTTGAAATGAAGAGAAGATCTGAATGAGGATGTCTAATAAAAGTAATTTCATATTATAGAGATGGGAGAGTTCTGGATGCTTAACCCCCACGGAGGGACCAGAACCACTGAAACCATCATTTTACAATGTAGCTGTTTGTGCCACTTCTCAGCCAGACCTGCTTGTCTTTTCCTTAACATACAGGGCTGCTAGTATGGCCAGGGCTCAGGCCCATGGCCTCCCACAAACAGCAGTGGAGGAGATGGCGTTGGCAGCAAGAGAGTGGTGACTTGGGGAAGGGTGACTGGCTGCTTACGGCTGTCGCTCAGCTGCTACAGTATATTTTGAATTGTATTTCCTAATCTTGAGTAGCAACTATGTGAACCAGTGTTCCCTGCCTTTGGGATGGGACAGTTAATTAGGGCACCATGCCTTCACCACTCGGATTCCCTCACTGGCTACACCGCACCAAAGGCAGTGTTGGTGCCTCTGAGATTAGCTCAGATTGCTGCTATTCAAAATGAGCAAATATAAAATGGTGCATTGTGCAGCTCAACAAACTGACTTCTCTTTCTGCATCAGTATCTCAAAGCACCACAGTGGCGGAAAGAGACTCAACATTTATGCAGATGCCTATTCATGTTATATGTTAAAGAAACTTGACAATTAATGTTTCTGGTTTCCGTTCTGGTGCAGTTCTCATGGCCAACTTGAAAATGCTGATATTCCCTTAAATCCTGCCTTGTGTTTATGTTTAACAATCCTATTGATGGATTACTGATTGCCTTGAGCAAACAATTTTAACTCCTAAAAGTGACGTATAATTGAGAATGTGGGATGTTTGTGTTTATGCTTAGAATTTTCTGCAACAGAAAATTGGCTTTGGTTGTTGTTTATGCTTCAAAAGTCCCTAAAACGCATTCTCTGGACATTTATTTCTGAGCTTGTAAAATGGAAGTACGTATTTGAGAAGGACTAGATTGGGTCAAGTCCTATCAAATGTACTGACTGTATGCACATAGTGTGCTTTTAATTTGTGATGTAACTCATCTTCTTTTGCCATCATGAGTTCTTTATCCAGTTTCCAAACTCTAGATTTGATGTATGGGAGATCTGGATCCTGTTGCACTGATTTCTGCCACTTTAATATGTGTTGGGTACAATTCAGTGCAATACAATTCAGTTTTCTTTTCAGCATATGCAGGACTCAATCCAATTTCCAAACTCTCGCTGCAGCATGAACTTAAAATACTTTATTTTTTGTAAGAATGCTAGTGAACAACCAACCAAATAGAATGTTATAGATCTGCATCTGGACTTCATCATTTCAGAGAGAAGTGTCTAATAACAAGAGGTGCTTATGAAATCAAAGTTAATGTCTGCATAAGGGTAGTTGACACATGATAATGCTTAAATAAAATCCTTAGAAAGGCATAGTCCCACAAATATGGATGATTCATAGAGAACAGCAGAAATCATGCTCCCTTGCAATTAACTTACTTGCAAGGCACCTTCCCTTTGGCTTCCCACAGTATCTTTTGAATTCATTTTGACTCCCAGAAGGAACAGAGTGCCATTCACATTGTTTTGGAAAGCAGCTGCATTCCACTGATTGATGCTAGGTGACTGTGGAAGAACCTCTGTAGTTTGTTACCTGGCTACTCTCCTAAGCTGAGATAATTGCTTGGCAAAAACTGTGCTTCTAGGAATAACCAATAACTGAAACAACATTGTCAAAAAATAATGAAACATTAGGGGCTCTCTCCAAGCACCAAGTGAAGTACAGATGCAAGTATTTCCTGCTCTTAGCTAAAAGGTAGGTCCAGTCCCGGGTCATTTACTCAAGGCATTTGTTTTGGTGATAATGCTACTGATCCTCCAACCAAATGAAATGTTAGGAAGGCACATCCAGACCTTATCTAGAGGGAAAGCATCTAATGATATAAGGTATTTGTGTAGGCAAAGATAAAATGTATTAATTGTTGCATATTCAAAAACTGAAATCACTTGAACTTGTGATCTTGAAAGCAAGGAAGTGGAGGGTGTTTTTAGACATGTAGTATGCTGGATAAAGAAGCAGGGAGAGATAATTTCAGAGGGTTGTGGAGGCAATTTCTCACCTCTGAGACACACTGTTGGTCATGCAAACATTTCTTTACCATGCTTTCAGGGGCAAAAAATCCCCCAAAAACAAAAATAAACCCATTTATTTTCACTTGAAAACCATGATTTAATGTATTATCCCCCTCCTGGAAACCTCAGGGGAGTGCAAACTTGTATTTGATTAAAAATCACCCTCCTTGCACATCTTGCTGTTGAGTGCAAGTATGTTGTTTTTACTGCTCAAATTCAACACACACTTGGAGTGATGGTGACCACAAAAATGCAGGAAGTGCATATTGCTTAAAGGCCACATGTTGTCCACTCCTGCATAACAGTGTAAGCTGGTATTTTTTCAGATCCACTTTGGGCTTTTTAAAAAGGTGTTGATGATTTGGAATTTATCCAGATGTGGGGTCAGAGAAGCTTTCTTCATTCTTGCGAGAAAAGGAAATCTTGCAAGCAGTTCAAAATGACTTACATTTTTCCTGACAATTCACTTTGACTTTTTTCCAGGTGCAGTGGAGGGGAATATGGAAAGCACATCACAGAAATGGGGAGGAGAACTGCTGCACCTGTGTTCCAGTAGTTCTCAACGGTAGACAAGGCCTCCTTGACAGGCACTTCCTACACTGGGAGTATGGAGCTGCAGGAGGGATCAGAACTTGCCTCAAGTGGCACCCTCCTCTCCAACCAGCTCGGATCTAGGTATACTGAATGCCTCTGGGCAGAGTGCCCTCAATGATCCCCACTGGATTTGGAAGGGCTGTCAGCACCTTTGCTAGGCCATCATCCCAATATGAGTTGGGAAGAAAGGAGCTCAAAGGAAGCAGCTGTTTGGTTTTTAGTTGTCAGGAGATGTTCAGAGGCATCCCACTCTTGCTTTTCTAATGCCAGTGTTGACATTAGTGCCTAACCCCGGAGGCAATTGCACCAGCTGTAGGCAAAGATGTCTGGATTCTCACCTATGAAGCAGATGAGGCAAGGTGGGTTGGAGAGGCCCAGAAGGCAGAGTAAATTTCAAAAGTTCAACTATGTGGAAAAAAGACTATGCCCAGAGACATTCAGTATACCAGTTTAGGTCATGAGGACAACCTGGTTAAACCCTACTGCTTAGACTTCTTGTGCCATCTTCTGGTTCCTAGAGAGCAAGTACCATCATACATGGAGGGTCACCTTTTCTCTGTCAAGCATTGCCTTCCTGCATGGAGAATGCATGGGGGCAGGGGACATGCTGGCATGGAGTGGGACTAGAGCCAAGGGTGAGCAAGACCACCCAATTTTCCTCTTCCTTATTGGCTCTCCCTCCCTCCCTCCCTCTCTCCCTCTCTCTCTCTCTCTTTCCAGCAGCCCCCACCCTGCTTTTTCAGCAGGCTGCCAGGAGAAGGACAGGCAGATTGCTCGTGTATCAAGCTTTTTGTACTGAGAGTGGTATGTCCCTTAGGGCAAATGGCAGGAGAAGGGCAAGATACCTCTTGTTGGAGGCACCACACTGGCTGTTTTGCTGCCCTGCTGTTGCTTTCTCCACACCATCCTGTTATAGTTGCTTGCTTGCTTGCTTGCCCTCCCTGCTTAATCAGGTGGCAGCAGATAGGGAAGGAACAGGTTGGATAAAGGTTATCAGGACACAGCTGCAGTGTGTCCAAGAAGCTATGAACAAGGTTTACAGGGTGGGAGATAGGAAGAGGAAACTGTGTGTTGCAGTCCTCCCAGTCTCGTCTCTCTTGTTTTCCTTCTGTCTTCTTAACCAGCTGCAGAAGCAGCTATTTATGGTTATGGAGGTTGTGGTGCTGAGCACCAAATGTCAGGAAATGAGAGAAGCAGGGCAAGGCTTGGCATGTAATAAAGGAAAGCCCTGCTTTCTCCAGGCCAAGCTGCAGCCAAACATCGTCTTAAATCACAGTATTTTTTTTATAAATGTGGGACTGGCAGTGATCTGAGCCAGGCAGAGGCTGCTTTGAGGATGTGCAGCCTGTGAGGGTACTGGGGGGTACTCCTTTCCACACCGCTGTCTTCCCTTCCCACCAAGGGCAGCAAGCTGACTGGTTCACTTCACTGTCACTCTCACAATGTGATTTTAAATCCATGAAGCTGCACCCTGGACTGGCTGAAGCAGGGCTTTGCTGTTCACCAAGCTTTGCCCTGACTCTATTGCTTCTTTCTGGGGCTACTGGAACGCCTTTGAGGACCTTCTGACATGCCAAAGGCCCAGACCTACATCCCTAAAACTTCCTAAAATGTAAAATAAGAAAAGAGCGAGAAAGGGAAGGTTTAATAAGCCCTACTTCCCCACGGAACTGTGTATAACAACATTATGGGAAGCTGTATCTATTTCAGAGATTAACTCTTACTAATCCTTCCTAAGTCACTAGCTACAATACTTCTATGCCATAAATATAGACTGTCCAGTGACCTAT
The DNA here is from genome assembly GCF_004798865.1 of Varanus komodoensis. NCBI lineage: Eukaryota > Metazoa > Chordata > Lepidosauria > Squamata > Varanidae > Varanus > Varanus komodoensis. The sequence goes on from NW_025335268.1 coordinate 136,027,619, forward strand.
CCATGCTGATACCCTAGAAATTAAGTTTAAGAATACCTGTACCTGCAAATGTGTTCTCCCATCAACTCTGGAAAGCTGGCTGTTGCATTGTTACCTTTTTCAGACAGGTTTTTCTCTCTAGAAAACCCCCACTCTGCTCTTGAATCAAAATGTGCCCAGCAAGCTTCCAAATCTGAACTTGCAGTTGCTGGGTGGGTGTTGTGAGCTGTGCTTCCCCCTCCCAGCAGTAACAGTCTCTCCAGCATTTCTATGCCGAAAGTCTTTATTTTACATGCAAGTCTCTGAACATTCTTCACCCAGATCTTTTTTAGGGACCCTTCTGTGCCTGTTCCTGGGGAAGGAGCACTGTGGAACTGGGCACACCTCCTCTTTTCCCTCAGAGACCCCACTTGGACCACTCTGGGTCTGTGACGATGGACTACTGGGTCCACCTCCTCAGGAGATGGAAGCTCCCCATCTCTAAATCTCCTCCCTCAGGATATTGTTCTTCCTTGTTCCCACAGGCAGATTGGCTGCCCTTGAACTAACCTCCCCAGTAGCAGGCACAGGCAGCTGAGCCTTGGACTGCAGCTGGGACCAATTCAACAATCATCTTGTTATCAAAGTCTGACTAGTGAATTCCACCAGGACAGGGAGCCTCCCCTGCACACATCTCATCCTCAGATTCTGAACTGTCAGTCCTGCCAAAACAGGATGCCTCTTGTGCACACATCTGAGCTTTGTCAGGGCACGTGTATATGACACTGGGTGGGCCAGAATAATTGAAGTGTTCTGATCAAACTTCCAGCAATCCTGAAAGATCTGACAGGATTGTAAAGGTAAACTGAGTCAAGTGGAAGGTCCCAGGGTCCTGTTGGTGCTGTGGATCATTTGGGGACTTCCTTTGAGCCCAAATACCTACTATTAAAAAGTACTGCTCCCTCAAAAAGCATGAAACAAGTCCCCAAAAGACTCAGCAGATGAAGCAGCTGCTAAGCAAACTGCTATGAAAGATAAAACTAATAATGCTCTTAAAGTAGGGCTATGTCATTAAAAGAAGAGTGAAACACTTTTCAGAAGAAATGACAAACTAAACCAAAAGACAGAAATGTTTGAAGCAGGAGAGACAACATTACAAGCCATGAGGAAATAATATTATTCAATTTTTGACAGAATGGCTAAATAGCATTTTCCTGGACTTAACACAAGAGATCATTTGAGGCTATCAAGCATTATAAACCAAACTACCCAAAGCTGCAGGACTAAGAGACATTACTGTAAAAAATCTGCAATGAAGCAATAACTGACATCATATTGAAAACTCCTAAAATATTGGGCAGAAACCTAAAATGTGTGTGCCTGGAATTATTCCCAGAAGCTTTACAACGTTGGAAAGAAGCTACTTCCCTGATGAAAACACTCCAGCTAGATATCAAGTTAAGCTTAGACCTGGGCAGTAAAGGTCAAAGCAGGTGAATTACATTAGGACAATGATGAAAGAATGCAGTCCAAGGAACAATGAAAGAAAATGCAACAGAGTGTTCTGGAACACTTCATCTTTTGGTGTCAGAGTTAATACAGCAAAGACTGGGCATGAAGAAAACTAAAATATCACTTTAAAATGATTAAAAGAGATCATTATACAACAGGATTAAATCCATATACAGAAATAGGGATTAATAATAGTATAAGGTGATGTGTTGGAGGAGAGAAGGAGTGAATCAAAAGGGTTACTGCTTCCCAGCAACTACCTGAAAACAAATGAGGAACAGTGCATTGTTCTCAAACTGCACTGCACAAAAGAGAAAGGGAGTTAATCCAGCCTAACAAATGTTAGACTGTTGTTTTTTAATGTTAATCTGGGTCAAAATGTATTTAAATATAGACCTATCTGGGATGGGAGGGACAAGTTTCAGCATGCAAGAATGGAAAAATCTTGCTAAAATGGAGACATATGTGAAGCCAATAACTTTTAAAAGAGAATGGGGAGTTAAAGATCTGTTCCTAAATATTAAGAGAATGGGATTGATAATAAAATAATCCAAACCTGGCAGAAGCTCACCATGAACAGAAAGATTTACTGTTACGAGTTTTAGGAATGAAGGAAAGGTATGCTGCAGAAGGAAATTCAGATTGTGCTTATAACCAAATGTAAGATAAGATTTTCTAAGACCTCAGTAGATCCAAAAGTAGATGGATGTTTTTCAAGGTAATCTTACATACCAGAAAACAACACTGGGATGCATGTATAGCCCAAATTTGAATTGAACTCCATTTTTTTGAAAGAAGCATTACACATATTAGATGTTTAAAGAGAAATATTGATTCTTTGGGTGGAATTTGAAAAGACTAGTTAACCCAAATGTGGACAGAATTCAAAGCAGGAAACAGAGCAAAATGAAGAGAAAATGACATAGAAAGGATTCTGTGGGAGGATGAGTTCAGTGACACCGGGAGCATGATGCACAATACAGAAAGAGATTATGTTTATTTTCTGGGCGTTAGGGTTCATATCCTGGCATAAATTATCTTTTAACTTTTTAGTTGAAGGGTTTAAAACTTGCCCTCTTGAACTGACAATGGCACTACCTTGCCAGGCAGTGGAAACCTACACCCATTTCTCATACAAAGAGCTGAAACAAAGAATAGAACTACACACATTATCTCTAACTATAAGAAAATGGTGCCCCAGGAATGCCTAATAACATAGTATGGGACAAGTTAAAGGCATTTATAAGGAAACCCTAAAGAAAAGCAACAATGAGAGAAAGCAAATCACAATTCAATGAGACCAAGAGCTCAAACAGCTGCAAGAAAAACATGAAAGGGGATATCCACATTTTAAGACAATCAACAGAAAAATATTTGGCTTACAAATGCCAGGTATTTAGAGAGTCCCATTGGAATAGTTAGCAACATACAAGTATAAAAATAAATGGATAAATAAATATGAATTTGGACTATGAGGATCAAAAATACTACCAATTTGGAAACAAATACTTTGCATCTTTAATAAATTACACATAGAAAACCAAAATAGAAACAGCATTTATTCAATTGATTATGCTAGTGTGGTGGAATGGTTTAGAGCATGAGACTGGGACTCAAGTGATCTGGGTTCTAGTCTGCACTCGACCATGGAGACAACTGACTGACTTTGGGCAGTCACAGACTGTCAGCTGAACCTACCTCACAGGGTTGTTGTGGCAATAAGATTGAGAACAGCAGGAGGAGAATGGTATAAGCAGCTTTGAGGTTTTTTTTTTTTTTTTTTTAAATATGGGATATAAATCTGCTGGATGTATGGATAGACAGGCATGACAGAGGGAAATCAATTTTATCTAATATTTATTCCAAATTTATTACCAGAATCTTATCAAGAATGAGTTTAAAAAAATCTGTGAGCCATAGACAATTTTTTTTAAATGCATTAGAGCAAATCTGTTCAGTAACCAACAAAACAAACAAAACTAATGTAAAATAAGGCCCCACAAACATGGTTCTACAGGATTTTTAAAATAATGCATTCAAGGAAAATTTTAATATTCTGACAGAACATTTAAACTATATTGAAAGCATTCCAAAGCAGAAACATTTGTTTTTAACCCCAAACAAATAAAAACACAGACGAAATAGATAATTACAGGCTAAGTTCACTATTAAACCAAAATCTTAACATTTTTACAGGAATTCTTGCTTTTAATGAAATTTTGGACCAATATATTTAAAAAGGTTGTTTAATAAGCAAAAGGAATGTATTAATACCTATAAGCAGCCTACTGCACATAAGAGTCCACTGTTTAAAAAGAACAAACATTTTCAAAGATGCAACAAAAGCCTTTGACAAATTAGAATGGGAATTTACTTATGAACAATAGGACTAAAAGGCAACATTTCCAGTAGCACAAAAGGAGGATTTCTATTATCTTCCCTTTCATTTGTTCTAACAATGAAACCTTAGTCAATATCATTAGAAAAGACCATAAAACAAGCAGAATGCAAAAATGTATTGAATCATTTATACACCAATTATTTCCTAATTGTCAGACCAATTATGCCCCAAAATCCTGGACACAATCGAATATGGCACTAAAGCTGACCTCACCATCAGTAAAGGAAAGTTGAAAATAGTGTCACAAAACTTATCCAAAACAGAAAAATTGGAACTAAAAGAAATATCTGACATTTCAATTGCTAATAAAGTACTTATGCATATGCCTGTCAAACAATTGACACAAAGAATAGTTTCAACCCTTTCCACAATACTATTAGGAACTATCTTTTCTACTGGAGAAAAACCAAAGCTGTCATTGCTAGAGAGGGTTATTGTAGTAGAAGGAAAAAATGGTATATTCAAAATTTAAGAATATTTCTCATCAATAAAATAACTAAATATAATGCAATCCTACCTAACAGATTTTATTCTCAACATGCACTGTTTTCTGAACAAGTTCTGTATAAAGAACATGTAATGGGAGACTTCAGTATTCCAGACATTGGTCTTTATCATGTTATGCATCACCTTATACAATTAGTCTGAGCATAAATTAAGAATTCTGAAGATAGTTGGATTAAATGAGATGCAGAAGAAGAAAATATGGCAAAAATTGGAGGCATGCCATTTAAGTCTGATAGATGGAAGAATTATATTCAGTTCCTTTATAAAAGCAGCATTAGAATAAATTTTGTCAAATACTCATTGTAGCAGGAGCAATTCTATTTGTACACTGCTCACTTTTTAATGAACCAAACTAATTTTAGAAATGTGCCAACCTTAAACAATCAGGTTCATGCAGACTAACGAATATATATAAAAGTACAAGTCCGGAATCAAAATAGCATTTCAAAGAAACACTGCAAGAAATGACCCTAAACTGGTTACAGATGCAACAAGTACTATATTTCTCAGTAAACCACAAGTAAAGGAATATACTGAAAAGCTTTGAATTAATGATAGTACAGATAAAATGAAAAATGAGGGCAGGTAATTGAAGCATTTCTTAGAAAATGTATATGGGCCCAAATATAAATCCTTAATTCATCCTTTCAATCTATTTTATATCTTGATCTTGTGCTGCAAAAGTGGGGTTGGGTGGGTTACACTCCCTTCACAGCAAGATTCTCATTCGCCCCTTTCCCTGCTTTTAGTTCCAGCAGGGTGCACATTTTGCATTTTGTCCTGCTCATAAATGCACAAAAGTATGTTCTCCCCTTTTTAAAGGACCCAGAATAACCTCATCCCTTCCATTGAAAAAAGAGGGCATATATTTTTTGCATTTTCCAAGCACCTAGGGATTCGGGGAAAAGTACAAAATATACATTCCTAAGGGAAACCAAAGTCAGGGTGAAGATGAGGATTTTGCTGGGAAAGAGAGCATGTAAATCCAAAAAGTATCTTCTCAGCAAAAGATCCCTTGTACTCTTGACATTTAATTTTCTGTGAGCTGTCAGGAGAAACCAAAGGGGGAAAACAGATTTGGAGGTGAACCTATTCCTTAAGACACTACCTTTTGTATGCATATCAGGACATCTAATTAATTATAAAATTTAATCAATTGCTTGTATGTAGTTTATCCAGTGACTGATTATTGTTGATTGTATCTTAATAATGAGTATGTAATAATATCAAATGTATAAGAAAATTAATGAAAATATCTGTGTGTGCAGGGAGATACATCATACTGACTTAGCATTTCAGAAATGATTGACTTATCCAATTTTCCCTCTGCAATGACCATACTCATTCCATTGGCATGAAGAGGTGAAAGGAAGAAGTTTATTGTGTCCCAGTTTTGGTGCTGGAAAAAGCCCATGTGTGCCTTTATTGACACTTTTGGAAAAAGACCTCTTTCTATGCATGAATAGTGACATGCTTCAACAGTGTCTGTACCCTTAATCTGTTTTCTCCTTTTTCTTTAGTAAGTAGCTTGCTTAGCTGAAGTGCACTCTTCACTAAAGCTGGGATATTGGCAAGCCACATAGTGTGAGTCTGTGTGAAGCATACTGCCTGCATCCTTAATATTTCATGAACTGGTCCGCACACCTACTCAAAATAGCAGTGGTACTGTGGTAAATCTTGAAGTGCAGGCTCAATGGAACAGCTCACATAGGCCTGCCTCCAAGAAGAATTTATAGCACACACAAATAGAGCTTTTATACAATTTCTACTGAAAAGAGCTAACCATGCAGGCACATCTGAACAAAAGAAGCTGCTAATTGAATCTCCCAAATAACTTTACAGTGTCAGGACTGCAGCAGTCCTATGCATTGTTTGTTTTATCTGTTCAATGTATTTGTATTCTGTCCCTCAGCCATTCCCAGAAAGGCTTACAAGAGTCAACAATCAATTGGTGCCCTCAGGCTCATAAGTTTAAAAGGCTCAAGTCACAAGGAAGGAGATGGGGGGGGGGGGAAGAAAAACAGGATGGTGATTTTTGTTTCATTTGTCCAGATTGGTGGGAATTTATCACCTGAACCCAAGCTTGCAGAGTATTTATTGTCCTTTCCAGCAGGGTGTCCCTCCTCTCTTTCTTCTCTTTTACAATTCCTATTCTTTTGAATTCAGATAGCTTCTTTCCCTGTCCATCAAGACAATAAGGTTCCTCAGGTGTCCTGCTGGTGGCAGTCAGAGGAAGGAGGCGCCAGCACGGAGGGCCAGATGGGGGTAGTTCATCAGGTTGTGCCTGCTGCTTCTTCCATCCTTTCCGGCAAGATGTCTGGGAGTAACCTCCATCCGTGTTTACCCCTGAATGGATAAAGCTCATTGTTCAAGCTCACATGTTGAGCTTTGACAGAAGATCTTCAGCCTTTGGTTTCAATAAAAAATGCAAAGGACTCTTGGAAAGACGTCTTTCCATTTAAATTTGCTATCCTGGTGCAAGAACCAGATCAAAGGAAAAGGAAGAAGTATTCAGCCTCTGCTTGATCCTTTACGTCATACTCTGCCTTCCTCCACGGGGCTAGAAACAAACAACAGTAGCACTTGAAAGCCTTGTTATGGGCTAGTTCTCTGAGCCCCCACTGCCAGGCCCTGAGAAGAGAGAGATTGCCTCAAAGCCAGGGCTGAGCGGTGGGGGGGGGGGGGGAACACAAGCTCTCTAATGCTGGTCCTGGCTGCCCAGTGCCTGGCGGCCCCTTCCTCCCATGTTCAGCCAAAGCGGGGTTTTCTCCGGCCCCAGGAGGCTCAGCTGGGTACCCCCACACTTGTTTTCATGGAATGTTCTTCCATCTGATGGAGAGGACTGTAGTACACAAAAACATATGCCATTATAATCATATCAATCCTGAAAGTACCACAAGACTCTTTGTTGGTTTTATTTCACTTATAGTAATTCTTTCAAAGTCTATCTATACCTGTTGATCAACATGGGTATATTTTATGTAAATCTGTCTCTTTCTACCCACTTTTGGCGAAGCAGGTGCACTTCTTTTGACAGTCATAAGTCATGGTGTCAAAGGCAGCTGAGTTCAAAGGCAAAGTAGAAGTACTGCATAGTGATGGATTAGCTTTTGTGGGCTACTGGGTACCTGTCAGCTGTTGGAACCAGGAACTTCTCAGTTTTCAATTTATTTATTTGTTTATTTACTTATTAAAACATTTTTATGCTGCCCCATTCCCCATCTCAGTTTTCAATTTGCGAGGAAATCAACACTCAGGCCCATGGGAAAGATCAAACATTTGAACTTCTGTTGCTTTATTGATTGGTGCCCCAGTACCTGCAGTCAGTAACAATAGCGAAGGGCCTTCTCTGTGCTGCTGCCCCAGTTGTGGAATTTGCTCCCCAGAGAGGTTCACCTGGTGCTGCTACTTTATTCTTTTTGGCACTAAGCCAAAACCTTTTTATTTTCCCAATGTTTTAAGACCTGACAGTTTTAATTGGGGTTTTATTATTAGTTGAATTTGAGGACTCTGTGTTTTAAATTTTTTACATTTTGTATTCTTAAACCATCCTGAGACTTCAGTAATGGGACAGTCTAGAAAAGTTTTAAATAAATAAATAAATAACTGGGTAGAGGCAAACCCAACTACAAAATCACAGCCCATGTACAGACATTTATAACCTGCTAGTCACATACACCAATACAGAATGTTAAGTTTCCAGATAATCTTAGTACAATAGCATCTTGAATGTTTTAGGCATGACATAATGTTCTAAACCAATCAGAAATAGTATGGAACAATGATATGGAAAACATTACTGATTGCTGTATTGATAGGTCAGTCTAGCAAATTCTTGACAGTTCAGGTCAGCTGGTCTGTCTGTTTAAACATGCAAATGTGTCTTATGGAGGAACCATTCAGGAAATCTGGTTTGACTACTACACTCAGCAGGGGCTTGCCTCTGTGGGACTAGATGCTTTGGAAGGTCCATTCAGAAACAAATGGACACCATTGTTTCAGTTTTTCTGCAGCTGATGAGAACACAGGTATTTTGCTAGGCTCTCAGTCTAGCTAAGAATGTCATCTTCTTAAGGCAACAGCAATGCTAAACACTGAACTTGGAAAAATGGTGAACAGTGAACTTGGAAAGCTTGTGCCTTCTGAGAAAGATTTAATTTTATAACAGAAAGGCACATATAAGGACATTTTTCTACCAGGATTTATCTCAAATTTCCCAACATTTGTCATGCTGCTCCCAAAATAATACAGTTTTTATTCACCACCAGGCCCTCATGATTTAAAATATTTTCTTCTGTCCACAAATGTACACAGACACCCATCAACTGAGGATAACACTTCATGCATTTGATAATATGGTCAAATATGTATCACAAATAACAAGCACAATAATTAGTTTTTAAGGTACCATATGGCTTTTTGTTGTTATCGAACAGACTGATGCAGCTGTCCTTTTGGAATAAAATATGTAATTTGCACTACAGCCAGTGCAAAATCAGAATGCTCATGCCATCTAGTGGAAATCCGATCAAAGCTCTGATTATCCTATTCCCACCAACAAAAATACCAGTTCTACAGCTGTACAAGGAGAAAATGTGCATGTGCACAAGAGTTTTCAAGAATTTTTTAGACTTTTCCCCACATACCTTATATAGAATCAAACCAAGTCACATCTACCTTAAAAAACCTTCCACCGACTATTTATATTAGCTTACATTGCTCTAAATATATTCCATTGTGATGTATTCAGTTTACTCTCAGACAGAGCACTCCTATGGCCACTAAATAGCATCATCTAGAAGGAAGGCCATAGAATTTTTCAGATTCCCAGCTACAAGGTTGGAAATTTCCTCCAGACCCATAGCTAGAGATCTGTGCTTCTCCATGGTCTTAAGAGTGGCCTCTAGTAAAAGCTTGTAGAGCCATTCCAGGGGACAGGGAGAGGGGAAGACCAGTGCCTCCAAGATACAATCCATCCTGGTGGTGCCTCAACACCCTTCCCTCTTACTGTAGCACCAGTTAAAGGACCCTTTTGCAGGGCAGGAGGAACATAAACGTGATCTTCGTCTCCACAATCTACCTGCCTTGCATAGGGTGCCTGTAATCCTCTGAGTTCAGGTGAATGTGAGAAGACTCATTGGATTGCTCCTTTATTCTACTTTATGGTATTCCCAATAATCACACGCTTGTGTACACCAGGTGCTGATGAACATGGATGGGAGGATGTTGTTGCATTCATATTTTGCTTGTGGTTTCCTGTGGGCAGCTGCTGAGCCACAGCTGTTGGATTTTGTTGACCTCCATCTGATCCAGTAGGGCTCTTATTATATTTGCTGACGCCCCAGTGAGTATCTCAGGATGCCCAACCCAGTTGTGGAGGAATGAGTGGGGAATGAAGGTGGGAGAGAGAGAGAAGCCAAGAGAGGTGTGGCTCCTGGCGGTGACATGTGCTCCATCAAGGACTCAAGCAGTGCTTTGACATGTCACTGGATGGGTCTGTCCCACTTTTGTAAACCCTTTGTGGTCATCACTGCAGCCACCACTCTTTCCTTTACTCCCTCCTCCTTCAGAGCCTTTCATGGTGTCTTCTAGTGACAGCCCTTCCAAAGTCCCCAGGTGATACATTGGGGCAACCATCGCCTTTTTAAAAAACCAGCATCAGAAATATGCACAAATTTTCATTTTTAAAAATTGATTAGTCTTTTGGAGGTGTGCAAGCACTCATATCCAACTAGATAAAATGCGAAGTCTTGCCTGGCCAATGTGCTGGTAGGAGTCTCCTGACAAACTACAGGAGGCAACAACTATGGGCTTTCACTAAGCACAACTACAAAAAAGTTGATTTGGCACATGGTTTTTCACTTGACAACTTTCATGTGAAAAGCAAAGCCATGAAGAAATTCGATGGCGTGATAAATAGATTCTCTATGAACAGTGTGATTTTCTAGTTTTTAAGTATTGCGCTAACCAGTTTACAGACCCTCCATAGTGCTTCCCTGAGCATCTAGGTTCTCTGGAAAGATAAGATTTTCATAACCTCCCTTTTTGTTACAGACATTTGACAGCTATCAAAAGAAAGGGGTTTTGTTTAAGCAGAGTTTTTGACAGGGCTAAACTGGGTTGTTTTGACAAGATTTCATACATTGCCAGTCCTATGAGTTCTCCATAGGCTCTTGGTTGACACTCTGTGAACAGAATGCTGAACTAGGTAGACTTTAGTAAGATTCAGCATGGCTCTTATATAGGTCAACAGAAAAGCATTTTTCTGTTTGTATGCCTACATCATGATTTGCAAAGGAATATCCCTTCTGTTATAATTGATAGCATAGAAACAGAAACAGAGCGAGTCAGAAGGGGTCTCCTGGGCCATCTAGTCTGACCCCTGGCTCCAGTTTCTGTATTCTTGAATGTACTGCCAGAATTGCATTTCGGTTGTGAGAGAACCCAGGCATCTTCAGTCTTATATTAAATTTGTTTCTGACAAAATCGGGGTCTGGCATAAGAAATGGAGTAGGTGGAAATGGAAAAGGCTAGCGTTTAACAACAAAAAATAACAACAAAACTTTCATGTGACCACTAGATGGCAGTGTAAGCACAGGTATATGTTGCCTATAAGCTCTACACACCTCACAACAGAGAAAACTAGTTCTCAAGAAGAATTTGAGCCCACGTTTTTCTTTGCTGTGTAAGAATGTTGCTTTTTGCCCCCTTGGAAATGTACATGCATTAGGGAGTCCATCCGATTAAACTCAGTGAAACTTACTTCCCAGTCAGCATGAATAGGCTTAGCCTTCATTGTCTTTTTTTTAATTGACTTGTAAATTGTTCTGATATCTTCCAAAAGAAGACTAGGATATAAATGCTTTAATGACCTAAATTGAATATTGGCTTCCAATCTCAACTTTACCATGATTCAGCTTCTTTGAAAGATAATCCTATCTACAGTTATCTGGGGTAAGTCCTATATTAGCTTACTTCTGAGTAGACATTATGGCATTTCATTTCTATGCTACCAAATAGCCAAAACCCTCTGGGTGGTTTACAGGAGTTCATATAAAACAGACCAGAACACAAAAATCTCCTAACATTCTTCCACTATACAAAATTACAAAAACAAATGTTTATGGCTAAAGCTATTTTAATACAAACAATACCTGTTAAAAACAGTTGAGATAGGTGCCCCATCATTAAACTTCCCTAGATAACTGCCCCATCATTAAACTTCCCGTGAAGGATATTAGGAGGGTGACTACCCAGAGGAGGGCTTTCTCTGCGGTGGCACCCAATCTATGGAAATGCGCTCCCCAGAGAGGTCCGCCTGGTGCATTCGTTATTTGTTTTTCGGTGCCAGGCAAAGACCTTTTTATTCAAACGCTATTTTAATTGTTAATATTATTTATTTATTTTATTTTTTGGGCCAGTCGACTCATATTATTTTGTTTTATACTGCTCTTATTTATTTATTATTGTGAGCCACGCTAAGGCTTTGGCAAATGGGGCGGCATAGAAGCCTTCCAAATAAATAAATAAATAAATAAATAATAGATGGCATTATTATGGTTTTCCTAGTTGCTGTGTAAGCTGGACCATAAGGAAGGCTGAGCACCGAAGGACTGAGGCCTTTGAATTGTGGTGCTGGAGGAGACTCCAGCGAGTCCCTTGGACCACAAGGCGATCAAACCGGTCAGTCCTAGAGGAGATCAACCCTGACTGCTCTTTAGAAGGCCAGATACTGAAGATGAAACTCAAATACTTTGGCCACCTAATGAGAAGGAAGGACTCCCTGGAGAAAAGTCTAATGCTGGGAACAATAGATGGCAAAAGAAAAAGGGGACGGCAGAGGATGAGGTGGCTAGACGGAGTCACTGAAGCAGTTGGTGTGAGCTTAAGTGGGCTCTGGGGAAAGGTGGAGGACAGGAAGGCCTGGAGGAATGTTGTCCATGGGGTCGTGATGAGTCAGACACGACTTTCCGACTAACAACAACAACAACAAGATGGCATTAAATGCCTGGGAGAAGAAGACAGAGATGGCTGCAGAAAACAGCTGTACATTGAAAGCAGCCACTGCTGCTTAAAGTTTAGTAATATTTGCTGCAGTCAAGTAGAATTTTCTGCAAAGTAAAAAATTGTACAAAAGTTTAAAGTTTGCTGTGGAAAATACTATTCCCCTTTAAATGCTATCTGAGCAAAGTGGTGCTGGTACGAGTGTTCTTTGGGGCCACCTCAGCCACAGTGACCTGCACCAAGGAAGGGGGCGTTCCTCAGAATGCAGCACGGAGGGAAGAGCTCCAGAAAACCTTGGCTCACCAACACGGCCATCACAAAAAGATCAGTCTAAAACTGCAAAGTTGAAGCAGGGACAAGGAGGGACCCCCTCAGTAAATGCAATTTCTTGTGTTCACCTTTTGTACAGAATGCCAACTCTACTCAGACCATTTTCAGAGACCAATGTGTTACACTAAGTGAACAGAATAAGGCCAGATGAACTAGGGAGACTGGGGTGAGAGCACACGTGGGCAAGACATCTGTCTTGTGTGGTTCTGATAAGACTTTGGGGAAGAAGCCCATTTTCCCACATGGATATGAAAATGATCCAAGTGATTTTGCTGATGTAAAGGCATCAAAACAACATGGAAAGTGCAATGAAAGGCCGTGATAATTAAGGAGACAGATGGCAGGTGAATCTCTCTAAAGCACGCTATCAAGAGAATCATCAAGAAAGAAACAGATTTCAGGAATGCAGACACTGAGGGCCTGCTCACAGGATGCCAGAGGGGAAATAAACCATGGTGGTTTATTGCTCTGCTGCATTTGCATAACTACCTGCACTGAAACAGTTCAGTGAACCTAGTAAACATGCCTTGTTGCTGTGATTAACAAGCTACCCAGAACCCATGGGCTGTTCTACGGTTCCACAGTAGCTTGTTAAGCATGGCAACAAGCCATCTTGGCAACAAGACTCACATGACATAGCAAACTGCACTAGCAAAGAGAATTATGCAAACCCCCCTGGTACATACAGCATAGGAAAAGCACCACTGCAACTTATTTCCTTCTCTGTAGTCATGTCTGCTGGATCAGTGTTCCAGGAACAGAGTTTAGAACAAAGTAGGAAGCCATTGGGAATACCTAAGGAGAAGAATCTCATGATCGCAGCACCCAGAGGCAAAGATGGTTCTTAACAGCACAGTACAGAGGAAATGGGGTGTGGGCAGAGAGAGCAAGGTCGTCACTGCAATACGTAATAAGGGAGATGGGTGTGGCTTTAGCCAGTAGTAGCTCCCACATGGCTGGAACACTGAAATGACCCAACTGCACAGGCAGGAATAGTTTGTGGGATAGAGATATGCAGCTGAGCTCCACCCAGGTGGTTGAAGCATTTAAATGTGTGGGTACATGAAAGCTAAGTTGTTGGTGAACACAATATACAGGAGTAGAATGTGCTTATTCTTTACTTGGTGAACCAAAGGTTGGTTCATGCTCTAGCACTTGAGTAAAGTTTAAGAGGCCTAGCTGCTATCAAAAACCAAGTTTTTAAATATGTTAGATTTAAACAGCTTTTCACCCATAGCTTGACATGCCTTAAGTTGACCAAAGCATGGCTGGACCTTCACATGTAGGGTGAGAGAGGTGGCAGTGCAGCATCTGCCATTAATATGTTCTGAGCTGCAATACTGGTATGCTTGTACATGCATGATCGGGGCCTTAACCTTGATGGGCATCCACCCTAACCAAGAGTTAGGTGCTGAAATATGTGGACACATTGCAGCTGTGTGTCCACACATATTAGATGGAAAAGGAGCCTCCTCTCATGGCAGTGTCATAGTCCCATGTGCACCTGCACCACCCTTAGCAATTTAAGGTACCCCAGCCAGATTCCTGCATAGGTCTCAACTGGGTCTCAAATGACTCTTGTTTCCATACATCTGTACATAGATTATGATGGTGTGGGTTAGCAAAGAGTTCTTGGTGGCTGTGGTTGCTTTAGACCATGGGTCCTCAAACTACGGCCTGCGGGACGGATCTGGCCTGTCATGCCCTTTCATCCGGCCCACGCCGCAGTCTGCCACCCGCGCACATGCTCACCGCACACTGGAGGTGGCGGCTTGCTTACTTGGAGATGGTTCTGGACTCGTTGGGAGATCTCCGAGCGAGCAGGTCACCATTGCATGTGCCCAACGCCACCTCGCACGCACCCTATGATGCCTCACCGGCCCGCACGCCCAGGTACCCCCCCCCCCACCGGCCCGCACGTGTAGCCACTGCCTTTCAGCTGGCCCCCTATTGAAAAAGTTTGAGGCCCCCTGCTTTAGACTGTCAGATGAACAAAACTAAAATATAATAAAATAAAAAATAAAATGTCTATGTTTGGATGTAATGATATGTCAGAATTGCTGAGAATCCCAGCTTCTTCTTCACAAGCAGTACGTTGGTTGTTGCCCTAACAAATCATGTCTTCAGAGGCTGGAGCCAGTGTTTGATGCTGCTTTCCCATTACTGGTTTATTAGGAACATGACAAGCCAGGGTCTGGGCTTTTGACATGACGGGAAGCTTTTGTTTCCTCATGTGTTTAGCCTCACATGCTGGTGGCATAGAACAAAACAGAGGCAAAGAGCCTGCATGCAGTTCTGGTTTAGGGGTAGCTCTGAACTTGCCCTCTGTATTATTAATAACTCATCTGCATGTCAAAATGTCTTCAGCTGGGTCTGTTCAAGATAAATAGTTCACGCAATCTGAAAGGCCAATATGTACTCAGCCTTTAAACTCATAGGATTATGGGCATCCTATATAGGAGAGGAGAAGTAAAGAGATAATGCTTGCCTCCAATGCTTTGCCCACACTACATATCAGCTAGATGGCTGATTTTGGCAATCTAGCTGAGCCTCTTCCAATGGGAAGATATGGTGGTTGGTCTCTAGTGTACCTGGTTTCCTCCCTCCCTGGTCCCTGAAAATCCCCTTCACCCTTTCTCTGAGGTCAGCCTTATTATCTTGGTGACTCAGCCAAAATGGTTCTTTCTGCAAAAGAGAGACAGGAATCCAGATAGGGATTCCCTGCTCCAAAGTCAGACCTCTTTTTTGAGCTGAGAATCCAAACTATCTACAGCCCCTACATGCAGTCTAGAGGTTCACATTAGCACCCTACTTGCAAGCTATTGCACGTACAGTCCTTAGACTAATGCTCACTCTACAGAAGCCCTACAAGGCCATGTAGAAGCATGTCTGGATTGTGCAGCTGGTATCCAACTTTTTAGCAGACACAGGGGATACTGTGTGCAAGCTCAATGAAACCAAAAAGGTAATCATGGATTGGAACCAGGAATTATAATTTATCCATCTTTGGGAAAAGGTACAGGACAAAAGCATTTTCTACCACAGTGATTTTAAAAGAAATGCAAGGTTTGAGGAAACCTTTGTCCTTGATGCCTGGCTGAAAACAGAACAATGATAGAAAATTCAGCTTAACTCAGAAAAATAGGAAGAAATTAGACGGCAGGAACAGATTTGTACTGTAGAGAAAGCTGCAAGGGAGCCAAACATAATCAGAGTAATACTTGAGGCAGTGAATCAAATGGAGGGTGTTGTCACACCCTGGATGGGCTGCCCCACCCCCGACAAGGTCTTCAGATGGGTAGCCTTTTCCTGTGTGTTGGCAACACCTGTGTAGCTTGCTCTGCCGATAAACACTTGCGGAGAACCAACAGGAATGTTGCCAGGGAAGTTCTTGACAGGGCTTGAACAACAGGAAATATCCCGTAATGACAAGCATTCCCATCCTTCCTGTGGGCATCAGAAAACTTCATTCATATAGGATACTTAAGAGCTGCAACCACAGCCTTTTCCTTCATCTCACAAAGCTCCAGTAGGCACCAAGATAGGTCTTCCAGGCCTTAGACTTCTCTTAAAACTTCCAATTAGACACAGCACTGCCAGATCTAATCATGAATCAACGCAGGTACCAGTATAGCTAGAGATCTCCTGTATAGCATTTATTCAACCATGAAAGGTACAAAATTCTTTACCTGCAATTAAATTAAAAATAAGGCAGTGGTCTTACCAGATTTGAAAGAATCTTAACATCTACCAGTGAAAATAATTACTCAAGCCATGGATGCCTTGAGTAATTGTACAGCAACTAAAACATTTTAGAGGAAAGTAATGGAGGTTAAATGTGTCATTTGAGTCACCCAATTTTCTATTTGTTATTAATTTGTAACTAAGATTTACTAGCTTATTACTGGGAGTTGCTATCTTGCATCAGCTTTCCTTAGCCTAGTGCTCTCCACAATGTATTGGACTATAACTTGCATCATCTCCAGCCTGCCTGACCAATGGAAATGCTGTGAATTGTGGTTAAACACACCTGGAGAATACCAGATTAGGGAAGGCTGTCTTGCATCATTATAGCACCTGGAACACATTACATAAAATAAAATACATAAAGATTTTGTCTGTTCAATCCATTTGGAAGCCATCACACTGTAAAAACATATGCTCAGTGCCCTATTAGATTTACATATTAATAAAATGTATATTACACTGTGAGTGTACTACATACACTACCTCAAAACTATTGTCAAAGGGGTTGAAGGAGAGTGGTAAGAAGCCCACATGAACTATTACTGAACTAATGGAGCCTAATTTACTAAAATGTGCTGTAAACATCCCAGAGCCTATGGGATGGGGTGGTACATAAAATCGGGGTGGGAGGAAACAGGCACATTCAAGCCAATGGAACAATCTAGAAGGCTTCCTAACTAGCTAGTCATTAGGTGCCTTCTGAATGGATTTAACTCTTTTTAGTATCTTCAGCAGATGGTGTTAACCCAAGGTTCTTCCAGGCTGATGCCCTATATATCTTTTTCATTGAATAGAAGTAGTTAGGTTGACCACTTATACATTGCTAACAAAAAAAAAAAAAAGAATTCATCAACAAAAAGAGCACAAAAGTGCAAAGCATTTATATGTGTGAATGTATACGTATATGTATAAAAGCAGAATCCTGGATTCCATTACTGAAACCATTTTTTCATATCATTTTTGTTCATTATTTTGTCCCAGATAGTTAGGAGCATCTTCTACTATACTCTTCTATCTTGCCCAAAGAAAGAATGGAGTAAGGTCTTTATGAAATGGATGAAGCTTACTCAGGCCTCTCTGAAGGGTGACATAAGCCATAAAACAACACAGTAAAACCAATCAACACCATTGCCTCCTAATTACAGATGCAAGACTGGAGAAAGAGGCTAAAGAAAGATTTCAGTTGGAGATTTATTTATTTAAAGCTTTTCTAATGTCTAACATCTTATTTATTAAAAGCTTTTCTAATGTCTCAGGACAGCTTACAAAAATGAGTATAATAAAACAAACACCACAGTATCCAACAATTGATACCTAAAACCCCAGTTAAAAACAATTAAACATTAAAATAACAGGAAAACAAAAAGGATTTTGCCTGATGCCAAAAAGAATATAACTTACCAGGTGAACCATAATTGGGGCACCACTGCAGAGAAGGCCATCTTCCAGGTACTCACCCTCCAAATTTCATTCAAGGAGGGCTCCTAGAGCAAGACCTCCACCTCAGATCTCAAGGGGCAGGAGGGCATATAGGGAAGAAGATGTTCCTTCAGATATACCGGACCTAAGTCATTTAGGGCTTTATAGGTCATAATAGCACCTTAAATTTGGTCCAGACTTCAATTGGTAGCCGGTGTAACCGATAGAGGACTAGCACTATACGTGAAAACCAGCCGGTCCCTGTTAACATCCTGGCAGCTCTATTCTGAACCAACTGAAGTATCTGGACCATCTTCAAGGGCAACCCCACATAGAGCGTGTTACAGTAATGCAACCAGGAAGTTACCAGAGCATGGGTCACCGTTGCTAGGCAGCGCTCATCCAGGTAAGGACGCAGTTGGTGGATCAGCCAACGCTGAAGGAAAGCGCTTCTCACCACCTCTGCCACCTGGGATTCCAGGGACAGCTCTGGGTAGAGGAGCATTATAATAGCTTACAGTTCATATACACTATACCACCACAAAGTACATTCATGCCAAGGTAATATTACTTTCCTGAACTACAGTATTTTTGTTGGTAGCATACTAATCTGACAGAAAAGTTACTTATGCTTATTTAGACAAATCATATGCCTATTTAGATGAAAAACCAAAAGACCTATAATTCCTAGCACTTCCAAGCAGTCCTGGCAGTACTTTTATCTCTCCATGCACAGGATCACACACATTCTGTTTTGTCTTTTCTTGTAGGAGAAGAAAGCTTTGCAGCCTGGCCCTGCGTTAGATTAACTACCACTGTGTTTAAGAACATTCCTCCCAAGTCCGTGTGCATCAGATTGCAAGCTCAAATGCATACATTTCAATAGAGCTTTCTTCTACATCATAGCTCTGGAATCAGGGCAGTTATTCCTACAGATTGCATAAAAGTGTGTGTGTGTGTGTGTGTGTGTGTGTGTGTGAGAGAGAGAGAGAGAGAGAGAGAGAGAGAGAGAGAGAGAGAGAGAGAGTTTAACATAAAGTATAAGACATTATCTTAAAACTAGATAGATAGATAGATAGATAGATAGATAGATAGATAGATAGATAGATAGAGTTTTACAGGGGCATTTCCATATTATACTTTAATGATATGCTGGTGCACACATTAACCTGTTCCTCTGTCTGAATGCATCCTACAAGGAAGGAACACAATGAACTAGGTCAGCAAAATAGCAGGAAAGAGACTGTTCCACAGTGCCATGCCAGCATCTTCCTCCTACCTAAGTTATCTGCATTCATTGCAGGGAGGGACCTTGGTTCAGTAGTTATCCATCTTCATTCTCTCCATTGGCTGTAGACTTATATGAATCCAGACCCTGATGGATTAAAACTCATTACCTACTATCACCTGGGCATGATTAGGTTAACTGTCAGGGTTAACTCTATATCCCATAAAATGACCAGAGCTCTGGTCACCATTCTAGTCACCACCATCCTTCTGAGGTACAAATCCTAAGAATTCCTTGAAATCAGAGCTTCTATCTTTGTCCACTAACTGCATCAAGGCACAAAATCAAGCACAGATCTTCATGGTTCCTCTGGATTTTACATAGTGTCACACCAGGTCTAACATACGCACAGAACATATCTACATTCACATAGTAAAAACCACTGATACAGTTCTTTCTGGCAATGCTTTGATGCGAAAACATGGATCCATGCCAATGATCCTCATTGATAACGGTGGTTTATAAAGAGAATCCTGCAAATTCACTGTTGAATCAAAAACTTGCATCTGTTCCACAATCTGCACTGGTGAAATTATGTTGCAATGCAGAAAGCATGGATTGTCTTGATTATGTTGAGTCAAGTGGATTATTTTTTTTGCTATTTTAACATGAAATTAGGAAGGGTACTAGTGCTGGCAATGGAAAGACCTGCCTCAGTGTAGGAATGTATGCCTGTATGCATGTGTTTGGAAAGATAGATGTGAATATATGTTTGTGAGGGGAATGTGTGCATGTGGCCTCTGGCAGACATGAGGCAAAAATGTTGTTTAGCACTGATTTATACCTATGATACCAAAGTTTTGTCTCTTGGTGATTTACTCTAATTTTGATGTGTCAGATTTTATATATGCATTTTCTACATTATATATGCTCTTGGGGAGGCCATGACCCTCACACGCAGTCTGTGCATATTTTCAGTAAATAAATCATAGATAAAAGCATGCTGTGATTTTCTCCAGCTGCTTACCTCACAGCCTCTTATTGAGCACAGTGATTTCCTTCCATGTGCCAAAATCCCACATTGGTTGCTTCAGCAAAAAGTCACTCTTACCCACAAGCAATTTGTCTGCTTTTCTGATGCTGTCAGCCTGAGCTTTTCAGCTACTCTCATCCATGTTAGTCTGTCATGAGTGTTCAGTTACTTTGTGACTTGAATGCTTTTTGTTTCATTTTGTTTTCCCATCAAGAAGACTTAAATTAACAGAGTCCATGGCTAAAAGTATGGTCAATGATGTGATGCCAGGAGAAGCTGGGAAGCTTCAGTGTGTGGAGGACAAAGTACTATGGAGGCAAGAGGTTCACCACTGGGAAACTTTTTTGGGACAAGCCAAGCCTGTACAAGGGAGAAAGGCTCTTGAATCAAGTGGAACGAAAGTGCTGGCACTAAAGGTAAAAAAGGTGGCAGAGGTGCTTTTATACCGCAGCCTGGTGGAAAGCTGAAAGGAGCAAGGAAGTATCCCATTTGGCTTCAATCATCCCCAGGGGATGGAGTTGAAAGTGTTTCCAATTGCCCAAATACAGAAAAGGAGGAAATAGGCTGTGAACATATGGTGAAACATGATAGTCAGTCAAAGCAGCCTAAGTGCCATAGCAGAAGAATCATGTGTCAGAGAAACTTGGAGGGACACCATTTGCTTCTAGCATACAAATGCTAGAAGCCTCTAAGCCAGAATGGAAGAATCGTAATACCTAGTTTAGAAGGAGAAGTGAGATATAGCAGGCATTAGGGAAACCTGGTAGAAATGGCTATAGAGAACTTACTGTTTTGTGTTCAAAAGCAATCTGTGGGGTGTGAAAAAAATAACTGAGATGGCACAGGGAATTATGAGGAATAGGAAAATTGGGAATACAGAGATACCTGTGGTTGAAAAATCATGGGCAGGTTTGCATCAAATTACTCTGTTATCCTACACATGCTTACTTAGAATACATACTGAGTTCAATGGGATTCATTCCTAGCTAAGTGCATAATGGAGTCCTGTTGTTGTTGTTGTTGTTGTTGTTGTTGTTAGTCGCAAAGTCGTGTCCGACCCATTGTGACCCCATGGACAACATTCCTCCAGGCCTTCCTGTCCTCCACCATCCCCCAGAGTCCACTTAAGCTCACGCTGACTGCTTCCGTGACTCCATCTAGCCACCTCACTCTCTGCTGTCCCCTTCTTCTTTTGCTGTCAATTGTTCCCAGCATAGGCTCTTCTCCAGGGAGTCCTTCCTTCTCATTAGGTGGCCGAAGTATTTGCGTTTCATCTTCTGTATCTGGCCTACTAAAGAGCAATCAGGGTTGATCTCCCCTAGGACCGGCCAGTTTGATTTCCTTGCAGTCCAAGGGACTTGCAGGAGTCTTCTCCGTCACCACAATTCAAAGGTCTGAATTCTTCAGTGCTCAGCCTTCCTTATGGTCCAGCTTTCACAGCCATACATTGCAACTGGGAAAACCATAGCCTTGACTATACGCACTTTTGTTGGCAGGGTGAAGTCTCTACTTTTTAATATGCTGTCTAGATTTGCCATAGCTTTCCTCCCAAGGAAATGAAGTCCTATTCCCTAGTAAATGTGTTTAGATCTGCAACATGTCTTATCTACCTGAACAATAGTTCCAATATCTAGATCTAGAAAGAAACAAGGGGACTGATAATTTTAGTGATTAACCACATACACACATACAAAGGTAGCTCTAGACATCTATGTGAAATAAAAACCCAAACTCCACAGCTGGGCAATATTCTTATTACATTGTAATACCTTGATTAAGAACTGTAGTTAGTATCCAACTATGCTTTTTGGTAGTTTATGAGAATGTTATTATAAACTTAATATTTGGCATAGCCTTTATAGAATCCCAGAAACTACCAAAATAAGGCATTTGGGAGGAAATAAGCCACCTTTTCTACTAGTGCTCTCAAATAAGCAATATTCTTTTGTCTTGAGATCTGTCTGGTGTTGCTTTTGCTGGTAATGTGGATGTGGAGAGCCAGCCTGGATTTTCTCTTAAGTAATTCCAGGATGGTTGATGACATACTCCTTGGCATGTAAGTTTTTCAGCCTATGAGTATGGGTTTTATAGTTTACAAAACGTTCTCACACTCTTCCTTGACAATGAGCCATATTCAGTTTACAATTAGTATCTGTTTAGGTGGCAAACAGTTCTTTGCCAGTGACCGGCACTCCACCCTCGGTATCTGCATTTGGGCCTGAAAGACGAACGGAATGCGTGAGTTTTAAGCAAGCACAATTTGGGACACGGCACCGTTGTGTTCTGAAAGCAATAGGCATACACACACAGGCACACCACACACACCTGCCTATGTAAATTAGCATGTGCGAAGTTGTACGTTTCTTTTGTGCGAACGGTCTGAGCCCCGGATCTTTCAGCCCCTTGACTCCCACTCGCGTTAGCCCCAGTCAACATGACCAATAGCTCGGCGCTCCAGCGCAAAACATCCGGGAGGCGTTCGCTCGGCTCGGCCATGCCGAGCAAGCCCCGCCTCAGCCGCCCCACACGGCTGCCGAATGGCCGTTCGAGTCCCTCCCTGCGTGGCAGCCGGAGGTGCTTCGGAGGCTCCGCCTTCGCGGCCCTCACGAGGAGTCCGGGCACGCGTGCGTAGAGCTCGCCCGAGCGCGAGCTGGCTCCTCTCCCCGGGCTCGGTCTGCGCGGAGGCAGCCGGGCGAGGGAGGGAGCGAGCATACGAGCCGGGGTGTGTTTGAGGCCGACCTGCCAGCGCGCGGCCTGCTGGGCCTCTGGAACGGGAGACGGGGGAGGATGCGCTGGAGCTCGGGGCTTGGCCGGGGGGCGCCGCCGCTGCTGCCGCCGCCGCTGCTGCTGCTCCTGTTGCTGCTCCTGAAGGGGGCGGCCGGGGAGCCCTGCGCCGCCGCCTCGCCATGTTCCTGCCGGAGAGGAGTATTGGACTGTAGTCGACTCCGTCTGTCTAGCCAGAGTTTGGGATCGGGCCTGATCTCACCGTTGCCTCCAAGCACCACCGCGCTGTGAGTCTCGGTCATGACTCCTTGGGCCGCTGTGGGGCTGTGAGGCTTTCCTTGGCTGGCTGTATCGGGGGGGGGGGGGGGGGGGGGGGGGTCGTGTCCACTTCGTCGACACACGGCAGGTGCTTCTCACGCTCTTTCGGTGACGGTTTTTTTTTTTAAGATAATAAAGGAGAAAGCATGTGCCCCCTTTAATGCTCTTAGCCTGGCTAAGCTGGGTGCGAAAAGTAAGTAGTGAGTGCTATATGTTGACACACAGGGAAAGGCAGAGATGGATGAATGCATGGATCTTCAATGTTTCCGTGGCTCACCGTGTTTCAAAACAATGCGAAACAATTCCTGCATCTTCAGTTAGCATATTGAATGTTGTATTCACTAAATGGTGCGAAACATGGGAGAAGGTTACTACAGGCGTGCTACAAAATGCCCATGTGTTGTGTCATCTATAGCTCTTTTGGACCTTTCAGCCAGTCTCATTCCAGTTCTTGATATAATCAGGCAAGGTTAAATGGCTTTAGGCCTTCCCAGTCCACATAACAGTTGGCAAGGGATAGCATTGATTGTCTGAAACCGGCCTTGATGAATCTGCGGTAAGCTCTGTTTACTTTTGCTGAATTAAAAATTTTCTAAGATTAAAAATGTTGTGAAGTTATTGCTATATTGGCCAAACACCCTTAGCAAGAGTTGGCCATCATCAAGGTTATTTTAAGATGATGTATTTCAAAACTGCTGGATAGGAGTATGTTTGCAGTGTCATTAAAGGGTATGCATGTGCATCGTGAGAAATCCTATAGTATGCCTGTTTGGTACAGTAGCTGGTTAAATAATAGGA
The DNA here is from genome assembly GCF_004798865.1 of Varanus komodoensis. Lineage (NCBI taxonomy): Eukaryota > Metazoa > Chordata > Lepidosauria > Squamata > Varanidae > Varanus > Varanus komodoensis. The sequence goes on from NW_025335268.1 coordinate 136,051,598, forward strand.
AGCAGAGGGTTTGTGCAATAGAGAGATGTAAAAAGTTTGCTCCTTCAAGGCTGTATATTGGTTGTACTGGTGCTTTTCAATGTGTTTGTGGAAACAAGAGGTGAACAAGTTGGTCACATTTGTAGATAGCACTAAAGTATTCTGTGTGGTAAAAACAAAAAGGGGTTATGAAGGGTTTACGAAACTGACCAGGAGGATATGCTTAGGATGTAGCAATGGGTAACAAGAAAGCAGTTCAAAGTGAAAAGTGTAAAATGGTGAACACTGTGACAAAAAAACCTTAACTTCACATAAATGGTCCTGTGATATCTTGAAGATTAACAGATGCATTATGGTTTCAGTTGCATAACTGAACATTAGCTTATGAAAGATAGTACCCTAATAAAGTATTAAAGTAGCAAAAGACTAAAATGGCCACCCCATTTTAGAAATAACTTTGTTATTTGGAAATGCAAATTACTTTATGTATGTACTGTTGGGGTTTGAACTGGTAGAGAGTTATCAGGAAAGAGATCATAGCAATAGTATGTGACAACTGTGAAACCCATATTGGCATTCTGTAGGAAAGGGACTGAAAATAAAACTGTTAATATTGGAATATCTTTGTATAAGTCTGGTGTAACTGCATGTGGAATACTGTGAAAAGTTTTGGACAATATACCTTAGAAAGCATATTGTAGGTCTAGAAAAGATGGGGAAAATGTCAAAAATTATCAGCACCTGGGACAATTTCCCAACAAGAACAAGTTACAATGATTTGTGCTATTTAGAAAAGAGTGAAAGGGTGTGGGGACACGAGACACAAAAGTAGGAGAAAGTGGATGGAGTTTTCTACGTTTTTAACAGTGCTGGAACTTGGAATTATCTGATAAAGCCCAGTGGTGGGATATTTAAGACATATGAGGAAGGACTTCACATGGTTATGCAGTTTCTTCAACATACGATGATGGGTACAAATCTTAGATGATTTTAAAAGGTATTGGATCAATTCATGGGGGATATTGCTGTCATTGACTACTAGCCATGATGGCTACATGTTGACTCCAAAATTGGGGACAGCATGCTTCTGAGTACAGGTTTCTAGGGAGCAATGATTGCACTAATGTCCTGTTGATGTCTAGTTCTCATAGACAGTAAGGTCTCATTGGTGTCTAGTTGGTCACTGTGGGAACAGAACACTGGACTAGACAGGCCTTTGGCTTGATCCAGCATGGCTGTTCATGTGCTGCTAGAAAGAAGACTAGATAGTCACTGTGGTATTTTCCACTGAGTGGGCCACCCTGTCATGACCCTTCTCAGGTATGTTCCTTTTGCCTGTCAGTTGTCTTACTGAAAATATTGGGGATTATCTCAGCAGTGCTTATTTTAGATTTATGTGTGCATAATTATCATTTATTGGGTTCTTTTGCTTCAGTGGGTCTTACAGCAACCTTTTCAAGAGAGTAGTTTTGAAAGGTAAATGTTAGAGCAGTTCTTCATAGAAATAGATTGATTCTTTTCAGGGTATCTTTCCACATTATAAATCTGTATAAGTTGGGTTTCATATCAGTTTAGCTGTCATGACCTCCTGCAATGAATTCTGGAGATTGTAGTTTGGTGCTGGTATTACAATTTCCCTTTCTCTCACAGAACTGGTCCCTCCTCACAGAACTACAACCCCTAGGATTCTTTGTGGAGGGAAATGACTGTTAAAGATGTCTGAGACTGCAGTTTTACATGGGGAGGGATGGGCCTTTGTATTATAAGGAACCCATTGATACGTATAATTAAATACATAGAATAACTAGTGTCTCTGAAGTTACATAAGAGATGAACACAACAGGATAGGAAGGTGCATATTGTGTGGTAAATATTTCATGGAAGATACCTTTCGGGATTTAGAATTGGTTCTGCAGGGTAGTTGTTGATTCTGTGTGGAATAATATTCTCTAGTCATTGGCCATGAGCCTAGGGGTGCTTTTGACCTTTTCGTAACCTTGATGCCAAGTATTTCCATTCTGAGAGTGCTTAACCTGCTGCCTAATAGTGTTACTTTTGCTGCCATTGAGGAAGTCAAGGGCTAATTAGATGACTTCAGATATCCCAGGTATATTATATTACCTAAGCCAAAGGACTGGTTTTTGTCCTGCCTCTAAACTTGGAAAAAAATGGGGGCAGGGGTAAAGAAGCCTTCCTTAAAAAAAAAAAAAAAAAAAAAGGGCTAAAAAAAGGTATTGTGGCACTTTAAAGACTAACAGATTTATTCTGGTACAAGCTTTTTAGATTTGAGCTTGCTTTGTCAAGATACATGAAGTGTTATCCTCAGTTGGCAGATGATATATACACACATGAGTACGAACAGAGAAAATTGTAAACAGTGAGGTCTGTGACATTTCTGTGCAAAGCTCAAATGTATACAAATTCAGATGTATATTCTTTGCACAGAAATGTCACAGACTTCTTGAATTTCATGCCCTTTTGAACCTACTGTTTACAATTTTTCCCTCTTTACCTGTGTGTATGCACAAGAGTCTTCATTGTGTTTTCCTGCAACAGACTTGTGTGTCTATAAAACATTGGTAACATTGTATGTTTTTAGCAATATAGAATTGATTTTGTAGAAATGTCCTAAGTGAAAAAAACTTGAACTTCCAATTACTTTTCTGTAATAATCTTGAATATGAAATGTATGTGAACATCAATGCTGTTTATTGTTACTGCTAAATAAGGTATCTTTGCAGCCCAATCTTGTGCATGTTTACTTGAAAGTAAGTTTTCTTGAATTCAGTGGAATTCGCTCCCATGAAAGAATGTGTAGGATTACAGCCAGAAGTGCACAGTATGAGAGAAATTTTCTGCTGTTTGCTTGAGTAAATCTGTTGAACAGCTGCTGCCTGCTCTTTAAGTTTAATTGAAAAAAAGTGTGTTTGCTTTTAAAGCTTTAGGAAAGTGTGATCATTGCTAATGGTTCCCACTCAGAAAATGTTCTGCCTCTAAGTGTGGTTTTTATTTAATCAAGATAAGCAAGCCATGTCATATGGCATCTAGCTTTCCAAATTGTGTAATAAATTGTGACTTTGTTCTGTTGTGTAATATGGTATACTAAACAGCACATAGGTAAGAAGTGAGTGGTTTGAGCCTGTGCTTCTAGAAAAGATATTGTGATGCATGTAATCTGATACTTGAGAAATGAGGTAGTCTCATTGACTTGATCCCACTTATCATTTAAAGTGACATTCTAACAATGCATCTCTCTCTAAGGCTGCCACTTATTGAACAAAGAAGGATTTCAGAATAAACATACCTAGTTGAGGCTGGGACACAGCATGAGAAGGCAAGTCTCATTGGAAAAGACAATTATACTGGGGAAAGTTGAAGGAAAAAGAATAAAAGGAACATCAAATAATAGAAGGAAACTACAACTTTGAATTTAGAACAGCTAAGCAGGGGTGTCACAGACAGGACATTTTGGAGGGCTTTCATTCAAAAGGTTGCCATAAGTTGGAGATGACTTGATGACACATAACAGCAGCAAAAGATGCTGCATGTGCTGTAATACACAGAAGGGTATGCCTATTTTTATTTGAGTGCTGCTTTTATCAGAATGTGAACTGAAAAATCATCTAGGTACATGGAAGGGAGTCTGAGAAATTAGACCAGATAGTGACAAAATATAAAAGTATCTCAACTTGACAAACTGAAAGTCAACAAGTCACCCAGTCCAAATGGGGTCCACCTTAGAGTTATCAAAGAGCTCAAGCCTGAAATTGCTGACCTTCTTACCAAAATATTTAACATGTCCCTAAAATTAGCTCTTGTACCAGAAGATTGGAGAATGGCCAATTCAACACCAGTTTTTAAAAAGGGAACTGAGGGGATCTGGGAAATTACAGGCCAATAGTTTAATATTTGTTTTGGGTAAACTGCTTGCAAGCACTATTAAAGAGAAAATCAGTAATCACAAAGAGGGATAAGCTCTGCTGAAAAAAAATCAGTTTGGCTTCCACAAAGGGCAGTCTTGTTTCACAGACCTACTGGAGTTCTTTGAGAGTGTCAGCACATAGACAGGGGTGATCCAGTAGATATTGCTTACTTGGACTTCTAAGAGGCTTTTGACAAAGTCCCTCATCAAAGGCTCCTGACCAAACTAAGTAAACTCGTGGAATAAAAAGAGTGAGGAACCCCATGGATCACTAAATGGTTAAAGAACAGAAAACAGAGGGTGGGAATAAATGTTGATTACTCCCAGTGGAGAGATGTCACCAGTGGAGTCCCACAGGGTTCTATATTAGGACCAGTGCTTTTCAACATATTCCTAAATTCTGGAATTAGGAGTAAGTATTGAAGTGGCCAAGTTTGCTGGTGACACTAAACTTTTTGGGGTGATTAATAAAACCCAAAAGGATTGTGAGGCACTCCAGTGGATCTCTCCAAGCTGGGAAAATGGACATCAAAATGGCAAGAATAAGCAAGTGTAGAGAAATGCATGTTGGGGCAAAAAAATCCCAACTTCATGTATATACTGATGGGATCTAAACTAACAGTTGTGGAACAAGAAAAGGATCTTTGGGTAGAGGTGGATAACTCAGTGAAAATGTTGGCCTGGTACTCAGCTGCTGTGAAGAAGACAAACTCCATATTAGGCATAATTAGGAGCAGAATAGAAAATCGTATCTTACTTCCCTTATAAAAATCTTTGATGCGACCACACTTGGAATATTGTGTAGTTCTGGTTACCTTATCTGAAAAAGGACATTATTGAGTTTGAAAAAGTACAGAGAAGAGCAACAAATGATCAGGGGTCTGGAGCAACTCCCTCAAAATGTTTTGGAGATCACATCTTGAGTACATGTACTCCTCGGAACATATCAGTTTTTCAAATTTTAAATTATTTTGCCTTGTTTATCTAGTCTTTTCTTTGTTAATTTAAAATATATAATTAAACATGTTAATATAAGGATCCTTTGTGATTCTCCAAATTCTTGATTTGTTTTAAAAACTATGTGTTTTATTAGTTACCATTATCTGAATATACTTAACAATATTCCTTTTTCAGTTCATAGGTTAATAACTGGTAGATGACTATACTTCGCTATATAATACCTTTAAAAAAGCAGCCATGCTTTGAATATTCATGGGTTTTAACTTCTGAACTAGTTTGCAAGAGTCTGTCCCCATTTTTTTCTACTGCTTCCTATTCTTTAACTGGATACAAATTTATATCCCAATATTTTTAATGTAAAAGTAAGTCAAAACTGGATAAGGAGAGATGTCATTCTATGAATAAATAACAAAGGAGCAGTGGGACTTTTACCCTCCACCCATGAGTTTGTACTGGAACTGATGCTGTTTACTTTGTTAAAAAATATAATGTCAACAAGTAAGCAGTGAGGAAGCTAAGCTTGCAGATGACACCCTATTACTTGGGATGGTGAGAGCCCAGCCAGACTCTGAAAGGCTCCCAAAGGCTCAGTCCAAATTGTGGGGAAATGAGATGGACTGTAGGAAAGTGAAAATCAATTTAAAAGTGGGGGCTAAAATTCCTGACTTCATATTTGTAATGATGGAGTCTGAATAGTATGTGATATTCTAGAAAGGAAATCTTTAGGACATATCTATGCATGAATAAGTCCTGCAAAATTCAGTGAATCTTACTTTTAGGTAAATGTAAATAGGATTGTAACTTCACATATCGTAGTAGCAAAATACAACAACTCATGTTCAGTTTTAAAAGGATTTGATTTAAAAATAAAAATCTCAGTGTCGTAATTTCATTTTATAAATCTATAGGGTGGTCACATTTAATTTTTTCCTCTTCCCTTCACATCCTTTCTCCCTTGTTTGTCATGTAGTCTAAGATTCCTTGGGGCAGGAACTACCTTCTTTTAGGGATTGAATGTAAGCTGGACTGGAATCTGTTCTTCCCAAAAAGTCACACAAAAACACTTTATATAAAATAAATATTGTATATAGTCCTGGTTGACCCATTTTTCAACAGATGCCACAGCTAGTGCATGGCAGTCATTACTGAAATTTGTTAGTATATCGTTGTGTGTGCGAGAGAGAGAAAATGAACTTATAGTTCTCTCCTTACTATGCATATATTTATAAACTGAGTAGCAGCAGTTTCAGAATAAACAAAGGAAGTACTATTTCACATAGCCAGGAACACAGATTTGTTCACCATGTTAAGCACTCCCCCTAACCCTTTTTAGTGAACCTAAGAAGTCCTGTTCTTTACCTGACCTTTGACTTAGAGAGGTAAATATGATAATTTTGCTAAAGTAACATTGGGCTTCAGGGATATTAAAAGCATGATGTCAGTTTAATATAGTATCGGAGACAAGATTATGATCCTTCCCCAGATTAGCAGGGAATGCAGATTCATGATGATGTAATCTTTCACTGGCTAGTCAAAATTTGTCATGCACAAAGTTATGAAAGCTATGGAGTGTAGGAATGTTTATTTGTTTGAAAAGAAATTATATTCTATTATTCCAGTACATAGAGTTCCACAGTCTAGGCAAAGCCACAAAGAAGGCCCTCTTCCACATCTCAAGTAGTTGTCATTTATTTATTTGATTTCTATCCTGCCTTTTTTTAAAGAACTCAAACCAGCTTACATAATTTTTCTCCTCCTGGTCTCAGACATATCCCCACAACAACAACCCTGTGAGGTAGGTTGGGCTGAGAGTCTGTAACTGGCCCAAAGTCCCCCAGTTGGCTCCATGGCTGAGCAGAGACTAGAACCAACTTGCACACCATTCAGATACAAAGAGCTTTCCCAGTTGCAGGCTGGTATAGGAGCAGCGATTCATTAGATATCCTGAACTGAAATTATTTGAGGTTTCAAGGCTAATTGTCAACACAGAACTGTGTCTAGAAATGAATCAACAAAAAGTGCAGCTGGAGTAGAATATGTATAACATACTCCCATGGGCATGTATCCTATTTGCATCCTTGTCACATTGTAGACCAGGTGAAATTTTGGGAAGGAAGATCCTTCAGTAGATACAGAGAAAACCAGATGGTTGGGGAAATCAGCCTAATTCTAGGCTCTGGTGCATAAAGCTAAGGTGCACACATATGCTAACAATCTGGAGTGATGTAGGATGGGGCAGTGAGGCTGAAATGATTAGGTAGTTGAGATCATGTAAATCAGAGTCCCTAAGACTCCTGAAGGGTGTGGGAGAGAAATGCTTGAGGGGGGTGAGTTGTGAGGACAAATATGTTTTTTGAGAGAGATGTCCTTACAAGGGCAGCACAGTTAGGGTGATGTATGCTCATAGTAATGATGGGGAGGACGATTAGGGGTGAAAATATATTCACTCTATAGTGCTTTGTGTTCTTTCTCTAAAGGTCCACAGCTTTGGTAGACATTACCAACGTAATAGGAATTTCAGTCTTTCTCTAGGTGACTAGCGAAACTTGTACTAGCTAGTTTGGATTTCAACCAAATATTATGTAGCTGATGTTTGGAGCATGTTACAATTCCTGGGTCTTAGTAGTTGAAGGAAAACTATGTTTTCGAAAAGAAACTAAAGCAGTCAGGCAAATTAATGATATTCTTCGTGACTGGGGTAGCAAAGAAATCAAGGTGTATTTCAGTAGTGTGAACTCAGATGGCACTGGTCCAACAGTCACAAATGGAAACAAACTGATAAGAGGCACCGTTTTTTTATTTCTGCCAAAAGGAGCCTTCCTAGGGTGACCACCATTTGATTTCATCAACATTGGACTGGCCTTAGGAAGAATGGAGCTCCCCTGTTTTAAGAAAAAAAAAAATAGAAGGAACTAAAGAATATCATACATGGCATGACTACAGTACAAAGAGGAAATGACTCCCAGGTGGTGCCTTCAATAGCTGTTCCAAGTGGAACCAAAGAGATTTTGAAAACTCCTTCCCAGAGCCACTTCATATGTAAAAGAGGGCAGTATTGAGATGGGTACAGAGCCTACAGCTATTTGGAGAGTAGATTCTTTTTGTAACACTGAAATTATTTCAGTATGTTCCTAGAGATTGGTTTAATCATGCATTGGGAAATCACTTTGGGCTAGCAAATGCATACATAATTACATTAGCATTTTGTGTATCTTAGGTTTATTGAATATTTGCAGTTCTGCTTAACGGGATAGTCCTAGATTTAACCTTGCATGCATGTCTATCAGGGGATTTTAACAAGATTACTTTACTTTTTTCTTGACTTCTGTAAGAATTTGTCCAAGTGACCACCTTTTTCTTTTGTCAGCTCTCAGGAGTCTACAATGCCTGCCCTAGTTCTGAGCACTCTGCTAACAAAAATATGGAATACAGGTCTGGGTTAGAAGCAGTGCATACCTAGGAATGCACAGACTGCCATAAACCCTTTATGGGAAAAGCTGTGAATATCTCTAGGGGTCTACATGATTCATTTGTTTGTGCATCACCAGTGGCTATATTGTTCCCTAGAGCAGCGGTTTCCAAACTATTTCAGTCATGGAACCTTTCTGTAGACTTTTTTTTTCCCACGGAACCCTAACTCTACCCCTAATTTTTACTAAGCATTGTGCTGCTATTGCCTGAGTACTTTGCATAATGCAGTAGGTTTGGAAATAAAGAGAAAACATTTTAAACAAATGAATAAAGCAATTATATGGTAATATCCCAAATGAATTTTTTCGCTAATTCCCAGAACTATGCAATAGAGTCTTAGGAATCAAATGACGTGATCCATTTTCTTGTTCATTGCTTCGACGCCAGTTGACAATCACATAGTTGGCCTTGAGTGGTGTCATTTTAAGTTTGATTTTTGAGATTTTTCATGGAACCCCTACAAGGCTTTTGCAGGACCCTTTGTGCTAGAACTAGTCGTGGCTATTTCTAGGGAATAAGCAATGCATCTTTCAGTGGCATTCAGACCCTAGACTCCAGTGGTAACTCCTCCCCCTTCTCCAGCAGCACAGTCAAACCCTGACTTCCCAGCACCAGATCCATCATCATCATCATCTAATGTTAAGCTTAAGATTAACTCAAGAATGTTCTAAACTTTAAGAACTGTTTCTTTCGTTTCTTACAATATTGTATACCTACACACACACATACAGATTCTTTCTCTCTATGCTGTACCAGTAGTTACTTTATTATTACTGTATTGTTGTTATTACAATGCTTTATTTTGTATAAGAAAGAAACAGCATTTCCATAGAAAGGTAAAAGACAAATATTTGGCTTACTCATGTGATCCAATTTACATACAAATTCAACTTAAAGAAGCCCTTATGAAAGGAACAGAACTCAGTCTTAATCTGTGGACTACTTGTACATTCCAGTAATTGGAAGGTATATGTCACCATGGCCACTTTAGATATTTCCAAGAACAGAATTAATTGGCATCTAAGCTGGGTTTATTCACCCAGCATGGTGAGACTTATAGGAAAACATGTAAAATTGGATTGTACTGGTATCAGCTTCTCTAAATCCATTGGAAAAGAGATGGACAAGAACCGAAATAGTATAAATTATCTGGGATTAAATTAGTTTACACCATTAAAGTAAGTAGTTATTACTACTGTAGCTAAGTGTTTACCTTGTCCATTAAGTGTTGCTTGCTTAAAAATTAAGTTATAAAATGTTTTTAATATTAGTACTGGCCATGAACACCACTGGAAGTTTTATGATTTTGCAATTACATAATCCAAAACACAGAAACATCTCCCCCGCACCCCATTTATTCAACAGTTGGCCTGAACAAAGAGGTGGCAGAGATAGTAAGACTTTGCAAAACAACAAGAAGTACAGGAGAAATAGCACTGACCCATTTTCTTTATCCATTGTAGAAAACTTGACTGTTACATATGAATCTGCCTTTTCCTGAATTAGGCTGCGCTACCCAAGTATCATCTTCTACGCTAACTAGCAGAAGCTGTTCAGATTGGCAAGAAGGGTTCCTCCTCAGTCCTGCCTGAAAATATCAGAAAATGATCTCCTCATGAAAAGTATGTGCTGTACCACTGAGCTATGGTCTCTTACCATAACCATGAAGTAGAAGGCACAAAAGAAATTCAGGAGTGATTTTTCAGGTAGCCCTCTCAAAAAGGTAAAGTTTCTAAGTAAAGTATTAATTATTCCTGTTGCTTCCTTTGCCAGGTTTAAAAGCAGATTTGGAAGATGAAAAGTATGTTTGTTAGAGGAATGGGGGAAAGGGAACCCCAACCCTTTTACCTTTTCAAAACATTTCTGAGCTTTTCTCCTCTTCACATTCTTTTAGAAATTGGGCGTTAAAGCCATTTGCAGTTAAATAATATCTCTGGCAATTACAGCCGTCACTGACCTGGAACAGCAGTATTAGAAAGTCATTTCTCTTCTGGAACTAAGTCCCTATACTGTTGTATACCACCCAGAGAGCTTCAGCTATGGGGTGGTATGGGAATGAAATAATTAGGAATAAGAACAAGCATAGCAGTGGTAGTAATGCCATCTTTCTCCTGGCAAAACAGAGCCAGCATGGCAGGTGTCAGCAACTCCAGCTTTTCTTTGACTAACTTATAATCAGATGATTGTGTTTCAAGCATATCAAGACTAACTGTTGCCACAGTAGCTAGCTGTCTTTTCCTGCTTTGCACAGCCCAACCAGGTGCACTAGTCACCTTTTTTTGTGGCAGAAAAAATGGGAAGTGTAGAGCAAGAGGGAGGGAAGGAGGGATTCTTGTCTAGAGATGAGAGGTGCTTTGAAGAGTAACTCATTTTTATAAATAGGACACAGCAAAGCTGCAGAGAAGCATATCACCATAGTATATCCACTCTGACTCAGATGCTATAGTTTATAATATATAATTCATACATAAGGTAAAGCTCCTATGGATGTGGGCAGGATTTCTGGAGAGGTGATATTAATCACATATCTGTTTTACCATTGCCATTTTTGGTTATAAAAACAGCTGGGGGTCTGGGCAAGTGAGTAAGGATAGCCCCCCTCAGCAGGTTGTGGTGCTATTTTTTTGTAAAGGACATGGAAATAGGACCTTAAAACAAAATATTTCCAAAATCCTGCTTTATTGGAGTATTTCCAGCTAGCCTACATTATTCTATCATTTGGTAATGTGTTGGAATGTGTAGTGGCATCTCAGCTCTTGGAGTTTCTGAATGATGCATATTATCCAGATACATTTCACTTCTCCTTCAGGCCTGGTCAAAGGTTGACTATGTGAGGAACTGGATAGGGTGAACATGTTGATGTTGATCTTCCTGGATTTCTGAGTGACTTTAAAACTGTTAGCCATGATCAATTTCTGAAATATATGTTAGGGAAAACTAAGCATTCTGGTTCTTCTCAAAGGTTTTGTTGAGGGCCTTTGGTGTCAGGGGTCCATCTTGACCCCCATTTTATTTAAGATATATATGAAACTGTTCAAGGAGAATGTCTGGAGTTTTGAGGTACAATGTATCAGTATGCTTTGGCCACCCGCCTATTGATTGTTCTTTTCCATCCAAATTTAAGGAAGCTTCTCTGTATGAGTGGCTGGTGTCTGTAATCCAGGCTGGATAGAAGTACTTTTGACTGGTTGAATGGTAGGTCAGGGAAGAAGAAACCAACTAGTGTTAGATAAAGTTACATTATCCTTGGAAACTCAGTTTCACACTTTGGATATTGCAGGGACCTGGCACCTGCAGGTAACTCCATCAGAAGACACAAAGACTGGTGCAGCAATGCCCAGTGGTATAGTTTGCCACCACTGCAAGCAAACCAAACTCAGTTTTCAAATGCTCTTAGCCCCTTGGGGCAACTGTGTAAGGATAAAGCGGGTTCCTTCATGTTGGGCTTCTTTGCAGCTCACCTCTGTCCTTAGCTGGCACAATTATGTTACAGATTGCTTCCATATCATAGCATTTAGTCTTGGTGTTGTCACAGAATACTGAGAGTCAGAAGGGTGGCATTCCTCTTATGCATGTCCCTCTCTCACCCTGCAAAGTATGCAAATGGCATTTTGGTGAAAACGAAAGATTTAATAAGGATTCAGAAATACAGAATGAATCAAAGCTTGGTCAGGTTCTGAGCACACAATAAGCAACTTAAAGAGGCAAATCAGTTTGAGTGACTAAGCAAAAGCCACTTGAAAGCAGCAAATTGGTGGTGGTTGTTGTTAGTCTTGAAGTTGTGTCCAACCCATCGCGACCCCATGGACAACATTCCTCCAGGCCTTCCTGCCCTCCACCATTCCCCAGAGTCCACTTAAGCTCTCGCCAACAGCTTCAGTGACTCCATCTAGCCACCTCATTCTCTGCCGTCCCCTTCTTCTTCTGCCTTCAGTTGTTCCCAGCATTAGGCTCTTCTCCAGTGAGTCCTTCCTTCTCATTAAGTGGCCAAAGTATTTGAGTTTCATCTTCAGTATCTTCTAAAGAGCGGTCAGGGTTGATCTCCTCTAGGACTGACCAGTTTGATCGCCTTGCAGTCCAAGGGACTCACAGGAGTCTTCTCCAGCACCACAATTCAAAGGCCTCAATTCTTAGGCGCTCAGCCTTCCTTATGGTCCAGCTTTCACAGCCATACTTTGCCACTGGGAAAACCATAGCCTTGACGATACGCACTTTTGTCAGCAGGGTAATGTCTGCTCTTTAGTATGCTGTCTAGATTTGCCATAGCTTTCCTCCCAAGGGAGCGTCTTTTAGTCTCTTGTCTGCGGTCCTCGTCTGTGGTGATCTTGGAGCCCAGGAAAATAAAATCTGTCACTACCTCCATTTCTTCCCCATCTGTTTCCCAGGAAGTGATAGGACCAGGTGCCATGATCTTAGGACAGTACCAAAAAGCAAATTGGTAGTAAAGAACAAAAAATAAAATACTCCCTAGTTGGCATAGCCCTGCACTAAGCTGCCAGTGTGGTTCCTTGAAGACCCATTATGTCCATGTCAGCAAATTTCTCTTGGTGCTGCTATCAGGCCTGCCTTCCTTTGATTGGAGAAAAGCTACACCTAAGCACCTTTACTAGAGAAACCTTGGGCAATTTCTCCAGGTTCTTCTCAAGCTCCTGGGACCTGCAGTAGAAGAGAAATGCTGCAAACTTCCTTTCTCAATAGAATCTATTTCCTCTAGACCTCCTCCCATCCCTGGGTGGAGATTTCAAAAGAATCTCTTATCTTTTGTGTGATGAGTAATAGCTCATCCCTAGCTCTGTGATGGAAGCTTGAAGATTCCTGTTTGGGCACCTGGCAACTTGGAATCTTTTTAATAAGTGGAAATGCTTGATGAGCTCAGCAAGGCCATCTTCACTGGAAAAGGGAGGTTTCTGTCTCTTGGACCTGGATAAGGTGGAATCATAACGGTCTGGCTGAGTGTGGCATTGTGGACTGAACAGGGACATACTGTGATTCATCTTTAAATTTGAATGGCTACTTTCTGTATCCCTGGAATATGTTTGCACATCTAAGGCTAAATGTATTCATTCATTACAATTATAATCTGTCTTCCCACCAAAAATTATTTCCACCTTCCTGAAGATGTTAGATTTTGCCATACCAAAACATACGCTGGTTACATCCTGTTTGGAGTACTATAGCATGCATTAGAAAAATATTTTGAAACCCCAGTTGCTCAGAATGCTACATCCAGATTATTGTCTTGCACTAGTTGCAGGGAACCTGTGATTTCCTTGTTAGAGCAGCTTTACTGACTGTTGAACCATATCTGTACACAATGTAAAGTTCTGATTATGAACTTCAAAGCCCAATGCAAGTTGTCCCATGCTGTTTCAAAGACTGTATTCACTCAGATCCTTGGGAAAAGGCCGCTTTCACAGTCCTGAGTATACTCAGGTACATTTGACAAGAATATGGTTGCTGTTTTCAGGCCTAGGAACTAACTGCCAAGGACAGTCAGGTTAATGTCATCTCTGTTGCCCTTTCACCAACAGGCAAATAGGTTTTTATTAGTCAAGCTTTGGGGTGACACACCAATGTGTTAGTGAAGTAGGTTTTAATTTAATGAGTACCTGTTGTTGTTGTGTTTGATTTTGGGATAATGTTTTTTATTTGATGACTTTTAATGTGATACTTGTTCTGTTTAAGTTTGTAGCTACTACGAGTGTTATTTTAATGGAATGGTGGTATATATTTTTAATAAATAAATACAATTTATCTTTCCCTTTTTTTTTTCTTTTTTGGTTCCTCCCACTTGTCTAGAAATAAAGCTTTTGTTCATGCATGGAAAACTTCCTGATCTTTCAAAGACTCTTTGGGTAGAAAATAGGATGAGAAGAGAAAATCAAAACTCAATAAGGAATGCATGTTATCTCTGGGCAGCCTAATGACAACATTGCAGCAACAGTCTGCTTAGTGAACACTGCAAGTTTTGTGAAATTTTCTACATGTAACTCATAACTCATGATTACTGTACTGTTGTCCAAAATACCATCCATACTGGTTGCAAACAGTTCCAAACAATTTAAAACATTTAAAAGCATTTGGAACAAAAAGTACCAATTACAAAAGCCAAGGTAAAAAGCAGTGTAAAAATGACAGAGCAGCAAACCTCTAGAATAGTCAGGTCAGATAAAATCAGACAGAACAGGCATGATAAAGGAGAGAGGAATATAGCAACTTGACCTTAGAAGACAGAACTTCTGTAATTGGAACAAGGGCTGATCAACAAACCCTAAATTAGAGATGGGTGGTGCAAAAAGTAAATACAGAAGGTTGTCTCAGGAATGATGGGCATCTGTGAGCTTCTGTTGGTTCAGTTAGACTTTGCCGCCCTTCTAGGCATTGTAATATATATTGTCTGGTATTATTAATTTCTGTGACTATATTTCCAACTATATTGCTTTACTAAAAGAACATTCTCAGATCATTTAAACAAATTAGGGTATGGTTAATACCTAAATAAAGATGATGATGATTGATGACATAAAATATTTTATTTTTATAGTTTTCTCAAGGTACATTTGACACCCCTACCCCAAAATGGATTGAGGTAGGCTTTCCCCCATCTTGTTGATGGAAGATTAAGCAAGATTCCCTTGCATTTTACTGTGGGTGTATTCCTATGACGAGTGGACACTGGCTGGCCATAGGGCAAAGCTTATTCCCTGTTGCACTTTCAGAAAAGCCTTTCAGCCAGGAACTCCTTCAGATGGCCCTCTCCACTCTCTCAAGCAGCACCGCTCTTTCTGCACTGGCTGAGGCTCTGAAGATGGTTGCCTGGCTGCAGGCTCACAGGAGGGGAGAGGAGCAGAGGAGCAAGGCAGCAACCTAAACCAAAGCAGTAACTTAGTCCTTTATTTAGATAGCTGAAATCTCCATCTAAATGTTATGAGGGGGACATGAAAGTAATCTTCATCTACTTCAAGATACTTCAGTTGCATGTCTGTAACCTTGCAAGTTTGGAGGACTGCAGGCAACCACATGGGATTGTTCTCTGAGCAGGCTGTCTGGCCAGTCTTAATACTGCCCTGACAAAATTCATTTTAATTGATTTATAACTGCTTAGCAGAGCATCTAAGGCAATTGTGGCATATACACAAATAATTATCTGACAAAAACTAGGTCATCATTATACGGTTCCAGGCATGACCTGAAAACTGTTTTGCATGTAAGTCATCATTTGAGATTACTGCGCAAGTGTAAGAATATAAAATGTAGCTTTTAGAAGAAATGTGGCATTTGACTGACTTGTACAATACAATTCTTAGTTTCAAGTTAGACTTTCCTTTTCATTCATAATCTGCTAAGTGGGGATTCATAATCTGCTATTCTCACAACATGTGGTGTGCTTGCTTCTCTCTCATAAATAGTGGAAAGATAGTAAAAAAGTAAGAGCCTGAGAAGAGTTTTAATTCAAAACATAATGTTCCATCTAGACATTTATAACACTTCACAAACCTTTCAGTTGTCTTCCAGCATGTGTGTAAGTTTAAGTCAAAGAAGAAATGTTTCCTCATGAAAAATAAGTGAAGTGTTTGTCAGACAAACAAAAGCAGGAGATTTGTCTAATGAGGGCACATTTTTAGCTTCTCTTGAAAACTCCTGTCCATGCTATGAACACTTGTATCTATGAAACAGTTTGGCAGCAAACATGCTAGGAAGCTGAGGTTCCCATGCTCTTGAGGGTTGTGTAATCTGATGAGTGCTGTGAACAATAATGTAGGCACGTTCCTTGTGTTTAAGAAGGATTGCAACACAGTCTCCTGGTCCACATTCTCACTGCAACCCTCTGTGGCTTATTTAAGCCTTGAGAGGTTATGGTTTGTGTTAGCAGCCATTTTAAATATTCAGCCCCAAGTGGTGGAGGGGATATTGCCATGATTTGCTATGTCAGCAGAACAAAGATGGCAAGGGTTGTTTAGAGAGAGAATAATGCTCAGTTAATGCTCAGGTTCAGATAATACAGTGAAATGTGGGAGCTCTCTCTTATAACCTACTGTAATGCCCATTTAGGTAAGCCATGGTGGACGATAGTGAATTTGTGAACCCAGATAGTGTGGGCTAGATGTGAGCACTCCTTTGTATCTTGACCATGGCAGCAGATAATTTCTGTTATCCAAAATAACCTTACTGCTAATTTGAATGCTATAAAATCAGTTTCCAGTGACAAAAATTAGATGCCGGATATTTCACAAGTGATGAAGGGCATAAAGTGCTGTAATTAAGGGTGTACGTAATGGGTAATATCTGTCTATTACTTCTTTAACTTGCAGAATAGAATCCCAGGGAATTTGGGGGGCAACATTTTTGGCACGGTGTTGAAAACTTGGTATTTTCTGTCAGGGTTGAAATATTAAAAGAGAAGTAGCAAGTTGACTATTCCCATGAGGATAGTTTTGCCCTAAGAGCTGACACAAGCAAAACTTCACGATTTGAGGTAGGCAGCCAGATTCACAGAGAGACCATTTCTTATGAGCCTCTTCTCTTGATTAAGACTACTACTTGAAACATGTTCAATGTTAACAGTGAATGTCTGGCCAGTGTGAATGTCTAGTAAGTAGAATCTGAAAAGTTAAATATATAATAAACAGGCATACTTCCTAGGAATACCAAAAAGAAAAAAAAATGTTTAGATATGTGGCAGATACTGATCTTGAAGAATTTGTCACTGAGCATACTTGGCTGAAGTGTGAGCTGAAACTATCTTTCATTCCTGTGGTAACACACAAATCCCTAGGGTGGATGAAACTGATTCTCCTCTAAGGTACAAGGCTCGCCTTTGTCATACCTTTGTCAGCATCAAGAAAACACACTTAGTCAGAAGAAGATTTTTATGCAAGCAACCTGTAAACAGTTGGACCATACAATTAATGCTGTGTAACAGGCTTTTTCAGACTTGTTCATAGTGCAGATTGTGCCTTAATAAGATTATCTGAAAGTCCTGCCCCATTTGCAATTGAATAATATCTGTGGCAACTACAGACATTACTGACTTGGAACAATGCTATTAGAAAGTCATTTCTGTTCAGTCTGGAAGAAATGAACTAATACCATACTTGAGGCAAGATACTTTGCTGACACTCGCAGTTAATATTAGAAACCTATTGTATTCATTTGACCTTGAAAGAGTAGACTTTTGACATCAGGCAGCTATACCCATTAATCTGGGTCTAGAGGATGCTGACAGAAGGTGATTGGCAAGGAAGTTTGAATTTTCCAATAGACGGGACAATCCTTGATAGCTTTTTACATTGGAATAGGTAGGAATTGGTTGCAATTTTTGGGAGAGAGTTGGTCAAGTATGAGAGGAGTGTAAAATTTTTCTTTTTATCTGTACCAGTAATGGTAGGATAGAGATGTGATTTGGCTTCTGTGAAAGCCTTCCAAGTCTCCAGATTTCCTATAAAACTCTTTTGAGTTTGTGCTAGGACTTGAAGTTCTATGGTTGGACTCACACTCAGTATGAGTGTGTGCACATGTGTGTGAGAGAGAGCACCTTGTATTCTGCTTCTTTCTGAAAACATTATGTATTTACACTTATAATTCTGGCACTGGAGCTGATGTTTTTCTTTTCTCCATTGCAGCAGGGACATAAATACCTTGATGTGAACAGGGCTCCACTCATCTACAGTACCCTCTTTGCTTACAGTAAAGCATGATTCAGAAGGAAAGGACAGTTTCTGTGGCAACTAAAAGCCAAGAAAGGGATATGAAAATAAAAACTTGATTTTTCTATCTAGAAATGAAGTGTATTGCAGATTATTCTTGTACGTACTGCTACAAAAATTTTTTAACTCAGCTATTGATATGCAATTTGAGCCTCAGTTGTAGTAACCTATACTTGAAGATAAATTAGGATTTTAGCTCCATCCTTGTTTTGACAAAAAAAGGTAGAGAAAAAAGATGATGCATTTTCCTCTGCTACATTTTAAAGATTCATGGCAAAGTTCAATAGCATGTTGTGATTCTGTATCCCTACACTGAAATATTTACTGTTTCATGTTACTGGACAGCACATAACAGTAGATCTCACTTCATGAACTGCTACAGTGGTACCTCGGGTCACGAATGTCTCAGTTCATGACCAAATCGGGTCGCAAACAGAAATTTTGGCAAAATTTTGCCTCAGGTCATGAACTCTGCATTGGGTGATGATTGCAACTGTCTTCCCTGCACAGGTGCAATCACAGTTGTGCTCAGGGAGGGGAGATGGCCGTGATCACGGTTGCGCTCGTGTAGGAAAGATGGGCGCAATTGCGCTCATGCTCTGGGGGGCGGGGGAGATGGTTGCGATTGTGCTGGGGGGGGGGGGGGGGATGGCCGCAATCACGCCTGTCTTTTCTGCATGAGTACGATCGCAATTTTGGGCACTCCCCCCTCCCCCGCAGCACAATCTCTATCACACGATTATCTTTTGGACTCTCCCTCCAAACAATAGCCTCCCCCCCACCTAGGTTAGTGTTCTCTACTGTACTGTACTTTGTTACTTTGTTTCAAATTTTTGTGTTTAAAAAAATGGTTACAGAATGGATTAACCTTATTTACATTGAACCTTATGGGGAATTTGACTTGGGTCACGACCAGTTTGGGTCACAACCATAGCGCTGGAATGGATTAAGTTTGTGAGCCAAGGGACCACTGTATTTTAATAATTCATTACTATAGTCAAATCCCCATATGCTAGAATACATACTTGTTGATAGTGATAAGACTATTTCCTTTTCTTTGCTACACCTAGTGTTTATTTTCCCCATGAATATCCTAATGACATTATGTCAATGACATACCTATGGAATGTGCTCCCCAGAGAGGTCCACCTGGCGCCGTCATTATTTGCTCTTCGGCGCCAGGCAAAGACCTTTTTATTTAAAAGTTATTTTAACTGTTAATTTATTATTATTGTATTTATAGATTTTAATATATAGCCGAGATGGTACCAGCTTTTTAATTATTGATTGTTTTTATGTCTGTTGTGAGCCTCCCCGAGGCTTTGTTGTGATGGGGGCGGCATAGAAATGTTTTGAATAAATAAAATGTTAGTAGAAAAATAAAGAAAAGAAAGTTATTATTTGGTAGTATCCATAGACACACATGTTAATATCCTAAAAAAGGCTGAGCAAGTATGGGGACAAGTCATAAATCCTTAATTAAGTTTAGGAAGTTCATTGAAGGAAATTTTGCTATCCTTTCCTTGAAGGTCCCCATGCCTCTCTCCTGGAGAGCCCACCCAACCCTCTGGAGAGGCTTGGTGATGACTCTGGTGGGCATGAGAGGGTGAGAAACTTACCTTGTGTTAACTTCTTTATCTTATCTTAGGATCCAAGACTTATAATAGAACTGTAACATTCAGCAAGTTCTTACTGATGTTCAACCAGAATCTGGCTTCCTATAACTTGAGCCCATTATTCTGTGTCCTGCACTCTGGAATGATTAAGAAGAAATCCTGATCTTGCCTGTTTGTGGCAATCTTTCAAGTACTTGAAGAGTGTTCTCCTATGTCTCCCCAGTCTTCTCAAGTCTAAATATGCCCAGTTCTTTCAACCTCTCTTCATAGGTCTTTGTTCCCAGTCCCTGGATCATCCTTGTTGCTCTCCTCTGAACCCTTGTCTGCATCCATCTTAAATTGTGGTGCCCAGAATGGGTCACAGTACTTCAGATGAAGCCTAATCAGTGCTGAATAGAGGGGAACTAGTACTTCATGTGATTTGGAAGTGATACTTAAATTAATGTAGCCTAAAATAGCATTTGCCCTTTTTGCAGCCACATCACATTGTTGACTTACATTCAATTTGATCTACAATTCACGTTTCTTCTCACTTGCAGATTTGTTGAGCCAAGTATTCCCCATCTAGTAATGATGCATTTGGTTTCTTTTTTCCTAGGTACTGAACTTGGCATTTGTCCCTATTGAATTTCATTCTCTTATCCTCAGTCCAGCATTTGTACCTTTTGGAAGAAAAAAGGATGACAAAGATACCTAGGTTGTATTGAAGCTTATCCAGTAGCTTAAGCAGGATGTGAAGTAATGTCATGACTTTACTTCATGCACAATTTTACATTTCCATTAGATGATGGGAAATTTTACTTGTCTCTTGTTCTATATGCTGGAGAGCCAGTGTGGTGTAGTGGTTAAGAGCATGGGACTAGGACCCGGACGATCTGGGTTCTAGTCCCCGCTCAGTCATGGAGCGAACTGGGTGACTTTGGGCCAGTCACAGACTCTCAGCCCAACCTACCTCACAGGGTTGTTGTTGTGGATAAGAGGGAGGAGGAGATGTAGGCTGCCTTGAGCCCTTTGTAGGAAAAAGGCAGGATATAAATAAAAAACAAATAATAAAATAAATAAATATATGCTGTATAGAAAAAAAACTGCTCATGGTTTGATTTCTATGAACTGTATGTAAATTATATATTAAAACCAAGTTATGACAGGGAAGAGGTATTTTCTTTAAAGTAATTTCCTTATCATAACTTGATTGATTGATTTTATTTATTGAACTATTCCTGAAATGCCCCTAGTTGCCTATTGTTTACAGATGGGGTTAGACTTTGATAACACAACAGTATCTTTTCCTGTATAGCTTTAACTGCTATTTATCACAGCTAAATATGCACATTTGCTTGATCTGGTACTCCACCCTTCTTCAGGATAAATAACTTTTTCATGGCTAGTGCCCCAGTTGATTAAGTGGCTAGTGTCCAGCTGCTTCACCTCATGGAATTATAACTGGTTTTCACAAATAACAGAATGGAAGTGCATCAACATAGATTGCTTTGTTAAAGGACAATAAACTTGAGGCATTTTCCCCTTGTGAGCATACTAAGAGTCCTTGTGCTTGCATTGTCATGAGTTCTAGAGGTTCTGATTGTGTTTGGAAAGTTAGAAATTTTATCAGCTTGAAAAGCTTATCAGTATGTTTCTAACTGGTTAGTCATAGCTTCGTGTAATAAAGTGCTATTCCTTTTCTAGAGTTTTTGCTTCCACCCTTCTCTAAGGATTTCAGTGTCCTGCTTATTTTGCCTTTTGGGTGATAGCAGTTTTTCTCTATATATATTCAAAGTTAGTTTTTGTCTGTACATATTCAAAGTTTTATATATATTATTTATGTGTGTGTGTGTGTGTGTGTGTGTGTGTGAAAGCTGAAAAGGAAAGAAGGCCTATGAGCAAGGTTAGACATAAATGCATTGCTTTTACTGCACAAATTGCAAATGTTCTTTTGGAATATCTGGCTGAAGTTCCTTCTGCCTATAAAAACTTTGCTGGGAAAATATGCTGCATTATGATACTGTAGTTGATTTTTGGAACACTGTATTCAAAAAATGAACATGGTCCTTACAAAATTTCAAAGAAATCATAACAGGATAAATGTTTTTAAGGAAAGAAATTTTCTGCAGGTACCCTTGTCAATGTTGTGTGAGTGACACCTGATTGTCTGCTCAGGTGCTTTGCAATGAAAATTGTATTATGTCTGAATATTCATAATACCAGATTGAGTCTTTTTTTGTTCTGCTTGCTTTGGCTGTTTAGCAGTATACAAAGAAAATAAATTTGTAAATCAGAACACACATTCTAAAAAACCTTACATGTGAAAATATATGTGTGCTCCGGTTTGTCATCTTAAATAAAGAATTGCTTTTGGCATAGCAGTTTTAGTAAATAATAAATATGGCTTCCTCAAAGAAAGGCTCTATAAAATTTGAGTCACTGCTGGAGTTATCAGTAAAATTCTAGTATCACAGATAAATCTGTGTGGTTTTAACAAATCAAGGGGAAGTGACTAATACATTGATAGAGACAAGTATGACTTGCTAGCTGAGACAGAACTTTTTGGTTTTGGTAGAAGCATTGTTCAAGCATGCAAACATCTATCAACAGTATGCTTGCTCTGACAAGATAAACTGCTTGCCATCTCTGTTATCTGGACTGCTGCATAAACCTACTCTAGGTGCCAGCTCTGCTCACACATACTGTGCTTGAGCTGTCAACATAAGCAGCCTGGGTTTCATCTTCCTTCTGGAGGAGAGCCAAAATTTATTAACAGGGTGAAATAGAAGTCTGCTTTGATTATTGTGTGTTTGCTGCTGTTCTAGACCTACTTTAAAGGCCCAGTGTCTTATTAAGAATAAATAAAAAGATTATTCTTTCAATAACAAACAACAGGTTATGCTGCTTTCCAAAGTACATGTGAGAGCCTCACATACAAACACACAACTGTTGTGTTCAGGGCATTGTAGAAGGATTCTTCCATGTTTTGGTCATCTTCCAAAATGATAGGTTTTCACATTACTCAGTTTACACTTAATATCTGCAGTTTGGTAAATGTAGATATTATTGTGAACATTAACAACCCTGTAGAATGTTGTTAATGTATGAAACTAAGATGCACCAAGTGTGATTATCAGCATTCCATTGATCTAAATCTAATAGTTAGGGGAAGATATATCTGTGTTTGGGAAATAAAGATTTATCTGGTATTATCAACATTCACATTATAAGCTTGCACCACATTTTAGACATTTGCTGTAATATACTCACAGCAAACCTGTGGTCTCTAGAAAGCATATAAGAGCTCATAGGATTAATCAGAATTCCAATTTTGAGTATGAAAATTGAGCTGCATCCTCAGAGCTGAGGATCTGTATTCAGATCCACTTCCTCCATGTAGCTACCATAGAATGGTTAATACTGACTCTTCTCCAAGATTGTAAGAGCAAACTTGAAGAAATGATAAGGAGGGAAGGAAAGATCAGGGCCATCAAGATATGGCACTTCACCCGTCTTTCTTCCCCGTCCAAAGACTTGCAGCCAGACATCCAGAACTTACCATCTACCTAAAATATAGAATGGGAAGCATCCCAACTGGTTTGTTCCTAATTTGAACAGTGAAAGACGTGAACATGTTTTCTTAAAAATTTCAAGAGGTTAAGAAAATGAAAGCCCTGCTAGATCAGACAAAGGATTCATGTTGTCTGTTATTCTGTTTACACAGTGCCCATCCAATTGCTTGTGGAAAAGCCATAAGTAGGGCATGAGTACAGCAGCTCCTGTCAAAGTTTCCAAGCAACTAGAGTATATATTCATACTGCCTTTGCTACTGGAAGTCATATATATAGCCATCAGGACTAGTAGGTAACTATAGCTTTATTCTCCTTGAATATGACCAGTACCCTGGGACTGCTAGACTTCTGATTTCTTTTCAGAATAATGTGGTTTATCAGATTGTTTTGGGGTCCACCAGAAGACTTTGGGGTCCACAGATTAGAAACCTGATCCTTTCTGTATTTTTATAGCTTTGAAAAAGGTTTGCATATGAAATATTTATGGACAAATTGTTGGATTGGCTTTATTCTCTAGCTTCTGTATTCCGATATTTATCATGCCATTCATTGCTATTACCACTGGCAGACTTTTCATAATGGAAAGGCTAGTATCTGGACTTCAGATGTTCCCCAGTCCCTTTTATTTACAGCTATTAGATCTACATATGAACTATGTCAGAGGTGTGAGTCAAAGTGCACATATAACTGTAAGACAGAAACATTCCTTTGATATATTACATTAGTTTTAGCATCTCTTTTACATAAATATTGTAAAACATGGTGATATATCAAGTTACCTGGATGTAGTATATGCACAAGTTTAGAATGCAACATTAACCATTTATTTTAATTATTTGTTTTGAATGGATTAATAAAGTTGCTGTGCACAATTAAGCATGATGCATAATATTTTATAGTTCAGATATTCACTCCCTGACATTTTGTCACAGAGTTTTAAAATAAATGTTCAGCCATGTGTAAAAAAACATGTCTGGGACGACTTCATCATTGCAGGGAGTGGACGTTAATTTGTCCCTCAGGTTCTTTATTTTTGTTTTATTCTGTTTTAAGTGTATGTATCATTAGTTAAGGTATCAAACATAATCTGCAAAAACATGGGAAGGTCCTGTGGCTCCACAGCCTCTCCCTGCATATGCATGGAATTCCTACAGAACACCTTTTTTCGTGCTCTTTAATGCTGAAATGGTATTGCTGTGCTTGTACCTGCAGCCTCATAGAGGAGGCTTGTATGTTCAAGTCTCTTTTTCTGATGGGTCTCTTTCTTTACCTTCAGAGGTTCAAAAAAAGCTATAGTCTCTGCAGCCATCAAGAATTTGCATTTCTAAATGCTATCTAATCTTTCAGGAATTCTATACCATTGAAAAAGCTCTTTATACTTTCCCTGTGTCATAGAAGTTGCTTTGAAAAATGTTAGGTTTCTCTCCCAAAAAACTCAGATCTGATTTTAGAGCCTGATTCCACTATTATATAAAAGACTCTGGTGATTTTATTTTGAAAATGTTTTATATATCTGAGAGTATATCGCCTTCATTGCTATCATTTTTCCCAGTCAAGTCTTTCTTCACAGTATGCTAAACCTTATTTAGTAAGATTTCCCAATATATGGGCTATAAGAAAGCTTTAACTATATATATAGTGTGTGTGATGGGAGGAGAAGAATTTCCAACATGTTCTTAATTTAAGTTCTTCCAAAGTGATTTTCTGTTGCTTGATGAAATATTGACAAGTCATCTGATTTTCCCGTTGAAGAGATTCCTCTAGCATTATCTAAATGTAGTTTCTCTTGTAAATGAATAACCAATGAATAGATTTTATGGTTTACAGTGAAATCCCCTGCATACTTACTCAGAAGTAAGACCTGCTGTTTTGAATAGGGCTTACCCTATAGAAGCATCCTTAGGACGGAAGCCTTGATTTGCTTCTGTATTAATCTTTATTTATTTATTTTATTTATTTATTAAAACATTTCTATGCCGCCCCTTGCCGAAGCCTCGGGGCGGCTCACAACAGACAATAAAATGCACAATACATTAAAACAATAACAATTAAAAAATATATATTAGAATAAAATAAGCCACCCTGGCCAAATAAAATTTCCATGGTATTAACATTTAAAATGCTGCTTAAATGAAAAGGTCTTCGCCTGGCGTCGAAAAGCAAATAACGACGGTGCCAGGCGGACCTCTCTGGGGAGCGCATTCCATAACTTAGGCACCACCGCTGAGAAAGCCCTCCTCGGAGTAACCACCCTCCTAATTTCCTTCACTGAGGGCTCCCGGAGGAGGGCCTCTCCCGCTGATCTCAGGGGGCGGCTGGGCATATATGGATGTAAGCGCTCCTTCAGGTAACCAGGACCCAAGCCGTTTAGGGCTTTATAGGTCATCACCAACACCTTGAATTGGGCCTGGACTTCAATGGGGAGCCAGTGAAGCTGACGGAGAACTGGAATCATGTGAACATAACGCCCAGTCCCCGTCAGCAGCCTGGCAGCTCTATTTTGAACCAATTGAAGTATCCGGACTGTCTTCAAGGGTAGCCCCACGTAGAGCGCGTTACAGAAGTCAAGACAGGAAGTCACCAGTGCATGAGTCACTGTTGCGAGGCAGTCGTACTCCAGATAGGGGCGCAGCTGATGAATCAGCCGAAGCTGTAGGAAAGCGCTCCTCGCCGCTGCTGTTACCTGAGCTTCAAGTGAAAACTCCGGGTCGAGGAGCACTCCCAAACTGCGGACCTTATCCCTAGGAGGGAGTGCAACCCCGTTCAGGACAAGGTTCAATTCACCTTCTCCGAAGCCTGAGACGCCTACCAACAGGACCTCCGTCTTGTCTGGATTGAGCTTCAGTTTATTGGCCCTCATCCAGCCCATTACCTCAGCCAGCACTGGTTCAGTACAGCCACTGCCTCCCCTGGATTGGTGGAAAACAAGAGGTAGAGCTGGGTATCATCAGCGTACTGATGATTCCGCAGCCCACACCTTAATAATACTGTCATTATTATTTCATAACTAGTTTTTTCCTCAAATACATTTCACTTTTGCCTTAGGATTATGGTTTAAGTCATGGTAAAAGTTACAGAAGGAATGTAATAAATGTTCTTTTAAGCTAATAATACTAGTAACTAACTATCTTGGCAAGTTAATCTGTGTTGCAACTCGATTCCTTTGGGTTCACTTCTTAGTAGGAGATATATTTACCTTGATATGTTTTGCATTCTGTTCTTTTAAAAGATCAATCTGTTCAATCAGTGGTACAAACAGAACTATGGTACCATGTTTCGAATATGCAATGTAGATTAGTCTATGTCAGATGACATCTTGTCATATCATAAGTCTGATCACAATATTTAAAGACTGATCTGAGTATTTTCCTCATCCTTTTAATTCATGCTCATAGTGAATTGGCACTCCAAGTTACTAATGTTAAGTACAAAATCACAGGTGGTAGTTTCTTAGTGTTGGGTCACTTGGAGTAATTTACATATACCAATTTTACATATACCAGTCAGCTTTCAAACAGCTGTACTTTCATCAGGGTTTTATTAGCTGCATTTGATACTAGTGTTTAGAATAACCTTGTGATTTTGTCTTTTATCTTTAGAGACTTGAGTCATAACCATTTGTTATCTTCTAACTGGAGCATTGATTCAGGAGGTCAAATCCTAGAAGAAGTGTAAGTTATTCTAGCTATCGTTATGCATGAAAGGATTTTATGGTGGTAGGGATAGTAAAATAGTATCAGGCAGGGATTAGCTGTTACTTTTCATAGGGATAGAACAGGTAGAAGAGTTTTGGAAAGAAGCAGAAAATACAGGCGCTAAGCAAAGGAAACATAAGCCTTTTGTCAGTAGTATTGGCATAAGAAACATTCTGAGAAAAGAAATAATTGAACGGTCAGAGAAAAATGGTGTACAAAGTGGGAACTGGTTGCTGTTTGCATATTGATATGAATTAATCTGTACAACCTTTGGCTAGTTGAAAATTTTCACTTCTGTTGCTTAGTTTTTGGTTACTAAGCTAGAGATGTAGCAGTGCTGGGGTCATCAGAAAGTTATCTTCAGCCAATTTAGATTTGTAGGCCCAGGAATAAATGTTGATCCTAAGTCCTTGCATGCTTCAAGTCTCTCCAGGAAGGACTAGAATTCCAGTGGTGAAGTCACTACATTGAGTAACATTTGGTAATCACACTGAGATTACTTTAATTCAAATAAAAATGTTTTAACTTGATCCTCAAGTTCTTCATTTAAGCATCATATAATGTCACACTGACAGGTAAGCCCATTATACCTACAAGAACTGTTAGTGTTGGGTTAAAGGTTGTTTATAGTAGCATAAAATAATCTATGTTAATGGTAGTGTCCTATTGGATACTCATATCTTTACATTTCTTAGGTATAATATTTCACTGTTTGGAAACATTTGTTAATACTCTCAGTTCATTCTTGTTAGCTGAATTTTCTGGCCAAGATTGCTAAAATCTCTGTTGTTACTTAATTAAGCAGTTCTGCTCTTTGAATAATTTGCCTTTTCACACTTCTTTTAAGAAATTACATTAGCTTGGTGTCTTGCAGGTATTGTAAACCTAGCTGAATTGCATATAACAAGAATATTAATATAAACAAAGTGTTTACTGGTCATTTAGCCATTTTGACTTTTTCATTTTTCAAAATGTCAATTAAAGAAATCTCTCTTTCAGAAAGATGAATTACAACGAACTAACTGACATCCCCTATTTTGGAGAATTGACTTCTAACATTACACTACTTTCCCTGTAAGTACATATTTACGGATCTTTGGAACTATACCTGCTTGAGCAGTGCAGGAAAACTGACCTAGTAGAGAAATTAAAGGAAATAGAAACATGTGCTAGTGCCTGAAAATTAAATTATTGACTGACTTTGCACACATGACAACTTATTGTGGGTAACAAGCAATGTAGTCATGTCATGTGAACTAGCGCTGCTTCCCACAGGGTGGATTGTTCAAGGGGCCATTGGACCTATGATGGAATGACATGTCATCTGAACCTGGCTGATCAACTCCATCATGGTTGCAGGAAATAGATAGCAAGCTGCATAGCTAGAGTAGCAAAAACTCATTGGATCTTCTCCTAGGACTGCAAACTTTTTTTACGTTTGTCATGTTTTCCTCCCCTTACACTCCCTTTTTGGAAACTACTTTTCATGATCTTTGAGTTGACAGATAGTGGCAGGCCCTTCAATGTGTCCAAATGTGGGTGGTTTCATTGGCAGGTTGGGTTCTCATGTGGTGCAAATGTTCCCTAAGCTTTCATATATATAAGTAAATCCATCTAGTTGTGCTCTAAAAGAACAGTTACTAACCTTACTTTCCAAAGGCAAATAATCATAACCCTGGATAGTTTACTATCTCAAGATAGCACTGATAGAATTATGTTTAGAATGTAACAGACATCAAAATAAACAATTCCTCTACATTGTTGGTCTGATGAAGGTTCTTATGTTGCTATTTCTTTTATTGTTAGAGTGCATAACACAATCCCAGAAATTGTCCCTGAACAGCTTCAGCTTTACAGTTCCTTGGAAAACCTTGACCTCACCTCTAATTTAATCTCTGAAATCAAAGTCTCTTCATTCCCACGGATGCAACTGAAGTACTTGTAAGTAGAAAGTGGCAATTAACCTGTAGTGTTGAAAGCATGTACTTTCATGTCTGCATATCCATCTACATCTTATTTCTTAATGATAGTGTGACAGCTAGTATAGAGAGTTGTGTACCGGCATGCTTCCATATTCCTTCTTCATTCTATTGTTGAGAAACCATGTAATTATTTAAAAGGATAATACACCTGTTCTGATCCTAATGTGAAGGTCATAAACCTTCATAAAGTTCTTTGATCAGTGGTCTTGTAACCAGGCCCATCTTTGTTGTAAAAAGGGAGGCTTGATGCAGGTTTATAAAATTAGGCATGGTGTGAAGCATGGATAGAGTGAAATATTTGTCCCTTTCCTAATACAAGAATTTTGAGTTACCCAACAAAATTGATTTACACTTGATTTAGAACAGCTTTGATAGATAAATAAATGTGGCATCCTGGTTCAGAGGTGGTATTCCTCCAAATCCCAGCAGTTAGGATGGTGCTAATAGCAGGGAATGCCATTGCCTGCAAGTTCCACTGTAAATTTCCTTATTGCATGTGACTTGTTAGAAATACAGCAAGACTGAGCTGTGTTCTGAGTGTTGATGTAACATTATCACTGGGCACATTGTGTTCTTTTTTGCAAGATGTGAATTAGTTTAGCCTCTTTCCAGGTTTATACATTCTCCTGTTCCCTTTCCTTCTCCCACAAGGGGGAACTTGGAAGTGTTTGGTTCTACTCTTTGTCACCCACAAGTGTGTCCAAACCAGGAACTGGTACTGACTATGGCTAATTTAAAACAAGCCACAATGTAGAAACAACAGTTTGAAGTTGGCTTATTTTAAAGTACCTTTGATTTAACATTAATCAGTTTGTTGCTACAGACAATAAAACAGTCGATATTAAACTAAGGCAGTAAGCAAATGCTTCCAAACTCCTCAACTGTATGTGGGGCAGAAGGTGTAGTGTGCAAGCCCATAAATAGGAAAGTCTTTTTCATGCCTCATTATGCCACTGTAGTTTAGTGTGGCAGCAGAGTATAGCCATTGTTACAAGCCAGAAAGGAACTGTTTTGTCATTCTTATGAAAAACTGAAGTCTGATTTAGCTTCTTTTATGTGTGTTCAAGCGGTTTACCATAGTATGGTGAATATAAGAGACAAAATCTAGCAGGTTGCAAATAAGGGGTCTGATCAGCTCTTAGCATTGCAGTTGCAGGTCAGTGAAATAATATGTGATAAGATATCTCCTTTCTGAAAATTAACTTCCTTGAGTGAAGGAATGGAAGTGTCAAACCAAAGATTAATTGGCTCCTTTGAAATTCTTGTGTAATTTTTCAGACAGAATTTAACCACTGAATTTTGTTTTGTTTGTTTGTTTTTGTTTTTTGTTTAATCCATGCTTTTACAGGAATCTGAGCAACAATAGAATCACTACTCTGGAAGCAGGTTGTTTTGATAACTTATCCAGTTCCCTAATAGTTGTGAAATTAAACAGAAACCGAATAAGCATGATTCCTCCAAAGACCTTCAGGCTGCCTCATGTACAGTTCTTGTAAGTTGTTATATCACATTGGTTCATAGTCTTCATGCTGTATAGCTCAGGCACACCATGCATTTACACTTTCTTGGTGCAATTAGTATTTCGAGTACAGGGGGTGCAATGCTTCAGACAGCCAGACCTGCTATTTTGATTTAGGTGTTAAAAGCATCCTTCCCATCATTCAACAGTTACATGCAAAGGCTGATATTATTGTTTTTTAATTGAATGCTTTTCAAAATAAAGGGCCAGAAAAAATGAATTAAGAAGATGCTGTGTTTATTGTTATACAATAGAATCAATGAGGGTTGGGTTCATACCTAACAAGGTCCAGAGAAGCTGCTGCAATAAATAAATACCTTATGCTGCTTTAAAGACTAATCTATTAGGCCATATGCTTTTGTTTGGACTAGTGCCACAATATTACACCCTACATATTACATAATGTTACTTACTACTAAGAACTGTACTTTTCTATCATGAGTTTGTCAGTTGAACAATTGAATCTATTGACTATATTTGTAAAAGTGTAAAAATATTCATAAAGCATACTTTATTTTAAAAGAGTATCCAGGCTACTCTGTTGCCACAAGAGCAACAGTCTTGTGCTACCTTAAAGTAAAAAGAATCATTATGAAATTTATGGACTAGAGCCCATTTCAGCAGATGCAAGAAGGCTATCCTGAGTCAAATGCTATGCATATATTAACACACACACTGTAAAGAAGGTCATTCTTGTTTGTACTTCCTGCATTTCAGTTCCCTCTGACCTCACACTTTAAATCATTCCTCCAAAACTTGTTTGCATTGGGAAGAAAATTATTATTGGTTATCATTGCATTTATGTTGTATACAATATACAGCATACTTTGCCTGCACCATTTATTTGATTGGATTGATTGATTGATTGATAGGCTACCACACTAGCCACAGGGCAGCTTACATCATTAAAATCCATTACAACATAAAACAATACATAGCACACATGACAATACACAATCAATACCAATAACAATAAAAACTATCAAAAACTATCAAAATTCAATAAACGCAAGATAAGCAAAATAAAATAATACAATATATATACACATAACCCCAAAACTAAAAACCATTAAAATTTAATCTTATCAAAATCTAGCATTAAAACAAATTTGCAGCTTCACATTAACATAAGATTAAAATGTCAAGAAAAAGCAAGAAGTCGCCTAATCAAAATAACTACAGAACAGATATGTCTTTAGTTGGCCCCTAAAG
Organism: Varanus komodoensis; assembly: GCF_004798865.1. Classification (NCBI taxonomy): domain Eukaryota; kingdom Metazoa; phylum Chordata; class Lepidosauria; order Squamata; family Varanidae; genus Varanus; species Varanus komodoensis. Next base: position 136,083,215 of record NW_025335268.1, read on the forward strand.
GCTAGAAAAGTAGGTACCAATTCTATCTCCAATCGAATCAGATTTCAGAATATCAGCACTGTGCTTGAGAAAGCTCTTCTTGCAAACTTCCCCCTCACTTCATTGGGGGAGGAACACAGAGGAAGTCTTCAGATGAGGACCACAGTGACCAGGCTGGAATGTATGGGGAGAGGCATTCCTTCAGATAACCTGGCCCCAGGCTCTTTATGGTTTTATATGTTACTGTAAGCACTTTGAATTGGGCCTAGACAGCAACGGGTGTAGCCTATGTAGGACTGGTGTGATATGTTCACAGATACCAGTTCTAATAAGCAGGCGTTCCACCCGATTTTGGACAAGTTGCAAGGTCCAGACTATTTTCAAAGGCAGCCCTATGTAGAGCGTGTTACAATAATCCAAGCAGGAAGTTACCAGCACATGGATGACTGTAGCACGGCTCCCTTCTTCCAAGCAGGGATGCAGCTGAAGCTGGTGAAAAGCATTCCTGGTAACCAAGTCTGCCTGGGCCATCAGCAATAGCACAAGATTCAGGAGCACTCCAAAGCTGCGAACCTTATCCTTTAGGGGAGTGCAGCCTCATCCAGAATCGGTTGAAAAATCCCAAGCTGAACAGATAGACTCCCCACTAACAGTGCCTCTGTCTTATCTGGATTGAGTCTCAGCTTATCGGTCCACATTCAGCCCATTACCAAGTTAGAACAGTCAATGCCTCACCTGGAGGTGATGAGAATGAGAGTAGAGCTGAGTGCCATCAGTACTTCTGCCCAAACCTCCTGATGGTCTCTCCCAGTGGTTTATCTAGATGTTGAAGATCATGGGGAACAAAATAGAGCTCATAAAGTAGGCTCCAGTGTCACTTGCATCTGAAGTTATTTCAATAGTATTTTTTTCTTAGAGCAAAAATATGTATAGCAAATAATGGTTATACCTAATTTCAGCTGACTAATGTTTAAACTACTATTATTTAGGGAACTGAAAAGAAACAGAATTAAAGTAATAGAAAGCCTTACTTTCCAAGGCTTGGACTCCTTAAAGTCATTAAAAATGCAGCGCAATGGGATTAGCAGACTAATGGATGGTGCCTTCTTTGGATTGGATAACATGGAAGAGCTGTAAGTACAAATCACTGTGAGTCTCTTCATTAGAAGCCTTGGATGATACTGCATTTCCAGGACTGATGAAACTGTATTACACCTATATATAAAGATATGGTTTTCCTATCACCCATTGAAGCTTAAGGTTTCATATCATACATGGAATTTAATATACTGTATCTTGTCATGTTCATTTGCTAGTCTTGATTGGTTCATTGCTTCTTTCAACTGCATTCCTCTATATTATCATTTATTTTTAGACACTTAAAGGTAACTACATTGAGCTTTTGACTGTAGTGCATTAATATTGCAGCAACAGTTCTGTTCACATCTTCACACAGAAGGTAAAAGTGTGGGGAACTGGGGAACAGGACTGTCTTGCTGGCCCCATTCCTTCCATTATACATGCTGCTGATTCATATTTCTGGACATTCACAGATTCTGCAAAGGAACGCCCATGCATGTTCAGCTCCCAGCCTGAACACATGACTATAGGGAGGACAGGACTTTTAGAGCAATCGCTCTTGTCTTTTCTTTCCACTTATGCCTTCCCATACTTAACCCAAGCTGAATCCAAAACAATTCCCTTAAATTGGTCCCTGCTTTTCTAACTTTACAGGAAATGAGGTAGGAAGAAAATGAATGGCCCAGTTTATGGCAGAGTAGGGCCATGTACATTGGACTGTGCTGTCTTACTGGTTTTGCTAGTGATTTTAATTCTCCACTGCATATAACTTTAAGGGTTAGGGTTACTATAGAAATGTTGCAGGTCACATCCTGTAAGGGGCAGAGTAGCAAATGAGTTATTAAGTTGTCAGCCAGCTTTGTCTCGGTAGATCATTTACCCCAAGTCTACTGGAAAAAAAATCATTTCTTTGCTCTTTATAAATGTATATGACTTCCCTGTGCAAGGACTTCCATGTAGCTTAGCATTTGTAAATCTCTATGCATTCCTCCTCAGTAAAGTGCTATATAAAGTGTAGTTTTTGTTTGAAACTCATGTAACATTTCCTTTTGTTTCTACAGAGAACTAGAACAGAATAACCTGACAGAAGTAAACAAGGGCTGGCTTTATGGTTTGAGGACATTACAACAGCTCTATGTCAGTCAGAATGCCATTCATAGGATTGGACCAGATGCATGGGAGTTCTGTCAAAGGCTTTCTGAACTGTACGTGTTGGGATTTCCCAATCAAATGTTTTCCTAATGGTTACTGGAGTAAAATCAGCAGCAAAATGTCTTTCTCCTAGCTAAAAAGATGCTTTATTTTTCTAGCAAAATATTGTCAGAAATAAAATTGATTAGTGGTTTCAATGAATTCTTTGTTCTTGTACTGTGCTTTATTTCAGAGATCTGTCTTACAACCAGCTCACCCGTCTAGATGAGTTTGCTTTTGTTGGACTGAGTTTACTAGAGAGATTAAATCTGAGTGACAACAGAGTCAGTCACATTGCTGATGGTGTCTTTAAGGGACTTTCAAATCTACAAACCTTGTAAGTGCATAATGCAGAAACACCTGGAACATTTGTCAGTAAAGGAAACTGAAATCTTTCAGAATTGATTCGCTGTTGCTTGTGGCATTAAGAACACGATGGAGAGCCATCTATAGATTCAGCCTTAGCTTATCTCTGTTTGTTTTAATTGCTACAAATATGAGAGACAGTTCATTGAGCAAAGTAGGCAGTATTCTGAAAATTACTATTCCTTTTTAAGCCAATCAATTTGTAATAAACAAATTAATATTTGTTCACTTTTTGCCCATTTTTCTTTAAGGAAAAGGTTATAATGGCTATGGTATTTTCCTAGTATTTAAACACAAAGAATACAAAGTTACTAGGAATTAATCTTCTTTGTTCTTCCCTGTTAGCAGAATGATTGCAGTTTAGGGCGCTGTATGGAATATAACCCTTGAGTATCATGAATTCCTATTGGGCGATGCTTATCACATCACTAACAATAAATAAAAATCTTCCTAGCCTATTTCATTTATATATGTATTTCTTTATCTTATTTCTGTACCACCCAATAGACTAAGCTCTCAGGGCAGTTCACAACAATTGATCAAAATATAAAAATACACTAAAGATATAAATACAATAAAGCACAGTATGTGTGTGCGTGCATGCATGAATGTATGTGTGAATATACATACTTACAAACATATATTGGTGCATACATGCATGCATAGAGGGATCACAAATCATGTCTGGACTTAGTAGCCAAAAATTCTCCTAGCTAGCAAGAATATAGTTAAAAGGTTCTGGAACATATGCAAAGTGCTTTTCTCTTTCTACCCAGCAAGTAGAAATCTGCCATTCCCAAAGAATTAAGAGTTTACAGTGGCAATCGTATTAGTCCCATGAGCAGTTTCCTTGCACCCTAATTAGGTCCTGCAAGGCAACCTCCTTCCTTGAATACTTGCCAGAATCAAAGATATTCTTGCGCCAGGTATGTCGGCAAGTTAGATTTACCAAAACATGCATATGTACACACAAGTACAAGTCTGAGTTACCTGAAGGAATACCTCATTCTATAAGTACCTGCTTGAACTCTGAGGTAATCTTTGGGGGTCCTTCTTCAGGAGCCCTTTCTAGAGGAAATGAAGTGGGTAGCAATCAAGAGGTGGGCATTTTTGGTTGGGTACCCCAGCTGCAGAATGACCTTCCCAAAGAGGTGCGCCTGGTGCCTAATTTGTATTCCTTTTGGCTCTAAGTGAAGACCTTTTTATCTTCCCAGAATTTTAACAATTTACCTTCTTCACTTTATTTTTAATAAAACATTTTATCATTTTCTGCTGCTATGCTTCTATAGTAGTTCAATTGCAATTGCCATTGTGGTTTTGTTGTTTTATGTTAATATATGTTTGTTTGTGTGTATTAATGTTTGTTAATTTTTCAAAGAACCTCAGCTATTGAGTGGTTTAAAAAAATGAAAGTGTGGTAGGCTGGATACTATTGTCTTAAAAGCAACACTTGCAGGGTTAAGCTACAAAGTCTGAAAAATGATAGGCAATGGTTTTAATTGATCAGTCATGTGAGTTCTAAATGACGTAGTTATATGGCATTGCTTGAGGAAGTATAATATAAATTAAAATCACCACAGGC